>NC_091950.1:52846752-53210086 GCF_031021105.1 Erythrolamprus reginae
CACAACATTACTCATTTGGACAGACTGTATATGATTCCATTAAACCCCAGGACTTCAACACACAAAATAAAAAGTCTCCTGCAATGCAATGTAGTCCTACTCCCTCTGGTGACATCACTGTCATCATTATCACCACTGTTGCATCTCCTGTGACTATTGGGGGGGGGGAGTTTTAAAAATTAAAAGTGCCAGACGCATCTCTCCAACTGGAGTAAAGTTCCCAGCTCCTTTACAATGCTTAGGAAGTGAACCTGGAGAGCAAAGGTCCCCAAACATGAAAACTTTAAGACTTGTAGACTTCAACTCCCAGAATTCTCCAGTCAGCGCAGCATAACCACCACAAGTCTTAAAGTTACCAAGTTTGAAGACCTCTGCTGTAGAGCTTAAAGTTACTGTTCATGGACTTTTGATGCCAAAGGACGTCATGATATTGCCACCGGAGCAAATTTGGAATGCTTCTTTGGTTAGCAAATTACTAATAAATGGGTCAGGGTGATCATGGAAATGCTGGAAAACAGAAAGTGATAGCCGCTAGAAATATTTGGAGTTCTTCTTTAACTTGGGACACCTCATGTGGTTCCCAAAGGTATCAAACCACTGGAAGACACCTCTTTTGGCATCTGATAGATCATTTACTCCATTGAACTTTTTAAAAAATTGTAAACATGGACCAAGGCTGAAAGTTAGATTTCTGGCAGTTATTTCAGATCTGATTTATGTAGACAATTGTCATAGTTGGCTAACCCATGGCAGGTGGGTTTGATTTTTAAATATGTGACAGATAAAAAATAAATAAAAAGCAAGACAATTTAGAACGTTCTTGGATTCCATATAGAATATTAGCAGAGTTGGACGGGACCTTGGATGTTTTCTAGTCCAGCTCCCTGCTTAGCCAGGAAACTCTACAATAGTGATGGCTAACCTTTTCGGAATTGACTGATGAAACTGGAGCATGCACACACATGCTGGAGCATCGGAACCCACAAGAGAGTAGCTGCCTGGGTGCTGTTTCACGCATGCGCACCTGCCAACTGCTCTCTTCTGGAGTGCACGCGGCACAGCCTGGTACACACATTTATTTATTAATCAGGTTTCTATGCCACCCTTCTCCTGGGACTCAGAGTGGCTCACAACAAACAAATACTATTATGAAGAAATCTAATATTAAATTACAAATATTACTAAATAATACTACTAAAAACATACAGAAGTCTAGTTTAAATAATATTCCAAAAAGCCCTACATTTTAAAAAACAAACATCCACACTCATTCTTCATTCGTAGGCCAGGGTAGGTGTTTAAAAATTCTCAGTGACCCCAGGCCTGTCGACAAAAATGTGTTTTTTTGTGACAAAAAGTGACAGAAACATTCACGCATACCGGAAACCGGAAGGGAGCAGTTAGCATGCATGCGTGCCGAACCAGCTAGCTGGTGCACTTGAATATGCTGAAGCCCAGAGGTGCAACTGGAAATGGTGCATGTTCCCACAGAGAGAGCTCTGCGTGCCATCTCTTGTACACAGGCCATAGGTTCACCATCACAACCCTATACATTTCAGACAAATGGTTGTCCAATTTCTTCTTAAAAACTTAGTGTTGAAACGTTCACAACTACTGGAGGTAAGTTGTTCCACTGATTAATTGTTCTCACTGATAGGAAATTTGTCAGTTATAAGTTGCTTGTATTCTTGTTTAGTTTTTATCCATTGATTCTTGTATGGCCTTCAGGCGCTTTGAATAATAGCTTGACTCTCTCTTTTTATCCCTCTTAGATATTGGAACACTCATATTATGTCCCCCCTAGTCCTTCCTTTCATTAAACTAGTCATACCCAATTCCAGCAACATATTTTAACCTCTAGGCCCTTAAATCATCTTTGTTGTTCATTTCTGTACTCTTTCTAGAGTATCAACACCTTCTTTTACATTGTGGTGATTCAAGCTGGATCAATATCCCAATTGGGGTTTTAACAAGGCATTATAAACTGGTATTGGTCCCATTGTGTTCTTAGAAGGTAGCTGCAACTCATGTTTGATCTACAGTTATGCTCACCTGCCCAGAAACAAATACAAAGGTGTAAACCAGGGGTTGAAAATTTGGAAACGTGAAGGGTATGTTTCTGTGTGCAAGGAGAACAGCCTCATCAGTTTGCTTTCTTGTAAATTAGTCTTTTGTGATTGGCTCCATTGCTATTTTCTTTGAGTACCCACAGAGTGCTTTGAGAATGTCAGATGCAATCACTGGCTTTAAACTATTAAGAATCTTTGCTTGGGATTGTTTTGAATGGAAAAACACTTTCATTTGGGGGAATGTGCCACTGTTCCAGCTATAGACAGGGAACAGATGTTTTGTTTGCCCATGAATGTATAACTGCATGCGATAAAATGAAAGTTGTTCTGGAACACAAGCACAGTGGCCACATTTGCACATCACTTTAGGCCAGTAATCCTTGCCTAATAAACCACATTTAGGCCCTTAGGAGGCAGAAAGCAATAGGAGTGCATATCATTTTATCCATGGACATAATAAGAAGAGTGTACTAGTCTAGTTATTGCATAAATCCCCCCCTACTTTTACATGGACAGTTCATTGCTATGAGTACCATAAGTATAAAATACATATTTTGGTGATTCCAGACTACTTTGGGGAATAGCTGTTTGTATAAACCTGTTAGATTTCCAATGGGAAGAGATTTAAGATTTAGTAGATTGGTATGCCGCCCCTCTCCGAAGAAGAATCTTTAATTGTGAAAAACATGGTATTGTTACAGTTACTATAACAGCTTTATTGTACTTATGGTGAAAACTTTTTGTTTAATGAATGGAATTATTAATATGTTTTATTATTATTATTTATTATTTATTAGATTTGTATGCCGCCCCTCTCCGAAGACTCGAGGTGGCTCACAACAGTAATAACACAATATAGTAGTGGAACAAATCTAATATTAAAAAACATATAAAACCCTATCATTATTTAAAAAAACCCAAACAGCACATTCATACCAAACATAAAAATATAAAATTGCGCATAAAGAAATGATGAAGCCATTTGCTCGAGCACTAGAAAGTAGCCTGTAATTGCCTTCATATAGCCCTATTGGATACTAAACAACAATTTAATCAGGCCAATTACAAATTTAGGAACCTTATGCGCAAAAAAATATAGCTAGTTTGGTTAGTTTTATCCTTAGGTTTCCCCCGCACCCCATGCTAAGCATGTTTGTCCGAATCCAGCCAATTAGTTGTCCATTAAGTATATATGTGAACCTAGAAAAACAGACTAATTGATTGGGAAAAGAAATCAAAATTATCTACCTTAAAAAAAAAAGTACAAATATTTAGACTAAAAGTTGATATTTATTTAACGTTGATGAATTTTGTATTTTAGTTTCATCTGGTATTGGGTAATATTTTTTTCCTTTATATTCTATTGTCACATAACATATAATATAATAACATGTACATTTAATTGAAAAAAGATTGTGAGGGGTGGATGAGGATAGGACACACATACTGTGTAGCCTTTTCTACCTTTCTGAAACTTCATGTTAAAACTGGATGTCTGAATAGATATAGTAACTATCTTGACCAAAACCTGGTTAGAATCCTCAGTGTGATCAGGATTCCTGGTTATTTATTTATTTAATTTATTTATTTATTGTTAGAATTGAAAGGGACCATGTGGGTCATCAAATCCAACCCCCTGCCTAAGCAGGAACCCTATAGCATCCTAGCCAAATGGCAGTCCAATTTCCTCTTAAAAATGTCCAGAGTATTGGAGTTCACAATGTCCGCTGGTAGGTTGATCGTTCTGACCGTCAGGAAGTTCTTCCTTATTTCTAGGTTGAATGTCTCCTTGGTCAGCTTCCAGACGTTGTTCCTCGTCCGGCCCTCTGGTGCCCTGGAGAATAAGGTGATCCCCTCCTCTCTGTGGCAACCCCTCCTTTTCTCTAGGCTATCCATGCCCAGTTCCCACAGTCTCTCTTCGTAAGTCTTGGTTTCTAGACCCCTGATCATTTTGGTTGCTCTTTTCTGCACCTTCTCCAGAGTTTCAATGTCTTTTTTGGTTAACCAGACTACTAGTTCATAGGTAAGACTGAACCCAGGTTTCATTGAGTGGGACTATAATAGCTTTAATTCAGCACAGGAAAGTTTAAAATGTGCTGAGAGAGCAAGACTGTCACACATGCTCCTATACTTGTTTTGCACTTTGACATTTCAAATAGACTCTTGATTCCATAAATTAACTTAAATAAGAGGAAAGGAATCATTACAGAGTCTGAAACTTTTGTCCCTTGTCCATGGATTAATACTATTTCAAATATGTATAAAGAGAAAATCAGATACAAAATGAATTGCTATGATTGCCAGTTATTAGAGTTGATAGGTTAGAATAGAATAGAATTCTTTACTGGCCAAATGTGATTGGACATACAAGGAATTTGTCTTTGGTGCACATGCTCTCTCTATATTTTATGCAGCAGCTGCTTATAGAGGAAATATAATGAATACCTGCCTTGTGCCAGTTTGTGCATTTGGAGATAGTAGAAATAGTTAGTAGAACAGGTTTGAAAGTGTGAGAAAATGCCTATTGACTTCTTATATTCAGATTGGCTTTCATCCTCATTATTACTCTGAAGATTAGCTCTGTTTCTCATAATGCCAGGCCATGGGTCACATGAAAAAACCTGTCACAATTTGCATGAGGATTCACACAGCAGGTCAGTACAAATGAGAATAGAGTGCTGGAAAAAATGGATCTCTGCAAGATATTGCAAGGTAGGGCATTATTTGCATGTTTTGGTGCCAGGGATATGATAGATTGCTTATATAATTATCTAACTCATCAGCATGATCACTTTTCCACTCTTGGTACATTTGAGAGGTAGATGTAGCTTTGCATACATTGATAGCGTAGCTGCATGAATCCACTGAGGTTTGATTCTAGCTTAAAGACTTTTACCAGAGAGTGTAAAATGTATTAGAGGCTAGAAGTGGACGGTGAGCGGAAAGTAAATTTTGAAGGCCAATGGTGGGAAAGATGTCCTCACTCCCTCTCACAGCAAGAAAGCAAGCAAACCCCAAACCTTTTCCTGACTGTAAAAATGAGGAAGAAAAGAAACAATGAATTCTTTCCCCCTCCCATCTCCCAGCATGGATGCACTTTCCAGTTTCCCTCTAAACTAGAATAATTAACCAGTGGAACAGCTTGCCTTCAGAAGTTGTGGGTACTTCATCACTGGAGGTTGTTTTTAAAGAAGAGACTGGACATCCCCTTGTCTGAAAGGGAAAGGGTCTCCTATACCATTGAGCAAGAGATTGGGGTAGAAGACCTACAAGGTTCCTTCCACCTCTATTCTGAATTTAAATTTAGAATCAGTAATGTTGTGGATAGCTGTGTAAGATAGCTCCAAAATCATATAGTGAGAGAAGGGCTTCACAAGAGTTGGCCAGTGTCTCTTCTAGGTTTCCTCCAGCCTTGTAAATAATGATGTCCAATGTTTGGAAAGTCTCTGCCAACTTCCTCTGATCTTATATTTCCATGGGGATCTCAAAACCCATCGTTTCAGCTGCCAAAAAGACTACAACAGCAGTACTGGTCACCACTATTGTTGTAATACTTAATATAATTACACTATTTCATAAGCTTATCTAATACACACCTAGATCCTGGGTCTCCCATACCAAGTGCGATACAGTACTTTTTAGCTAGGACTATTTTATAGAAGACTCTGGCGGCTTCTAATTTTTCTTCTAAGTGAACAGTTTGGGATTAAACACATATAATTCAATGAAGTGCTACTTAATGTTTGTTCTTAAATAAACATGTCACTGAAAAGGTTCCCTTCAGATACTTGAATATATTTTGCACAAAACACTGGAACAGTCAACATTAATGACAGCTGGCCTTAATAAAATATCCCTAGCCTCTTTTGTTACCAATAAATATTTAAATATCAATTTTCCATAGGCTCTGGCAAGTTAGAAACAAATCATTTAGATATGCTAAGATAGCTTTCTTGTGCTTGCCACTTTTCTATTGCTCTTTCAATCAGTGTATAACTGTTAAAAATAAAGTGGTTGTAATCACTGTGGAAATAGGTCCCCCCCATAAGACTATTCTAATAAACCAGCTATAATCCTCTGCTTTCTCATTCATATTTCAATCTTCCAAGATGGAATAGAAAGAGATGGCACAAAGGATTATAACTCATCAGTAAGAAAGCATAAGGAGACTAATAAAGCTAGGGTTTTTTTCTTTTTACACTCAGGCTTATTAAACATGCAAGACTTCCCAATCTGAAAATCACTATAAAATCCGGCACTGTTTTGTGTGTATTTCTGTGTATACTTGTATGTGCCCTATTAACATAAATGTGTATGTATGTGTTTGTGTGTGTGATATGTATGTATGTATGTAACATATTTTGCTGATAATGAAAAGGAAGGATGACTACTATAGATATATCACAAGAGGTGAATATAGGGTGCATAGATATGATGAGAAATAATTTATAGGACAAATTCTCCATCAGATCAGTTCAAAAAAAGAAAGGTGGGGGAAAAAAAAACCTCTTGGCTCTTGACACTAAAGGCTTAACATCAAATGCGGCCAGAAATCCATTTTCACAGTTTTATTGCCCATTCTGGACGCTTCATTTCAAAGGGAAAGGAATTTGAATTCAGACACATAAAATTCCCTTTGTTCTCTTGCCCTCCAGCCTTTGGTGCCAATGTGGACAGTTCTGTAGGGAAAGTCAGAGATTTAAAATAAAACAGGAAAAAGAAAAAAAAAGAATACTCAGCTTAGATACCTGCCTTCAAATCGTACTCCTTTGGCTTTGCTAATTAATTCAAGTTTGCAATAAAAACTTGACAAAGCACTGTCAATTATAATAATTTACATTAGCAAACTGAGCGAAGAGGCTTTAAACACTCTTGTAAAAAAAGGTACACACAACTCTCGGACCGCTTTGGAATTAATATATCTATCCTAAAGTACAGCACTTTGAATTGCTGGGGTGGGAGGGTGGGGTCATGATCTATGTGGACAGCTTGATTAGATGCTTTTTAAAATCACAGGCACTTTGAAGATGCATTTTTGTTGGCTTCCTGTTAGTTCTACCTGGCCTTTCCCCTCCATAAGTTATTATTCCTGGTATGGAAGGCAACTTGATTATCAATGATTCATGACTGATACACACATGCATATAAATTGCCTGGGGCCTGCTCACCTGGGAACTCATAAGCGAGCCTCTGCTTGTTCAGAACAGGAGTCTCTAGGAGATTTTGCTGACAATTGGTTCTGACCTCCGCATCAGCCACCTGCACTTATGGAGTTTACCTACTCAGGTACAGAAGTAAGAACCAAATGGAAGCCTAAGCCAGAGTTTCCCAACTTTGGCAACTTGAAGATATTTGGACTTCAACTCCCAGAATTCCCCAGCCAGCGAATGCTGGCTGGGGAATTCTGGGAGTTGAAGTCCAGGTATCTTCAAGTTGCCAAGGTTGGGAAACACTGGCCTAAGCAGTTTCCTTTGGACCTTTCCTTAACTGAGCAACCCCAGGTTGTGCTGAAAGTACCATTCCTAAGATTCCCAGTGAGCAGGGTTTTCCATAGTCCTAGCATATCTAGAGGGCATCAAGATGACAAAAAGGCAATCCAGTGCTGACAGGAAGTGCCCTATGTTTGAGCAAGCCTGGAAGAATGGCCTCAGTCTTTGAACAAACTTTGAGTGAGATACAAGAGCTGCCAGTCACACAGAGCAGTGTTTCCCAACCTCAGCAACTATAGGATTTGTGAACTTCAATTCTTGGAATTACCTACCCAGCGTGACTGGGGAATTCTGGGAGATGCCTACCCACCCACTCAAGGTTGCTGAGCCTGAGAAACACTGATAGACAGGATTCAGATAATCTGGGGCACTTATCCTCAGGCTAGTTGGCCCATTAATAGAGCTTGATAATTCAATACTGATTTAATTTTGATAATCACACCTATTATAATAATTGCTGGTGCTGAGATATAGTAAACTATAAAGCAAGAATTGAGAAACAAGCATTGGGCATAGTTTATTGCTTCCCAGACAGAGTCCAGTCTTGATTTAGAGAATTTTATATCTCCGGTACTGCCTTCTCTTGCACGAATCCCAGCAACCGATCAGGTCCCACAGAGTTGGCCTTCTCCGGGTCCTGTTGACAAAACAATGTCATCTGGTGGGATCCAGGGGAAGATCCTTCTCTGTGGCGGCCCCAACCCTTTGGAATCAACTCCCCATGGAGATCAGGACTACCCCCACCCTCCTTACCTTTCGCAAACTCCTAAAAGCCCACCTCTGCCGCCAGGCATGGGGAAATTGATTCCCCCTGTCCGTCCCATTTTATGTATGGTTTGTTTGGGATGTATGTTTTTATATTAAGGGTTTTAACCGTCTTAATCATTGGATTTGTACTCTGCTTTGCTGTTGTGAGCCGCTCCGAGTCTTCGGAGAGGGGTGGCATACAAATCTAATAAATAATAATAATAATAATAATAATAATAATAATAATAATAATAATTATTATTATTATTATTATAGGCAGGGAACATGTCCTGCTTGCCTCACCTCCAGTCTAGGCACCTGCCAAGCCAAAATAGGAAGGGAATGGGTCAATATAGTCTTCTGTTTCAATCCAGCAGGCCTTCTCTTACATTCTTGTAGGCAGTGGTGGGATTCAGCCAGTTCACACCACTTTGGGAGAACCGGTTGTTAACTTTCCGAGCACTCTGGTGAACTGGTTGTTGGAAGAAATCATTAGGGCAGAGAACCAGTTATTAAATTATTTGAATCCCACCACTGCTTCAGGGGTGGGTTCCTCCTAGTTTGGACTGGATCGTCTGAACCAGTAATGACCAGCTGGTGATGTTACAATGGCAGCATGGATCTGGTTTGGTCGGTGCTGGTCTGTGGGTGCTGCCATTTCTCTCTCTTTTTTTTAATTTTTTTTCTGTTTATTTTTTACTGTTTGGAAGCCTTTTCCTGCCCACCCCTGGGTTTATACTTACCTTTGTTCCTTCTCCTGAAACACAGCTGATCAGCTCCTCAGCTGTGTTTAGGACTGATTATAGCTGCTGAGCATGCACAGAAGCAGAATTGCACAAAGAGACGTGTGCTTGAGTGGAGTGTGAATGTGCATGCATGAAACATCATGATGCAAACTGGTGGCAAAAGTAAATGGAAGCCACCCTTGCACTCTTGTAGGGCAGGGCTGTCAAACTGCTGGCCAGAAGCATCATACAGTAGCCACGCCCATGCCCTGTTTAGCAAAGGGGGGAAAAGTCCCGATACGTCACATGACGCCACCATGATGATGTGAGTTTAACACCCCTGTTGTAGGGGGTTATAGAAGATTGACTAGAATGGATTAACAACTGGGGGGATAATATAAATTGAGGGGAGGAAAACAGTGTAATTTTACTGGAGATTTTTAACACAAACTGCTCACAAGAAAATCATTGTAAAAAACCAACGTATCCCAGGATAAAAATAAATATTAATACACACTCACTGTCAATCGTATGAATAAAATGCTTTTTCATTTCATAGGTGCTTTCCCTTTCCGTCTTCTGCTATTACATTGCATAACCTATTGACTCAATGTTTACATTTGTTTTGGTAGGCTACCTATGACTGTTACCTCTGTAAAGATTTCCATGGAGTTACTTTCCATTTTGAAAACAAAACAAAACAATGTTCTAAAGGTTAGTTTGTGAGATGTCTTTATCCTATCTATAGTTATTGTAGGAATTTTTGGTTAGAAGTAGAATCTGTGCAACTAATTAACAAAGTTCCTGAGAGAACAACAAACAAACAAACAAACAAAAGGATTTTCTGGTGACAAGAAAAGTATAAATAATGGTCTGATTACATATTATGTTTAACAAGTAATCTGCAGCTTGTCCTCTCTTTTGTATTCTTTCCAGTCTAGTGAGATGTTGCACAGAAAGTACATAGAAGGGTTATTACTCTTCTGTCTGCCTGGCTGTCCATCAGCAAGTTAATTATTTGAGAAATGAACAGAGCAAGGACAAGGGGAGGTTGTGATGAAGTGGAAGGAAGTTGGCTTTGAAAAGGTGAGGTGAATTAAGCTGGGGTTTGAAAAAAAATTGAAGGAATAAAATCCCAAGAAAAAAAATTCTGTGGATTTTCTCCAAAAATCCTTAACGAGAAGAGTTGGACAGCAGCTTGATATGTGGCTATCTAACCTTAATCAGAATAAAGTTGGAAGGAACCTTGGAGGACTTCCAGTTCAACTCCCTGCTAAAGCAGGAGACCCTATAGAAACATAGAAGACTGATGGCAGAAAAAGACCTCATGGTCCATCTAGTCTGCCCTTATACTATTTCCTGTATTTTATCTTAGTATGGATATATGTTTATCCCAGGCATGTTTAAATTCAGTTACTGTGGATTTACCAACCACGTCTGCTGGAAGTTTGTTCCAAGCATCTACTACTCTTTCAGTAAAATAATATTTTCTCACGTTGCTTTTGATCTTTCCCCCAACTAACTTCAGATTGTGTCCCCTTGTTCTTGTGTTCACTTTCCTATTAAAAACACTTCCCTCCTGAACCTTATTTAACCCTTTAACATATTTAAATGTTTCGATCATGTCCCCCCTTTTCCTTCTGTCCTCCAGACTATACAGATTGAGTTCATTAAGTCTTTCCTGATACGTTTTATGCTTAAGACCTTCCACCATTCTTGTAGCCCGTATTTGGACACCATATACCCATGATGGTGAACCTATGGCATGTGTGCTACAGGTAGAACACGGAGTCATATCTGCGGGCATGGAAGCTTTTGCTGTAGTTCAGCTCCAGCATGCATGCATGTGCAACCAGCTGGTTTTTGGCTGCCCCTGCCCAGCTCTCCCTCCCTGCCCAGGAGTCTCCAAGCAGCCCATTTTAGATACCAGGTAAGTACACGGCTCATGCAGAGGCTCTGGGAAGGAATTTTCTGAAAGCTTCTGGAGCCTCAATTGGCATACCGGACACACTAGAAGTCAGGAAATGGGCTCTCTGGCTTCTAGGGAGGAAGGAGAGGCCCTTTTCACCCTCTGGAGGCTTCAGGGAGGCCTGCTAGGCCCAAAATACATGGGATAGTAGGTAGGGTACCATGGGGAGGGTGTTGCATGTGCATTTATCTAGGCCGGGGACAGCACAGGCTGATTGCGGATTCATGTGAAAGGGGATGGGCATGGGATGGCATTAAATTATGGCTGTGGGCATGGGTATACATGATAGTGTGTGCTTGTGTTTTCAGCACCCAAGGAAAAAAAGGTTCACCATCACTGCCGTATACCATTTCAGACAGCTGGCTATCCAGTCTAAGGATTTTAAGGAGAGAAGTGGATTTGGTCTCCCAGATTGGGAAAAATATTATTAAACAGCAATATTAACATGGGTGCAGGACTGGATACAATTAAAAAATAGGAGACTACTAAGATTGAAAGGTCATGATATCCAGATAGGGTGGAATGCCATACTTTGGGAAGAGAAATACAAATAGAGTACTTCCGGAGGCACTATATCAGGCGAGCGTTAATAGATGTTTGTGTCAAAATTAAGCAACAAAATTATATGGAAATCCTGAATTGGATATCAACATTGGAAATGTACATGCAGCCAAAGTTCATACAACCAGGAAAAGTAATAACATATAGACACATACTAGACAAGAGAAAAGAATTGAAGTCGAGGAAAAATCTTCAGGAAGAAGGTATAGAACTGGAATGGTGGGCATATCTTCAATTGCAATCACAATACAGGAAAGACAAAAAAGATCTGGATATAAAAACAGTGTTGACAGAATTAGATAAAATATTATTAGGAACAGAATAGATAGATAGATAGATAGATAGATAGATAGATAGATAGAAAGAAAGAAAGAAAGAAAGAAAGAAAGAAAGAAAGAAAGAAAGAAAGAATTCTTTATTGGCCAAGTGTGATTGGACACACAAGGAATTTGTCTTGGTGCATATGCTCTTAGTGTACGTAAAACAAAATATACATTTGTCAAGACTCATGAGGTTCACACTTAATGATTGTCATAGGGGTCAAATAAGCAATGAAGAAACAATCAATATTAATAAAAGTCTTTAGGATACAAGCAACAAGTTACAGTCATACAATCATAAGTGGGAAGAAATGGGTGATACGAATGAGAAAAAACTAGTAGTAATAGTGCAGATTTAGTAAATAGTTTAACAGTGTTGAGGGAATTATTTGTTTAACAGAGTGATGACATTTGGGAAAAAAATATTCTTGTGTCTAGTTGCCTTGGTGTGCAGTTCTCTGTAGCAACATTTTGAGGGTAGGGGTTGAAACAGTTTATGTCCAGGATGCAAGGGATCAGTTATTAGGATTTTAAAAAATCATACCACTACTTTCTAGAACAGGCAATATATGAAGAACAAATTAAGGAAACTATGCAAACATGGAGCAGGAATTAAGGCTGCAGAATTGATTTACATATTTGGCAGGAACTATGGTAAAGAAACAGGAAACTCCCCCTAGCCACTTCAAACAAGGAAAATCTTTATCTATCTACTGATGGCATTTCCTTCCCATAAGGTTAACTAAAATGGGCCCAAGCCTCTCAATGATGCATTGGGAATGTAAAATAATACCAGGGACTTATTACCACATGTGGTGGGAATGTCCGAAAGTCCTTGATTTTTGGAATAGGATGAAACAATGGTTGGAAGAAATATTAATGTTGAAGATAGAGCTAAAACCTGAACTTTTCTTATTGGGTATTAGTATAGATAAATATGACAAGGAAACAATATACTTAATGTTGCATATCTTGACTGCTGCTAGACTGGCTTTTGCACAAAAATGGAAGAACAAAGATACCCCCTTAAAAGAACATATATTACATAAAATGCTGTGTTGTGCTAAAATGGACAGGCTTATGATGGGATTAAAATATAAGAATGAATTGGAATACTTTGAAATCTGGGATAAATAGCACCACTGGTGGAAATTGAGGAGGACTGTTGGGATCATGAATTAGTGACAAGTTGGAAATGTATCTATTCTTATGTTAGCGAATAGGAAAAAAATGGATTTAGTATTGTATATAAAGTTTGGAATACTGTGTTCAGTTCTGGAGACCTCACCTACAAAAAGATATTGACAAAATTGAACAGGTCCAAAGACGGGCTACAAGAATGGTGGAAGGTCTTAAGCATAAAACGTATCAGGGAAGACTTAATGAACTCAATCTGTATAGTCTGGAGGACAGAAGGGAAAGGGGGGACATGATCGAAACATTTAAATATGTTAAAGGGTTAAATAAGGTTCAGGAGGGAAGTGTTTTTAATAGGAAAGTGAACACAAGTACAAGGGGACACAATCTGAAGTTAGTTGGGGGAAAGATCAAAAGCAACGCAAGAAAATATTATTTCACTGAAAGAGTAGTAGATCCTTGGAACAAACTTCCAGCAGACGTGGTTGGTAAATCCACAGTAACTGAATTTAAACATGCCTGGGATAAACATATATCCATTGTAAGATAAAATACAGGAAATAGGATAAGGGCAGACTAGATGGACCATGAGGTCTTTTTCTGCCGTCAGTCTTCTATGTTTCTATGTTTCTATATAGAGATAAAGAATTGTATTTAGGAGGAGAAATAACGTTGGAAATATTTAAACTGGAATGTTACATCCTGTCCAATGTTTTTCTTTTTAAATTGTATTATAAATTTAAAAAATTTAAAAAAGATAAAAAACATTCAATCCATCCTATGTTCCCCAGTGTTTCCCTTATACATAAACCAACACAGATTCCACAGAAGGGCATAGCAGCATGTGTTTACACTGATACAGATCATATTTGTTATACAGAAGAAAATGAAGGTGGCTCCTTTGGGTACCACGGGAAAAGACGTTAGTTTATTTATTTGATTTGTGTAGCCGCCCATCTCAAATAAGAGACAAAAAAGTCCTGAAGAACTGCTTTGCATGTTTTTCTCACTTTATATCTTCTATGCAAATAGTCAACCCTCTAATCTGGATTGCCACATGAGGTTATGTTTCATGGACCAGTCTGTTTTCCTTCCCACTCCTGGTACTTAGCTTTTCATCTTTAGAAAAATGAATGCAGAGAAAATATTCCTGGGTTGTTTGTGGGCAGGATATGCTGATTTATCGAAAATATAGGAGCTGTTTGAGGCATTGTTTTCTCAAAAGTAAAAGTGCTGTAGGTGTCACAGCATGGCGGAGTCTCTGCAGGACTGGGTTTTTGCTCAACAGTTCTGATTGTGTAAACATACAATATTCTCATTCCAGAAAGTTCTGTATAAAAGAAACAAACTCTGAAAAATCTAGATCGCGAGTACCCAAGATCTACTCAAGACCTTCAGCCAATTGATACAATGGGCTTTTTCTAACCTGTAAAATTATCACGCCAAATTGTTGAGCTGAAGGGAGTTAAATCTTCTTATACAAATAGGAGGATAAACAGATTCTAGATTGGCCCAAAATTGAGCTCATTATAATGAAGGAATTTGAATGAACATTTGTGCATGAGATTAGAGATTAATGACTAGCTCTCTGGTTGAGCTGCAGACTACAAATCTACAATGAAATAAGATTTCATGTTCATTATCTTCTCTAACTAGTACATCTGTTTAACCTTTACTTTTTTTTTCTTGCACAAGCAATTTCTTTGAGAGAACAATCCTATATTTGAAAATACCCTCTCTTTCAAAAGTGAGAGCTGTACTGGAGTTCCCTTTGAGAGTCAGATGAATTAAATAAGTGGGGCTGATGGGTGGGGTTTGCAATACAGAGACACATTCATGCACATTAACATACATTCTCTCTGCCATCGGCGACCTCTCTCTCTCTCTTTTATATACAACCACATATTTTTCCTATGATACAAACACAACTGAAGATTGTTGGGGGGGGGGCGCAAAGGCTTTAAACCTTTTTCTCTCCTCCCCTTCCCTCCAGTGATGCACCTGGAGAACAGGCTGAGGAAGCACATATATTACTTGTTCTGTCGAGCTCTCTGGTAGAATCCTCCCAAAAATTCACAGGTACAAATTTCAGACACACACATGTTTGAAAATTCAAAACAATGTTCTTTATAATGAAAATTCACTTAAACTAAGCCCTCTTTTGGTATAGCAAAGAGCACTCATCTCCAGACAAACTGGTAATTTATACAAGTCCCTTATCAGTTCTGTGATACTTAGCTTGCAGCTGTGAGGCAATTCACAGTCCTTCTTTCAGAAAGTGAAACACACTTTGCTCTGGTTTAGTTTCAAAGCGGGGAAAAATCAGCACACAAAAAGTCCAAGTCAGTAAAGCAGTCACGAAACACAACGATCAGATAATCCTCCACAATGGCCAAACCCACAGGCTGCTATTTATAGCAGCCTCACTAATTACCACAGCCCCACCCAACCACAGGTGGACTCATTTTCTTTGATAATAATCTCAGTTGTTGTTGCCTATGCATCGCTCTCCGCATGCGTGGCTGTATCATTAACTCTTGTTCTGAATCCAAGGAGGAGCTAGATAATTGATCTCCTTCTGAGCTGTCTGTCACACTCTCCTCCTCCCTGTCACTCATGTCTTCTTGGTCAGAGGAGCCTTCATCAGCAGATTCCACCGGGGGGCAAAACAGGCCTGCAGCATGTGGATGTCTCCCCCACATCCACAGTCCTTGGGGCAGGAGTTGGGCCAGAGCTAACCACAACATTACTTAGGCTATCTTCTCCATGATAGCAAGTGTTTATTTAATTGCAACTGATATGATTTCTACATTAGCAATTATACATTCATTTGAATTTGCATCTTTTTTTTTTTGGTAAAACCATGTAAAGTTTGTTTCTTTTCTTGATGCTACGCAAGTGCTATTCTAACAGTATCTATTTGATTTTTAGATTAAAATTAGGCATGCAACCCAACTTCCTTTCTTGCTGAGATCTAGACAGATACCTTTAGAAAATGCATAAATTAATCAGGACAATAAAGGTTTCTCTTGTTCATCCCAGGGGTCAATATACTAAATTGAAATTTGTATAAAGAAGAGAATCATTCCTGAATTAATTGTAGGCATGGCTAGATTTTCCTGTTTAGAGGGATGTCCTTTATATGGTAATATGGATAAGTCAAAATAATGACCGAAATTCCTATTTTCTCATTGGTAACAATAAGATTTATTATTTGAAATTAAATAATTAAGTAACTACTAGAGCATATTTATCACTAGGTCAAGTGACCAATGTGTAATGTTTCTTACTATATTGAAATCCCATCCTTTGACTTATAGTTACTTAGAATTATTCTTGCAGTTATTAATTGTCATAGGATATGATTTGAAAGCAGATACATCTTGCAGATATAGTCCTTGATTAATAACTGGTTGTTTAGTAATTGTTCAAAATTGCAATAGTTTAGTTTAGTTTAATTGGATTTGTATGCTGCCCCTCTCCGAGGACTCTGGGCAGTTCACAGCATATATAAAAGACATAACAATACACTTTATCCAGTTAATATACTAAAAATATCCTTAAAAATTCTAACTTTAAAACATTCTTTAACATTCACTCAATAAATCACACTAAAGACATTTGTTGGTCAGGGGGAAAATCTAATAACCCTGGACCTGGCAGCAAAGATGTGTTTTTAAACTCTTTAGGAAGGCAAGGGGGTGGGGGCAGTGTGAATCTCATGGGGGAGCTGATTCTAGAGGGCCGGGCCCCCCATAGAGAAGGCTCTTCCCCTTGGCCCCTCCAGCCGACATTGATTGGTTGATGGGACCCTAAGGAGACCAACTCTGTGGGGCCTCACCGGATGCTGGGATTCGTGTGGCAGAAGGCAATCGCGGAGATAATCTGGTCCTATGCCATGTAGAGCTTTATATGTCATAACCAACACTTTGAATTGTGTCCGGAAACTGATGGGCAGTCATTGCCGATAGACTCCTCAAAATGTTTTTTTACAATCTAATTTTACAGCCCAGGTTCGAATCCTAGAAGGATATGGCTAGCTGATGAGAGCCAAGTAGCTCAAAATAGATCTATACTAGTCTCCCTTTATTTCTTTATTAGTTCTTTTCAAGTTTGGAAAATATGGTTTGGTGTCTGGATAGCTCTGGAGTGGGGCTGAAAGGCAAAAGGAAGCAGTATGCTCCTTCCCATATTTGGCTTTACTAGGTGACTTGGCAGAAAAAATATATGTGATAGCAGTGTTCCAATATCTCAGGAGTTGCCACAAAGAAGAGGGAGTCAACCTATTCTCCAAAGGACCTGGGGGTAGAGCAAGAGTGTAGAACAACGGGCCACTCTTCCCGGCGCTACTGGAATTGGTCGGGAGTGGTGCAAGATTCAGCTTCTGCGCAGGCACAGAAGCCAAATCTCGCACGAGAACTCACCAATTTTCCACATTTCTTTGCTTCTGTGCAGAAGCAAAAAATAGTCAAAAATTGAGAAAAATGACAGCTGCTGCAGCTTGGAGGCATCTCGGAGAATAAAAAGAGTCTTCTCCTCACAGGGAAGAGCCCTCCGGACACCCATGCTACTCATTCCAGCTGCCTCTGCTCACCCCTGCCCGTTCCATGCTGAGTCACAGCCATTTGTTCCGGCTGCCTCCAGCCTGTTCCCTGCCAGCTGCGGTGCTTCTGCCATTCATTCTGGCTGCCCCTGCCCATTTCCCACCATGTCCCCACCATCTGGTCTCTTTCTCCCTTACCTTTTCCCCAATGCTTCTTCACCCTCTTCTGTGATGCAGAGAGAAGGCCATGTGGCCAGACTGTTGCTGCTGGCTAGGACTCTCACTGTGGCACTCAGGCGCATGGCAATATTTCACTGCTGCGCATGCATAGCAACCAAAATCTTGTGTGAGCAACC
Organism: Erythrolamprus reginae; assembly: GCF_031021105.1. Classification (NCBI taxonomy): domain Eukaryota; kingdom Metazoa; phylum Chordata; class Lepidosauria; order Squamata; family Dipsadidae; genus Erythrolamprus; species Erythrolamprus reginae. The sequence continues at coordinate 52,864,669 of NC_091950.1, forward strand.
TCGCACGAGATTTGGCTGCTGCGGGTGTGCAGCAACCAAAATCTTGTGGAATTTTTGCTGGAACTGCAGGTGCAGCTCCATTTTTGCTACCAGAATGGTGTTTCCCCCCATTCCAACTGGAGCCCACCCCTGCTCTGAAGTAGTGTAGGGTTTCCTTGTCTTTTTCTTCTTCTTCTTCTTCTTCTTCTTCTTCTTCTTCTTCTTCTTCTTCTTCTTCTTCTTCTTCTTCTTCTTCTTCTTCTTCTTCATTATTATTATTGTCGTTGTTGTTGTTATTATTATTATTATTTCAATGCATATATCTTAAAATATATCAGTAACATACATAATTATACATTTTTATCCAATCAGTCATAAATCAATATCCTATTTTGCACCTATTTTATACTATAGTTCATCAGTCTGTTTTTCTTCATCTCTTTACACTCCCATCCTTCTATCTTCATCTCCTCCTTCTACCTTCTTATTTCTTCTCTCCCCCTTCCTACTTCCCTCCTCTCCTTCTCTTTTCGCTTCACCTTTTCATGTCTTCTTTCTCCCTCTTTACATTTGTGGGAGGATTTTTATGGCTGTCTTTTCTGATCAAAACCAGCATGTGCTGTCCCTGTCCTACTGTCTTCTATTGTTACTTTTATCATTACCTATCTAATGTTTATTTGTACAAATTACCATCCTATTTTTGTTTGACCAATAAATAAATGAAATAAATAAAAATAAAATATTCTTTATCATGAACATTTTGAAGTTTGTACATTCTAGTATTCCAGCTCAATGTATCATATGAACTTGTTCACAGCATGACTGGGCAATGTGATCTAATGGATTAAGAGTAGGCTAACTCAGATTCAGGTCCACTGCCATCCATAAAAACCAAGTGAATGATATGAAGTCAGCTAACTGGTTTCAACAGACTGTTGTAGTGGAGAAATATTGTACAGGGAATGCTGGGCATGATATTTTTAGATCCTGGATGGAAGGGAAAATGAATGTACATACAGATTTAACAATCAAACATAATTGTAGCATTATTTTGATTTGCAAGATTCAATGATGTCACTGGGGAGACAAGATAAAGAGTGTTCAGGATTTCCATTTTTTTGGCAAATGCTGCATTTTTTGCCAAGACATCGGATTACAGTCTTTATAATGTCCACGACGACTCATGGTTGAATATTTGAACTGTCCCGACCAAAAACAATTGTATCAGAATGAACATCAGGAGACAGGAGAGTTTCAGTGGACATTCCAAACAAATCCTTTTCCTCATCTGTTGTTACAGTGTTAGAGAAATAAATAAATAGGCGTTCTTTCTAGTGCCCAGCAGCATTGTGAAGCCGCTGCTATGCATACGCGCACTAAAATTGGCATTAAGGCTGACATATTTCAAGTACAGTTAGGACATGACTCATTGTTCAGATTTTCATTAGTTAACCTCATTGACATCAGTGACACTGCAGAGGAACAAAAATCCTTATCATGTGTTTAGCACATGGTCAAAAGTATGTGTGTCCCTTGCCATCTCCTCTCATCTGCTTCTCATTTGGGCTTGAAAGGGAGAAGGAAGGAGAGAAAAGGGTAAAAGAAGGCAAGGGTGTGTGTTTAAAAATCGGTTTGTTAGGGCTTGTTGGTGAACATACTTTCATCTTCTTAATGGTTCTTCTCATTCCTTCACTTTTTGCTTTGTTAGTTACTGAAAAACCCAAAGTAATTTGAAATTGTGCATAATAGTCATGCTACACAGCTGGATGTTTTATACTTTTATTATTTATTTATTAAGCAGATTTGTATGCCGCCCCTCTCCGCAGACTCAGGGCGGCTCACAGCAATAATAATACAATGTAAACAAATCTAATATTTAAGTTAATTTAAAACCCCAATTTAAAACCCAATCATACATACTAGCATACCATGCATAAATTTTATAAGCCTAGGGGGAGAGAAAGTATCAATTCCCCCATGCCTGATGACAGAGTTGGGTTTTAAGGAGCTTGCAAAAGGCTAGGAGGGTGGGGGCAACTCTGATATCTGGGGGGAGTTGGTTCCAAAGGGTCGGGGCCGCCACAGAGAAGGCTCTTCCGCTGGGTCTTGCCAAACAACATTGTTTAGTTGACGGGACCCAGAGAAGGCCAACTCTGTGGGACCTAACTGGTCGCTGGGATTCGTGCAGCAGAAGGCGGTCCCGGAGATATTCTGGTCCGGTGCCATGAAGGGCTTTATAGGTCATAACCAACACTTTGAATTGTGACAGGAAACTGATCGGCAACCAATGCAGACTGCGAAGTGTTGGTGTGACATGGGCGTATTTAGGAAATCCCATGATAGTTCTTGCAGCTGCATTCTGCACGATACTCTTGGTCCTTGATGAGACCATGTACTCCATCTCTGGATCCCTTTTGGCTAATACCAGAAATATTCAGGAGTGAATTACTGAAAAGAGAGCTGAACATTTTAGCTTACTGTATTACCATGCAAAGCAGCTTTAGAGCACGTTGTCTGAATCTGCTTAAGTGGACGTGGGTATTGGGTTTTAGAAGACGGTTCAGTGTTTTTAAGCAAGGCTGCTTTGGCCTGTTGGAATGCAGTAAGACCAGTGTGTTGAAGCTGAGAAAGAGCGTTATCATTGCCACTCCTCAGAATTTCCCTCTTGTTGCTGACAGATGCTCCTGGGGAAGAGATGAGAGAGACAGTGGGAACTTCCTTAGCTGGTGAGAAGACCTCATTTTCTCAAAACTTTGGGAATACAAAAAGATTCCACACAAGCAGACTCTGAAGATCCTGTTTCTGACTGTTGTACAGATTGCAAATACCAACAATAGGAAAAACATGCTTGCACATGATTTGGGCTGTGACAATGCATAGTTCTGGCTCAGGCCAAGGAATCTATAGATTAATTTGGCTGCTAGTATTCACACTGACATGCAGATGCCCACAGCCCCCCCCCATCATAGCTACAATAAACTTGGAAGAACTTGCATAACTCCTTCTAAACTGCAATATGCTCTCTCTTGGAAATGAGGGTTTATTTATTTATTTATTTTGTCCAATACACAATGAGAGTTTTAGTGGGTATATATATATGCGAAACGTCGCATAAACATGCAAAATATTACACAGGGCAAAACCCGAACTCAGAACAATCTACATACATATACCCGTGAAAATTTACGAAAACAAATATATATATATATATATATATATATATATATATATATATATATATATATATATATATAACACATTGCAAAACAATCAAGTAGCCTGCAAGCTCCAACTACCCAGGATATCCCGCCTAATCCACAATCATTAACTAATCAGCATACCTCAGTTACATCAACGACCCCAGGTGTTCCCCCACTGACTCACCAGGAAGTTTCTACACAGCAGGCAATTGCTGAGCCATCAAACCACACCCAGCCACCAGTATTTATAGAAGGAAGGCAGCTCAGGTCTCGCTGTATTCTCCCTAGAACAAGGACAGAAGCACCAGCCTGAAGATGACGAGTGGGACCTCGTCGAAACGTTGCCAGAAATTTCCAAATCCTACATGGGAAGAAACCCGAATATGCCAAGACCGTCATACCTGTACCCGTGAAAATCTACGAAAACATATACATATATACACATAGTAAAATACATGATGAAAGTTATAGAGGAGATACTCATAGTAAAATATATCTAAGAAAGAATAGAAAAGAAGATATAGGAATAGAAGAAAGGTATAGGAGATGTAGGAGAGCGATAGGACAGGGGACGGAAGGCACTCTAGCGCACTTGTACTCGCCCCTTACTGACCTCTTTATCTTTTCTTATATTTTAATGCAATGAAAGCATAAAAAATTAAAGGGAAGATAAGAAAAGAAGGAAGGGAAAGAAAAGAAGGAAGGGAAGAAGAAAATAATAGAATCTGTCTTTTGCTCTTTCTATTTTTGTTTCTAGTCAGTGTAATCTTACTCTTTACCCCCTTCCTCCGCCCCACATTGTATTTTCCTTTCCCATCCCATTAACCCTTTTTCAGTCCCCGAATCACCAATTCAATTTTTCCTATCTTTTAACAAACAATCCATGTATATTTTCTAGTCATTCAAAAAGGTCTTTATTGTTTTTATTCCTGACAAATTGGTCAGCTTTTCCATTTTTGCAAACTGTTAATTTTATAAGGTAATCTTTTATATTCCAATCTTGCCTCCGTTATGATATACAGTGTTAATTTTCCATATTTCTTTTTAGTTCAATCTCCATAAACCACAACAGAAACAATTCTAGTTTCATTGTAATGCTAATCCACAATATCTTTTGCATCATTGCATGGATATGCATAACAAACTTCTTTGTTTTGTTTTGTGTTACAAATCTACCATGATTGATATAAGGATTCCTCCTCCTTTTCACACTTCCAACACCTGTTTGATATTCCTTTATAATTTTTTGACAGGTTGATGGAGTAATATTTTGTACATTTTTCAAATAGCATGTGTTTTGATTAAGGGTATGCAAAAAAATTGTTCAACATTTTAAAGCTGCTTTTTAAAAGTTTTATGTTTCTCCAAATTTAGTTATACAGTTAAAATGCAAAGCTTGGATTTGAATCTGTGTAAAATAAGATTAAAACATTTTAAAATAAGATGTGTACAACAGGTGTACACCAAGAATATAATGTTCAAAAGAAATGCAGAATTTACCTTGTCTATTAGAATTGCAAATTGAAATGAAAATGATTGGTGGACTTATAAATGAATAAGACTGGAGTAAAGTTCATCAATCTAATTTATTCAGGTGTAATTTTGATAAGGTGGTATTTATTGAAAGCTATTTTGGATATTCTGGAAAAACAGAATATATAGTAAGTAACTAACCAAACCAAACCATATCAAACCTACTCCAAATATAATTAAGTAATAGAATTTTGATTGTGATTGTTTTCTTCTCCCACTGTAGATAAGAAAGCAATACAAATATTTTCAGGGGGGAAAAAATTGATAAATTTGTTGCAACAAAAACTTCAACTAACTTTCAATTAACTTTCATTTAACGTCAGGCAATAGGTTATTCACCAAGATCCTAGATTAAGTGGAAGACTTGGATTATTAATCTTGAGTCCTTCGGGATTGAGCGGCATAGGAGTCGAATAAATAATGGAGAATAGGTTGCTTGGGACTTCTATGTCTTACAAGTGTGTGCTAACTTCTCTTCTTTACTTTAGAGAATTAAACTTCTCCTGAACAATGAGAGTAAGGGTATGGAAGAATACTCGGTGAGAAGACAAGCTGGACAATTTTATTTTGGTAAAGTGATAGGCTATCAAGATAAAAGGGAAGAAAGAGATAAAAATCTTTCATTACAGGAAACAATTTCTCCATTCTCCAGTATGATGGAAGGTTAGACCTGCAACATGCTCCCTCCCAGCCAAATCCCCTAATATATATCATTTGGAAACTTTCTAAATCTGTTGTATCATTGAGAACATCCTGAGGTCCTTACTGTATGGTGTACATGCTGTTTGAGTCTCATTCAGTTGCAGTCTTAGATTAGTTATTTTAGCATCAACGCCCCACTTGGATTATTAAGAGGATTTCTTGCCTCATTGCTCATTGTTAAGTATGCCACAAGACATTTAGGTTCTACTTTCAGGGGGAAGCAGTTTTTTTAATGGTTAGTCATATTGATTTCAGTGTTGGTTAGATGAGTAAGCTCTCTCCCTGTTCTTCTCTGTCAAAAAGTGGAATGAGGAGCTTGTTGGAATATTGTAAAATATTCCTCTTAATTTCTTGCAAGAAATTCCTCATCTATCCTATGTTTTAATGATCACTGGACTAATGGAAGATTTTCTAGGTGAAGACCAGAGGGCAAGTTTGTGTTTCCTCTAACCTGCCATTCATATTCAGTTGAAACTGTAAACAGCATTATTCATACTATCAATAATAATGCAGTTTCAGAAAATGAGGAGGGACACAGGAATTGAAAAAGGAGGAATTAACATGTTCACACAGTGAAAGGAAAGGAAAAAAAAAGATTCCCTGTTTTGCTTTTATCATTTTGGTCCAATGCCTTCAGGGAAGACTTTGAAGTATATTCCTCACTGTATATAAATTAATAACTTGGTATTCCTTTTCTTTTATTTTTTCCAGCTTTCTACATTGACAGTTGGCAGGTTTTTGCAATAGCTATGAATAAGTGCTTGGAATGAGTTGGAAAATGACTGCAGGAGAAATTGAAGTCAGCTACAGATACTGGTGACCACCTGGGTGTGTAAAGGCAGGATAGAAGAACTAAATTATTAGGTGGAAATCATAGAGAATATGATTTTGGTTGAACATTAAGGGACCTAATGGTAAAAGGAGTTCAATGGTGCTGTAGATTGCCTCAGGACACAGTGGGCCTTTAAGCAAAGGCTGGAAAATCTACTTACAGAAATTCCTGCCTTGAGCAAGTGGTAGAATTACAGTGTATAGTCTCTAAGATCAGTCTAAAATTCTGTGGTTTTACAGTTCAAGCAACATAAAGTAAGTTATATAACCCCAAGGTCTCTACTTGCCATCTCCATTAAATATAAGTTTCAAGTCATTTTGAAAAAGTCATCTTGGTTTATTTTTATGCTAGACACCTTGTCTATTATTTTGTAACTTTAAATGATGAGCTACAAGTGAAGCTGCCAATGGAAATGTGAATTGAGAAATGTTGGTGGCTACTGTTAATTTTATTGCTGCAGTTTTTTTGGGGGGGTTGTAATGGTTTTCGATGAACTATACGTTTGGTCATAAGAAAGTGCATAGGAAAGCCACAAACTGGGTTAATATAAGGTAATGTTGTAGCAAATAAATAAACAATAAATAACAAACATATTGAATTGTATTCTTTATGCGTGCAAAGGGGATACTAAAGAGCAATATTGAAAATCCTAGTAAATGGAGAGTCACAGGTGTTTTTTTTTTAAATGCAAACTAGCATTTTAGGTTGGTGTAGTTAGTAAAGCACCAGAGCAATATGGTATGCTTATCAAAGGATTTGATAATAGTCTATCCTCTGAAGAATATGGGAATGAATATTCCCAAGGTTCTGTCCATTGCAATAAATCAATCAATTCATCGCCTGAGAAAATTATATTTCCAATAACCCATCATATTCCAGCAGGCTGCTAAACATGATACATGTATGTGCATGTCTCTATACATGCAGTATATATGTGTGTGTTTGTGTAGGTGTGTACATATGTGTGTAATCTTATATGCTAATCTGCAGTTGTCAAACTTGATTGCATCATGTGATATATCATCGCAACTTTTTTGCCTTTACGGAGCCAGGGTGTGCATGGCCTATGTGTGATGCATCTGGCCCATGGGACACCAGTTTGACACCCCTGTAAATTCTCCTCTTCTTTAAATTATTCTCACATGCTCTCACTGATGCTTAAACACAGCTTGGTGGTGGAGGCAGGGAAGGAATTATGTTATTTGCCCAATGAACATAAGTTAAACAATCATTCTCCACAGATTACAACAGAATTAAGCACATTAAAAGACAGCCAAATGATAATAATGATGATGATGATGATGATTTATAATTGCATTTTTACAAAGAGCATAACAGCATGTTAGCAATAGCACTTTTTTTAACAGAGCCAGCATATTGCCCCCACAATCCGGGTCCTCATTTTACCCACCTCAGAAGGATGGAAGGCTGAGTCAACCTTGAGCCGGTGATGAGATTTGAACCGCTGCAGATCTAGCAGTCAGCTTTAGTGGCCTGCAATACCCACTTTACCACCTTGGCTCATGATGTTTACACAAAGGAGGTGTTATATAAAAAATCAAGATAGTGACCATAATTATGTAATGGAATCTCTACAGCTTGACTGTTATTATTAATTTTTACTAATACCACATTGAGGTCTATGCTCCTTCCTTCCTTCCTTCCTTCCTTCCTTCCTTCCTTCCTTCCTTCCTTCCATCCTTCCTTCCTTCCTTCCTTCCTTTCTTCTTCTTTGCACTCCTAGGAGATTCTACAACTTTTAGGCCATAAGTATTTCCTAGGGATTTCAGATCATTAGCTAGGAGCAACTTCTTCATATGTAGTCTGCTCAAATGTTGTTGGTATAATAATTAAACAATTCTTCAGGAGAAATATTTGAGAATTTGTGGAGATTTTTGTGGTTGGCTCACATCCAGCTCCTTTGGTCATGGACTTTGAGGAGAATGAACAAGGTCTGTCTGGGTATCAAAGGCCAGTGTGTTTATCAGAGGAATTGGAAAGTGAGAATGAGGGAGAGTTAGGCCTGGGGACCCTCCAGAGGCTGCAGACCCCCCAGCTGTGTTAATGTTGGAGTCAGATGAGGAGGGGACTATTGTAGACCCCATATTAGATGCTAGAATCAGAAGAATGAAAGGGAGACAAGAGTATTTCCAGCAACATAGATCTAAGCATAGCTTGTCATCACAGATAGTATAAAAGGGGAGGAAGATGGGATGTTCTGTTGCAGAAGTTCAATGTTCCTTTATGGACAGAGAGAGAGAGAAAGAGAGAACTAACAGACGAAGTGTTTTCTTCCTTAAAGCTTTCTGCAACCCTGCAAACCTAGCTTTGGAAGGCATTTGTGAGTATCTCTCCACGCAGAGGACTTGAATTTGTGTCTTGAATTTATGACTTTCTTTTGGATGCTTGTTATCAGCTGTGCCGATAACGCTGGACTTTTGGCAGTCAACTGACATTCCTCTGATTTCATTGCTGTCTCCAGCACGTTTCTTTGTAAATAGACAACTTTACATCGTGATTTGGCTTCTGAGTCTTCATTCGGGCTTAATTATTGCTAACAGAATAGATATAAGGCTGGTTTAAGGAATTTGAGGGTACCATGCAATACTAGGCATGGACCTTCTGCCCAATACACACAGACCTATATTAACATTGCACTATTGAGTGAGTCTTTTGCATCCAAAAGCTTTTGACAGTCGATGTACTGCAGAGAATGAAAATCAGGTTGACAAATTGTTTACATATTTTTTAAAACAATATGTGTGGCTTATGTTCATCATATTCTAGGCAATGATTTTAGACAGAAATCCACAATAAGCAAAACTTTAGGTTAGATTAGCATACATTTATCAAATGTGTTGGTATCTTTTTTTTTTCCTAGGCTGAATAAATTTTCAGGGCAATTTGCATTCTTCTCATAGAGTTTTTCAATAAACAACTAACTCTGATCTATAATACAGTCAGTTTGAACAAGGAAGGTTTCAAAAGGTTTATCCATATAGCTAAACTGAGCCTCAGTCATCTTTGTGCACAAAACACCCACGTAGGCTATTTGTCTTGGACTTGAGTGTTTGGCAGGAAGCCTGACTTAAGCCTTCAGAATGAGAGCTTAGTGAAAAATGCTGGCATTCACTCTGAGTTTAATGTCCACAGCTGACCCCACCCACTGTACTTAGCTGCAAGGTTTTTGGCAAGCATGCACAAACCACAAGACAAGTTTTATCATCTGGTAAACCTGTCGCTTGGAAAAAAGGGGGGGAAAGTTTTCAGTAAAATATTTCAACAATTATAACACACTTTAATTAGGTGCATAGCACATAATTAGGGCTGTTTTTATAATGTATAGGGTTTCAAACAAGCACACATCACATTCTGGATGGATTTAGCACTGCTGCCTTTTAGAACAGCCGCTTAATGCAGCTTAATACTCTACCTATGAATCTGCATGTGTTTCAGACCCAAAGGTTGGCAGAATGGAATAGATGGCTAGAGCTATCTACTATGAATAATCTTTTAGACTCTCTACATTTAGGCTTCTGAGGCTGTATTGTTTATATCTGACTGGATATTTTTTTTAACAATCCAATTTTAACTGAGACTAGGTGCCTTATTTAATAACTGCAAGTATTCTGGAAAAGGATTTTGCAGTTTTATGGAATAGCAAACCTGCTCTCAGCTTATTGCTTATAAAAATTCTGATGCAAAATAGGATGAAGTGGAAATCCTTCCATAAACACGTGAGAGATTTATATGATCTAAAGAGAAATCAAGAGTCTGGTTGGAAACCTTTCCCAGGTCATTTTATTTTGATCACCATCATTGTATTCTTCCTAGAAAGTGTTTCTTTCCACAAGCATGACTACATCTCTGTAGTGCATATCAGTGACTGAGGTTTTGCTGTATTATTGGCAGAAAGTTATTGGTGTAAACAGGGGCAGGCAGCAGGCAGGATGTGGTGGAACGCAGTTCCACTGGTGGAAATGAAGCTGCGTGCGCATCTCCAGCTGATCGGCAGCAGTCACTTCCTGGATTACCAGTCTCGGCTCGGCCCACCTTTTTTTCTCTGCTGCTGTTGCTGCATCTGTGTTCCTTGCTTTTTTCATCCTTCCCCCTTCCTGGCCTCAGATGAGCTTCCCTCTCTCCTGCCCGGTTTCCCTCCAGCCTCACACGGCCACCTCCCACCTGAGGTGCAGGCAGAAGGTGTGAGTAGAAGCGGCGCTGGCAACACCCGTTCACTTAGCTACCCAGTCTGAGGTGGGGGGGGGGTCCAGGAAGGAGAGCGCAGGAAACACGAAGCAAATTGTCACCCCAGGGAGTGACACTGGTAAGGTTGTAAGTCAAGGACTTAACAGTTCACTTTAACGATGATGATCATTCAAGCCAGTCTCACCTGGTCACATGGCTGGCAAGCCACTCCTACCCAGTCACATGGCCATAGAGCCACACCCACAAAATAAGCCACACCCACAGCGGGGAAGTAAAAAAATTGGCTGCCAATTTCTGGGTGTAAAGCTGTGACAAAAAGTTGATAAGCCAGAAAGCAGAGAGCTATATTGTTTTTTAAAGGAACATTTCCAAGATCATTGATGTGAATTAGTGTACGAGTTTACTTGTAGATTGAGTTAAGCAACCAAACATAATTTATTGTAACTTCTGGTCAATTGTGGGTTTCAATTTTTTTTTACTACTAGTTCTGTGAGTGTGGCTTGATGGGCATAGCATTGCTTGGTGGGCATGGTGGGGAAGGATACTGCAAAATCCCCATTTCCTCTCAATCAGCTGGGACTCAGGAGGCAGAGAATAGATGGGGAAGGACCAGTCAGTGGTGGTATTTACTGGTTCTCCAAACTACTCAAAATTTCCGCTATTGATTCTCTAAATTTTCATACCGTTTCTCCAAAAGTGGTAAGAACCTGCAGAAACCCACCTGCTTCTGGCACATGAAACAACTATACCTTCTTATTAGTCCTACTTAGGCATAAGCCATGGTTGCACTGTGGTTAGAATGCAGCATTACAGGCTATCTCTGCCCGGAGTTCCTAATTAGTTGATTCAGGCTTCCATCCTTCTAAGGAGCCAGATTGTTGGGGCAATAAATTAACATTTGTAAACTACTCAGAGACTGCTATAAAGTACTGTGAAGTGATATATGAATCTAAGTGATATTACTATTCCTATTTCAATAACTGGGCTTCAATAATTTGGTCAAGGAAATAGGTTGAGACTTGGAACTATTCTTTCTCTGTATTCCATAAAGCTTTAGTGTTGGCTAGCAGCTGTTAAATGGTGTTTTAGAATTGTCATACTGAATATTTGAAATAGATAATTGTTAAGCTTTTTCATAAGGAGTGCAGTGAAAACATGGGAATAAGTTTAAATGTAAAGAAAACCAAACTAATCTCCATAAGGTATTTCAACCAGAACTGTCAATGAATCTATTGCTGGATGGGTAGCTTCTGCCTTTTAGGATTAACTATCAACAGGAAAGACTCCAACAGTTACGAATTATTCTACAGACTACAGCTTGGGAGTGTAGCAATGAAGGCCTTAGAAAAGATATTAAAATGTCATGTCAGTAATGGTTTTCTCTATGATGATGTATGAAAGAGGAAGTTGGACTTCAAAGAAGCAGAATAGAAAGAGTATTGATGTTTTGAACTTTGGTGTTGGAAGTTGGAGAAGATTTTTAAGAAAAATATGAATAGACAAGAAAATAGAATAGATTACTTTAGAAAACTCACCCAGCTGAGCACCAACACCAACCCAGCAACGAGTGGTGTAAAGACTCAGGGAACATAGAAGAAGAGAAGCATGTAGAGGACAAATTACGTATTCACATCAAGACCCTCTACATTTGTTCCAAAGCATATGATGGGGCCGAAGAGGTTGGCGAGAGGGAATGCCTGTTGGGGGCTGAGCGCCTCTCTCAGCAAGAGTGGATCTCTCAAGGCACAGTTGGAAGGCTGAGATCTCCCACTGAACAGTTGTGGGAGCTACACCTGACACAGGATGAGCCTCTGCCCATGAGTGGAGACAGTCAAAACCTATGTCAATTGGATGCTCTGAAGGTGAAAGATCCCAGCCACTGTTGCACAGTCAATTACTGATGGAACTCTCTGAACAGTGTGGATGACTAAGCATAAGTTGGACCAACTCCCATTCCCATTTGGGATTTGAGGCCACGAGATGGAACTTGGCTCTGCCAACATTCTCCTTCCTAAAAAGAAACCCACTAGCCCATTTGAGCGTAGACTCTGCCTCATTCCACACTGTGATGAGTGAGACCCCTGTGAATGTCTACACCAGGATGAAGCTACATGGGCAACCCTCCACTCTGAAGCACAGATAACCCAACGGGAGCCTGCTGGTCTGGCAGCAGGGCAAATGGGGATTGCTGACCCCAGGCCAAATGCCGAAACTTGGCCTCACACCATAAAGTGGGAAGAAGGCTACCGAAAGCTAACCATGAGTATCGGGCCACTACCCACTAAAGAGAAGAAGAGCTGCCTAAAGGAGCCAAAACCCCTCACAGCTTGGCTGGCAGCCCCTGCAGTCGAGTCCAAACTCCCTGGCACCTAGCGAGTGCCAGTAGAATACAAAGACCTTGAGGGGGTCTTCAATGAGGAAGACTTCAACTATCTTCCCCCTCACTGGCCCATGGACTGCACAATGGAGTTTGAGCCAGGGGCCATCCTCCCAAAACCAAAGAGGTACTCAATGACCCCAAAAGAATTGGAGGAACTAAGGAGGTACATTGATGCAATTTATAGCAGGGCTTCATCCAACCAGGAAAATCCCATGCTCTTCAAAGAGAAGAAAGATTGGTGTGTGTGTGTGTCAGGCTGTGCATGGACTTCCGTGGGATCAATACTGAGTGTGTGCAAAAAATGTACCTTCTCCCTCTCATGAAAGACTTGCTGAAGCACTTGTCCAAAAGCAAGATATTCACCCCGCTGAATTTGAAGGAAGCATACTACTGCATATACATTAAGGAGGGGGATGAATGGAAGACACCCCCCTTTAACTGCCCCTTGAGGACCTTCCAATTTAGAGTTATGCCCTTTGGACAGCATACAAGGAGAGACATACTATGAGGTGAAGAAAACATTCTTTAGACTCCAGAATGTTTAAGGGTCAATTACAATATCTAATCCATTGGAAGGGGTACACTTTGTCTGAAGCTACTTGGTGAAAAGTTGGAATGTAAAATCAGATAGGCTAGTGAAACAATTTCACAACAAGTATTCAGACAAACCAAAAGGTCCCCCAGGTGGGAGGGGTGGTTAAGAATGCTGTATTAACCCCCTATGTTATTTTCTTTTTTTTCTTGTATGACACGATCTTTTCCTGAGGGGAGGCCGCCTGTCAGGCCAAAGCCATTTTAGTTAGGCTCTTTGGTCTGCCACACTTTATACTATTTTAATATGCATTCTTTACTGTGGGAATTTGGAGAGGGAATTACATGAAGGCTGTCTGTATATATCCATAATAAATTCTTTCTAGATAATCAAGACCATCCTTTGTCTTCGCACTCCTGCACCTGCAAGGAAGGAGATGGGTGGATTCTGCCAGGTTGGCAGTTGAAGAATGGTCAACACGATGGACTTGGGAGTGTGGGAATAAGGGGCATGAACTTCAACTGGGTGGAGAAACCCCTGGACTTCAGCTTTGGGTTTCACCCAGATGTGCCAAGATGGCTCTGTTAACAAATTGCAACTTTGAAGAATGCTTTGCATCAGACTCTGATTTAGTTTTGGATGCTATTTGGAACCCAGATACTGTGTCCCTGTAGTGCTGTGGAGTAACCATGGGCTTTGGAAGTGGAGCTTTATATCTTGCTTTAGTAAAACTGCAAGGAAGAGTTCTGTAGTTGTTTTTTTTTGGGGGGGGGAGCTGTGAGAAAGTGGTTTCTCATTGGCAGGAACTCTTACTTTCTCTCTCTGACTAGGTAGCAAGGAGCTCCTGTGCCTTGGTATATTTCCTTCCATTATCTTAGTTATTCAAGGATTGGCTTTGCCATTCTCTCTGTATGATGGTTTAAATTGGGCATTTGAACTCTGCCCTCATGTTTCAAAAGAAACTGCGGTGAGGGGGAAACGAGAAAGGGGATACAGTAATTTTCAGTGTTGATCCCTTTATCAGCTAAAGGAAGGGAAGATAAGGACACATTTTTGGGTATTGCAAAAAATCAGTTGAGGACGAAGGTGGCTGGAGAATTCTGGAAGTTGAAGTCTGCAAGCCTTAAAGTTGCCAATTTTCAGGGCCCCTGGCCTAGTATATAAATGTAATCAGGATTAAATCCTTATGTCTGACCTTGGGAGAAATAATAATTTGATGTTATGGAAACCACTGCTCTTTGGTTTGTTAGGAAAGCCACTGCTCATTTGTTATTCAGAGACACAGTCTTAAATTTTACAAACTTATTAATGTTAATAAGATTTTTATATAGATGCTATTAGGTCAAATCCTTTAACAGAGGGTACATCTCTTTTTGAACTGTTCAGCAGCTGCATCTTTTTCTAGGCTCATTCAGCTGCTTGGCTAGATGAAGGCAGTTGGAAGAACTTTGAAAGCAGCTGCCTGTGCCTGGAAGAGACTCAGTTGCTTTAACTGAACAAAAAGAGGGACTCTGTATGTGCTCTGGGCAGTGAAGGGCTGCAAATTTTTTTACTACTATGCTGTGGGTGTGGCTTACTTTGTGGGTGTGACTTGCCAGCCATGTGACCAAGTGGGAGTGGCTTAAAGGGCACCTGACTGGCTTAAAGGTGGCTAACTTGACATCACTCACATCAAGGGTTTGGGTTAGGGTGCCTGGCCATTCAACCTCATTTACTGCGATAGGACAAACATACCCAGAGCCCAGAAGGGGAAAAAAGAAAAAAAAAATCAAAATTTTTCTCCTGGTTCTGCGTAATTAACCAAAATTTTTCTACCGGTTCTGCATACCTGACTATACCTGTAGGAGCCCATCGCTGGCTCTGGGGTGTTCCAAAGCACTTCCTTGATTGGCTTTACATAGATCTAATTATTACTGAGTACATCCTAGGGGCCCTAGTTGTTCTGGAAGGCTAAAAAAAAAAATCCTTAGAAATCTTTGCCAGATTCTACTTAACCGTCATTTTCATTCCTAAATAACAAATATTTGCTGCCAGGCTGAAAGTGTCTCTAAAAATGTATACCAGAAATGTCTACTTTTAATATTCAGGTTAAGAAGCCATGAAAATGAAATATGTACTGAAAAGTCGGTTGGGAGAGATGAGGCCTTCAGCTATTGTAAGCTTGCCAACTGAGTACTTTAAATTTTGATTCTAAGCTTTCTCCCATAATTGTCACCTATATGTTGAAGGATACCATTTAGGTGTGGGTTTTGCTTGATTGCGGAGAGCACTTAAGAAGACACTTTTTATCCACGCAGATTTGAATTATTGCTTTTCCAGCTGGAATCAGTTGGCTGGAAGAATCAGCAGAAAGTTTTTCATTGAGTTAAGTGACTCTTTGATGATTTCATGGAAAACAATAGTTTTAATTAGTGGGTTCCAACCTGAAGTCCTTTCTTTACAAAATAAGCTAAAAGTATATATTTTTTTTTACATGTGTGAAGTTTCAGAGAAATTAAAAAAACTTATAAAATATATTACAAATGTTCACCTATAGAAAGAATTTTATTAATATGCTTTTTTTCTAATTTAAAATATTATGAAAGACAATAGAGAATGACTCACAAAACATCTGGTGCTCTATTAAGGTAAGTTTGCATTGTTTTAATCCTAGTGTAATTTTTGCATGCTTCTAGTAATCTTGGGTTTATGAGTTATACCTTCTCTTGAACTGGAAGGCCCTACTCATGGTCTCATGAGCTCTGTTGGGTCTACTGTAATGCAGTCAACATGGGCCTACCTTTGAAGAGCATTTGAAAGCTTCAGCTGGTATGGAATACATGAGCAATGGTAATAAAGTTTGGATAATGAAATGGAAGGCATATGATTTTAATTAAATAATTAATAAATAAATGGCACTGACATTTTGACAGATGTGTCACCACCACTCCCTGAGCTGCATTGATGACCATGACCAGTGGGTACAGAAAGTATTCAGACTCCTTTAAATTTTTCACTCCTTGTTTCACTGCAGCCATTAGGTAAAAGCAAAAAAGTTCATTTTATTTCTCATTACTGCACACTCAGCACCCTATCTTGACAGAAACACCCCCCCCCCCAGAAATGTAGATATTTTTGCAAATTTATTAAAAAAGAAAAAACAGGTGCAATTCAAGGTACTAGTTGTCAACTTTAAAACCTTTCATGGCTTGGTTGATTCTATCCGTCTCATCTTTTCAGGCAAGATCGGTGTTTGGGAATTTTCTTGGCCAAAGAATGCTGACTGGTGAGTCCTAGAAGGCATACCTTTCCTGCTGTAGCACCTGTCCTACACTCTTCCTTTGGAAATCAGGATGGCACCAACTTGCTGATCTTTTGGAAGGTCTAAACACTTGGCCCTGTGTCTAGCTCTCTGAGCATTTATGAGTCCTCGGAGAAGGGCAGCATATAAGTCCAATAAATAAATAAATTTCTTGATTGATAATAGTGGAATTTTATGTATATGCTGTATATTTCAATTTTTGTATTGTTGCAATTGTTTTTCTTTATTCTAATGTATATATAGACAATCATACAAATTGAATGAATGAATAAATAAACTCATTTTGTCTGAAAGGTGAAATGGTGCTGCTTTATTGCAAACACACATATTCTGAGTATTAGAAAATGTTTGCTCTAAATTATAAAATATAACAAAGTAAAACCATACTTTTAAATTGGAATAAAATATTGAAATTTAAAACATAATTTAAAAAAAATGCTTTCCATATGTGGACTAGATCACTATGAAAATAAGTAGCAATGCATGCCATGTATGGATGTTTTCTTTCTTCTCTCAAGCATCTTAATAAAGTTGTGGGGATTTACTTCGGGGGAGACATTTATCTAACATCTAAAAAGCAGGAAATGTATCCTCAAAACGGAGGAGTAGGTTTGCATCAAAATTGCATGTAGTGACATGTTAAACACTGCTCTCTATATAGAAGCACAATAAAATTCCACAAATGAGAAAAATTAAGAGTATATTTTAGCAAACGATGTACAAATTCAAAACAAGTTATTACAATTCTGCCTTTTTAAAAGCTCTATTGTTTTAATTACCCTGACGTAGCTCTTAACATGCACCAAGCATTCCACATCCATTAAGTCATGAGTCCATTCTAACCTTCTGAAAGCAAACTTCAGAAAATTTTTGTCAGGTCTGCTTCGCTCAGAATTTAGGAAAGTAAAACTCAGAGTCCATTTTGAACTTCAAAGGTCATGTTTACTAAATCAGAAGTGGATGCATCAAAAGAAAGAGAGGAAAAAGGTGCGAAAGATGGCTATTACACAATAACCCCAGCACCCTCCTTGGCAGTTCATCCAATCCACATTGTCTATAATCATCAGGTGGCTGCATCTTCGCTGGTATGTCACGCTTTTGGGATGTGTGGCCATTAACTTTGGCTTGCTGATAAGCAGGTCTCTCTGCGCATTTGTGCCAGCCTCCAGCTGCCCCCCTTCTTCACTCTTTTACATGCAAACTCAAAATTCCCCTGGGCTCCTCCAGCAAGTTTCCCCCCCAAATACCGAATCCCTCCTCCCACCCCCGTTTCTTATGGCAGCCAAAGTGCAGTTGAAGTTAGGAAGGAAAACATAGTGAGGCTGACAGTTTTATTCACAATTGCCAAAGCATCTGCCAGATACAAAATAGCACCTGGGGCCCCTTATCTATCTAAAATATATTAGTACAGTAATGCAATATATCTGCCTATAGAATGTGATATATATATATATATATATATGTTTTTGCTGAATTTGAAAATTAAGGGAGACTAGGATAGATCAATTTTGACCTTATTTTGGCCTCATCAGCTAGCCATACCCTCACTGGGACTTGAACTTGCAACCTTTGCCTTGCAAGGCAGAGAATTAACCTCTAGGCTACAGTATCCAATCCCTTCAGCTCTGTACCAGGGAAGGGTTACATGTTTTTTTTGTGTCGAATCATATATATACTGCTCAAAAAAATAAAGGAATCTGAATGAATGAAATATTCCCATTGAATACTTTGTTCTGTACAAAGCTGAATGTGCACAACAGCATGTGAAATTGATTGTCAATCAGTGTTGCTTCCTAAGTGGACAGTTTGATTTCACAGAAGTTTGATTTACTTGGAGTTATATTGTGTTGTTTAAGTGTTCCCTTTATTTTTGGGGGGCAGTTTATAAACTTTACGGTGTGGAGGAATATAGAAGAGCTTACTGATCTGATAGGAATATTCTGATAGGAATAGGAATAGGAAAATTCTGATAGGAATAGGAAAATATTCAAAAGTTCCTTTAAAAAGGAAAATGTTTATCCTGGATAAATGAATTAAATATTTGTCAACTTTATTTTTTTTCTTGGGGGGGGGAGGAAACCCCCACTCTTTTTTAAATTGGAGGTTTGAAAAACATTGATGCACAATGATTTCATATTATTTATGTTGCACTTCCTCCAGAAAGTAAAACATGGCATCCATACTCTCTTTCCACAGCAACCTTTGAACCAGATGATGCTAACAAAGAAACAAACCCAGAAATTACAGATGAGATTAAAGTTTTTGAGGAGATTTTAACCTGAGTTTTCTTTAGTTAAATTCTGTTGCACTCTTGTCATTATAAAAATTCTAGTTTCATGATCCTCATAGAAAAGGTTATACATAACGTTTAGTTGCCATGCGGTGACTGGTGTTCCTTCCAGAACTTGTCATAGCAAGAACATCATTTTAATTACAAATGTTCTGCAACATAGACCCATTTTATTGCACCTTTCTTTTTTTCTTCTTAGCCAATTTTTCTACTGAGAGAGTCTAAAAAGATGGTGCTAGGTAGCTTTTAATGGAAATGTTAAAAAATCTAGGCAAAGGCATAATTTAGAAGATTTATATTACCCATATATGTTAATTTTAAACTCTGCTGTATAATAATTTAATAATTTGACTAGATGATAAAATATAGGGCTTTAATATTCCTCTTTGTTTTCTGTGGGAATTATGGAAATGGAAAAATTAGGTACATATATTTTATACCCTCCACATATGTAAAACATATATAGTTGCTTATTATTTATTTATTGCATTCTTATCCTACCCTCCCTGCATGGAAAGTAAGTGTAATATAACATCTCCCTTCCTCCAAGGTGCACACCTTTTATTCTCATAACCATTCAGGCAGGCTAGGTTGGGAGGACCAGAGATAGGATTTGAACTTTGCATTTTTATCAGTTCAGCTTTCTGCAATCCTAGTGATTGTCCTAGCTGGGAATAATAAGTTATATTTCCACTGTTCTACACAGCAGCAGTTTGCTGAAGTTATTTGACTCCACTGTTTGAATCTACTACACCTTATAACTCTGCTTCTCAAAGGTGCATTCTTTACAGAAGGCTGGAAATTTATGAGAAAAGAATGGGTAAAGCACAGAATCAATGCAGTCAACAATATTTCTTGAAATTATGACATAACAGCATATTTTACCTGTAATTGACTTTCCATTTCTTCAATTTAGAGATCACACAATTACAGTGTTCCCTCGATTTTCGCGGGGGTTACGTTCCAAGACCTCCCGCGAAAGTCGATTTTCCGCGAAGTAGCGGTGCGGAAGTAAAAACACCATTTTTGGCTATGGACAGCCAAAAACTACCCCCACGCACCCTTTTTCAAGGCAGTGCAAGGAGCCGGGCTTGAAATTAGGGCAGGGAGCAACAAAAGTGCGGAGGCCGGCAAAGATTGCTTTGAATGTCGGCTGCCCCCCCCAGCGCCTCCGGCCCCCTCGCCGCTATCACCCGCCGGCCCGATCCACCCCTCTCACTGGCTTTCTTCGGACACGGGTCCTCCTGCAGCAGTGCTGGCGGCTACAGCTTCTCATCCTCCTCATTCGGCCGGTAGCCGCTCTGAGCGCTTTGAGAATGCCTGCCTCACCCCTCTCACAGTCCCTTAGCTGAGAGCACTTTCATCCCAACTATCAGCGAGGGGGCTGCAGGAGAGGTGGGGGCAGGCGTTCTCACAGAGAGGGAGAGGGAGAAAGAGAGAAAGAGCAAGAGGGGGGAGAGTGGAAGGTAGAGAGAGAGAGAAAAATGATAGAAAAAGGGAGAAAAAAGAGAAATGAGAAAATGATTGAAGCAGAGAATGACAGGAAAGAAAGAGAAAGAGAGAGAGAAGTGACTCTTGGTGATGACGTATGACGTCATCGGGTGGGAAAAACCGTGGTATAGAAAAAAAAACCGCGGAGTATTTTTTAATTAATATTTTTTGAAAAAACGTGGTATAGTGTTTCGCGAAGTTTGAACCCGTGAAAATCGAGGGATCACTGTATACACTTACATTCCATGTATGTTTCTCTAGCCAAGCATCACCTGCAAAACTGACTTATTTCTTATGGCATCATTGAAACTGCATTCAGATAAGAGAAGCAGCTGTTTTAGATCAGCCTATAGAAAATCATAAAATATTTCCAAGGCTTTCCCAACTGTTGAACTGAACTGGTCTTTAGCCATCACTGAGTTGGCAAAACACCTATGGTTTGTTTATATGCTTATTCCAGTTTATATGTTACTCCTGAATAGCTAATAACAAACCCATACAGAAAAAAGTAGACAAAATGGTTAAATGCAGTCTTATAATATCTAATGCTCTTAACTCAATATATCACATGTGAGGGGCAGTATAGGTTTCACCTATCCCCTAAATACTTCCTAAAAGCCATGTTTTGCAGTTCTTTGTATGTATAATGAGAAAATCATTGAGCTATCTGTGGACAGGCTGTTCCACTGGGGAGGGGAATTCCTGATAAAATTCAACTGGGAGGTCTCTGCAAATGACATTGTCTTGGTAGAAGGAATCCTTTATAATATCATTGGATAGTAGGCTCAACCAAAGCAGGCCATAATGAAGATATACTGTATAGACCAGTGTTTCCCAACCTTGGCAACTTGAAAATATTTGGACTTCAACTCCCAGAATTCCCCAGCCAGCAAATTTTCTGAATTTTCTTAATGAATATATTTTCAGTTGGTATACCCCTTGGCTTCCAGCATTGTGCAAGGAAGATTCTAGCTGCTGTTGAGTATACGTACTATAATGTTATAATATTTTTCTCAGTTTTCAGGTCCATTATTCCGAGCAGAAATGTTTTTGGTTTCATGGTTATCTTCTGTTCTTGATTTCCTTTAACCATTTTATAGCAGAATTTATTTATAATAGGGCAAGTCCACCACATGTGATAGTAAGATCCAATTTTATAGTCACATTTCCAACACTTATGGGGGATGTCTGGATACATTTTGACCAATCTCGCTGGGGTTAAATACCATCGGCAGTACATCATGTACACATTTTCTTTATACGCAGTTGCATTTGTAAGTTTATAGTTTTTATTCCAAATTCTATCCCATTGTCCTAAATTTATATTATATCCAATTCTATTGGACCAACTAATCATCCCTTTTACTATTTCTTCCTCCATTTTATATGTTAATAAAAATTTGTATGGTTTAATTATTGTTTTCTTTCTTGTTCTAATAAGATTTTATCTAATTTTGATTGTTCTCCTTGTTCACCAAATTGTAGAAACCTATAAGATCTATTATGATGACAGTGCAATGAATCCATTCTTCCTATGGAGATATTTGGTGCAAATTTACTCCATGGTGGAAGTCAGTAATGATGAGAAATATATTATCTATTTAATCAGAGAGTGCACCTGCTCACTTACTTAGGGACTAAGCTGATGGACACTTTTGCAACTTTTCATGAATTACATTGTATGGAAATTATATATAAGATTCTTCACTACAAAGGAAGTTGTCTTTGGTCAGTCTGAGGGACTGACACAGTTCAGAGAGGTGTCTGTGTTCAAGTTCGGCGTTTGATCGAACACCGCAATACTACTGCAGCAGCGGGGTGCATGTGTGTGTGAGGCACTCTGCACATGCCTGCTATTCAGGATCTTGGCCGGCAGCTTCAAGTGGGTGGTGGAGGGAGAGATGGGGAAGGCTCCTCCCCCGAAGGGCTTTAAAAGGGCAGAGGAAATCTGGACATTTGGAGCACAAAGAGGGAGGGGAGATGTGATTTCCCACAGATCGGGGTGTGTGTGCAAGCAAAAGGACGCAGGGAATCCCATTTCCCATTTGCTTGTTCTGTCATCCGGCTATTCAGGATCCCGGCTGGCAGCTTCAAGCGGGCGGTGGGCGGGAGGGGGAGGCGGGGAGGGCTCTGAGGCTCAAGCTGCCGACTCAGCTTGGAGGGGGGGCAGGAGGGGCGACTCCAGACCTGGAGCCTGACCTCTCCCCCAGCACTTCACCTCCTGCCAGGTCAGAGGTGTTGGGGTTGGGGTTCGAGTTCAGGGGCCCGAATCCAAACTCTGATGTCAAGTTTGGCCGAACCAGCCGAACCTGAACTTCAATGGGTTCGCCCAACACTAGTCATAAATCTTTTTGAAATTGACTCATTACTTGATAAGTACAAAGGTTGTCATTGTCGTCGTCGTCATCATCATCATCATCATCTAAACTTGGTATTACAAAATCACTTTTAGATAAAGTTAGAGGAAAACATCTTTCTATTACGGTATTTAACATTTAAAATGAAGGAAAATACTGAATAGTATTTAATAATTTTAATGAATGTAAGAAATGTGGATATCTTAATATTCTCACCTCTAATTTTAGCAAGTAAATATCCCATAAGGAGATGCATACAAAGTTGCTCATATTAGTAAAAATATGATTAAAATGTGTTACATTAGGGAAAACTAATGATAAAATAATAATGTTTTATAATGTTTTATAATAGTAATGTTTTATAAGAAATGAATGTAAAGATTACTTTTCATGTAAAGTGTAAAATATCTAAAACCTGGATACTGGAGAAATAAGATTAGAAAAATGTTGGAGTGGCCCTGTACATTTCTTTGATTGAATGGAAGAATGAATAAATAAAAATATGAAACAACGAGAAACCAAAAGGGCTTGATTAACCTCTCTGGTCTTGCATCTATATTTTCATTTGCAACCAAACTATAGCAAGTAAAGATGTGATATTGTGTGCATATGACTGTGAATCAGTTATCCAGAGTATTCTCCATGGAATTCTCAATAGCACACCCAGAATTGTATGTTGCATCTATTTTGGCTTGTCAAAATATTTGTGAATGCTGAAAAAAAAAAAACAGTGCCAGAAAATCCATCAAATGAATAGAATAACTGCATTTTCAGAAAGAAAAAAAACAGCAATAACAATAGCACTTAAGACTTATACAGTATACTGCTTTACAATGCTTTACAGTCCTCTCTAAACTGCCCTCAGTACCTCAGGAATGGGTGGCATACAAATTTTTTACAGAGTCAGCATTTGGGTCCTTATTTTACCCACCTTGGAAGGATGGAAAGCTGAGTCAACCTTGAGCCTAATGAAATTTGAACTGCCAAATTGCAGGGAACTGGCAGTCAGCAGAATTAGCCTGCAGTACTGCACTCTAACCACTGCACTACCATGATTCATAATTAAAAAAAAAACGATTTTATAAATTATATCTGAGGTGAGCCACTGCTGAATTCACAGCATATCTCTAACTTGTCTCCAGCAGGTATACTAAATTAAAGATTGTAGATTTAGCATTGGACTGTCCAGTAAATATATTCATCTTGACAAAATATTTCCCCCTTTAGCAGAAACAGAGACAATATGTTCTGTAATATGATGATTAAGTGCACCAAATATTATGGGTCATCCATAGTTTAGTGGTAGAAAAAGATGGTAGCTCATTAAAGACAATCAGGTTACTACTGCGGTTTCTACTCCTAATCCCAAAACTTTTAACCTTAGATTATCTACAACTGACCTCTCCCCCTTTCTAAGAGGTCTGTAAGGGGCGTGCATAAGCACACCATTGTGCCTACCATCCCTGTCCCACTGTTCTATTGTCTTTGTCATTACTTTTTATCATTACTTATCGAATGTTCTATTTATACAAATTACCATCCTATAATTGTTTGACAAACATAAATAAAAAATAAATAAAAAGGTTGTATGTGTGTGTATGGTGATTTTATACAAGCCATGATGTCTTAGATTCTTTTTGCCGTTTGCAAGCCTTAAAACAATTAAATAAGCTTCACCTAAAGGTCTATTGTATTATTACTATAAAGGATACAGAACAAAATTAAAAATTCTTATATATATAGAACTACTTGTACGCCCTACAGGTAGAACAACTTTTGCATATGAAAGAAGAAGTGAAAGTATTTCATGCAAATAGAGCATTTTTAATTTTTGAAACTGTTATTTCATAAAAAAACTCTATACAAAAGGGAGAGAGATGGAGAGATAAGAAGCAAGGAAAGAAGACAATTCAAGTAATTTAAAACCCTGACAAAAAAATGATTATATTTTAAAATGTAATGTAAAAAACAACTATGTTTCACACCTAAAATGATAATCACAAATATTTTAAAATAATTATAATTTGAATCAAGGTTTATACATATATGACAGTTTGGTCACCATGATATAAAAAAGATGTTGACACCAGTGGTGGGTTTCAAAAGTTTTTATTACCAGTTTGGTGGACATTGCTAGGTGGGGGGGCATGTGATTTAGTGGGCATGGCCAACGTGACATCAGTCACGCCCATTCAGTCACATGACACCCCCCCAGCCATGCCCACAGGAAAAGGTAGGAATTTTTTGAATTTCCATCTATCTACCCCCACCCTCCCTTTGTAAGTCCCCCCTATTTCCTCCCTGCTAGCGGCCCCAGTCCTAACCCCACTTCCTCCCCCACCACCGCTTCTCACCTTTCATGGCGGCTGGTCCAGAGTCCAGAAGGCAAGATGACCAGAGTTTTCAGTGATTTCCAGCCAGCCACCACTTCTGGAAAGTGGCTGGCAAAGAAGCTGCAGAAAAATACTTACAAGGCAATGGCATGCATGTGTATGAAGAACATGGCTGTGAACAAGGGGGCCGGGGTGAGTGAGTGGCTACTGGGGGACTGGTTCAGGGGCGTGGCTAACTGGCCATTGCTACCAGTTCAGCTACCTTGGCCAAGTTTCTGCCAAAGGTTTGTGTGAACTGGTGTGAACCAGCTGAATACAACCTGTGGTTGAGACTCTACAAAGAACGCAAAGAAGAGCAACAAAGATAATTAAGGGGACTGGAGGATAAAACATACGGTATAAAGAATGATGGTTGGAATTGGGTATGTCTAGTTTACTGAAAAGAATGACTAAAGGTGATGTGCAAGCAGTATTCCAATATCTCAGGGGCAATGTTCCCTCTAATTTTTTTCCCGGTGTGGGCGGAAAAATATAGTGGGCTCAGGTTGCTGCTACTCAATGCCAGGTCGGTGGTAAATAAAGCTCTCCTCATCCGGGATTTGATCCTGGATGAGGAGGCCGACCTGGCATGTGTAACTGAAACCTGGCTGGGCCCAGAGGGAGGAGTTCCTCTCTCTGAAATTTGCCCAGCCGGGTTTCAGATATGGCATCAACCTCGACCCCGGGGAAGGGGGGGAGGAGTGGCTATTATAGCCAGGGAGAGCCTTTGCCTGCGTAGACTCGTTGCTCCAGAGATTGCGGGTTGTGAGTCCCTCCTGGTGAAGTTGGACTTAGGGGTTCAGGTGGGCTTGTTTCTCACGTACCTGCCTCCCAGCTGCGTGGCACAAGCCCTGCCTGTGCTGCTTGAGGAGGTAGCCGGGCTGGCGGTGGGGTTCCCTAGACTTATTGTCTTGGGAGACCTCAACCTGCCGTCGCTCGGCGAATCCTCTGGATTGGCACAGGAGTTCATGGCCACCATGACAGCCATGGACCTGACCCAAGTAGTTCAGGGTCCGACTCATGAGGGGGGGCACTCACCCGACATGGTATTCCTCTCTGAGCAACTGAGTAATGGTCTGAGTCTAAGGGGCTTAGAAGTGTTGCCTTTGTCATGGTCAGACCATTTTCTACTGCGGCTTGACTTCCTGGCTCCAATCCTCCCCCGCAGGGAGGCGGAACCAATTAAGATGTTCCGCCCCAGACGCCTGATGGATCCAGAAGGCTTTCAGAAGGCGCTTGGGGTTCTTCCAGATACACTCGTCCGCAGTCCGGCAGAGTCTCTGGCTGAGGCCTGGAACAAGGCGGCAGCGGAGGCCCTTGACCGTATTGCGCCGTTGCGACCTCTCCGTGGCGCTAGACCCCGTAGAGCTCCATGGTTCAACGAGGAGCTCCGGGAGTTGAAGCGCCAGAAGAGACGTCTAGAGAAGCGATGGAGGAAGAGTAAGTCCGAATCCGATCGAACACTTGTAAGAGCTTTTATTAAGACTTACAAAGTGGCGCTCAAGGCGGCAAGATGCGCGTATCATTCCGCCTTGATTGCATCAGCGGAATCCCGCCCGGCCGCTCTGTTTAGGGTGACCCGCTCCCTTCTTAATCAGGGGGGAGTTGGGGAGCCCTTACAGAGTAGTGCCGAGGACTTTAACACGTTTTTCGCTGATAAAATCGCTCGGATCCGGGCCGATCTCGACTCCAATTGTAAAACAGAGTCGACTGACAACGAGTCAGTCGAGGTGACTGGGGCTAAACGTCTTTGTCCATCTGTCTGGGAGGAGTTTGACTTGGTGACACCTGATGAAGTGGACAAGGCCATTGGAGCTGTGAGTTCTGCCACCTGTTCACTGGATCCGTGTCCCTCTTGGTTGGTTTCGGCCAGCCGGGAGGTGACACGGAGCTGGGCCCAGGAGATTACCAATGCTTCCTTGGGGAGGGGAGTCTTTCCAACACTCTATAAAGAAGCGCTCGTGCGCCCCCTCCTCAAGAGGCCTTCCCTGGACCCAGCCGTACTCAATAACTACCGTCCAGTCTCCAACCTTCCCTTCATGGGGAAGGTTGTCGAGAAGGTGGTGGCACTCCAGCTCCAGCGGTCCTTGGAAGAAGCCGATTATCTAGGTCCCCAGCAGTCGGGTTTCAGGCCCGGATACAGCACGGAAACTGCTTTGGTCGCGTTGATGGATGATCTCTGGCGGGCCCGGGACAGGGGCTTGTCCTCTGTCCTGGTGCTTCTTGACCTCTCAGCAGCTTTCGATACCATCGACCATGGTATCCTTCTGCGCCGGCTGGAGGGGTTGGGAGTGGGAGGCACTGTTCTCCAGTGGTTCTCCTCCTACCTCTCCGGTCGGTCGCAGTCGGTGTTAGTGGGGGGTCAGAGGTCGACCTCTAGGTTTATCCCTTGTGGGGTGCCTCAGGGGTCGGTCCTCTCCCCCCTGCTATTTAACATCTACATGAAACCGCTGGGTGAGATCATCCAAGGGCATGGGGTGAGGTATCATCAATATGCCGATGATACCCAGTTATACATCTCCACCCCATGTCCAGTCAACGAAGCAGCGGAAGTGATGTGCCGGTGCCTGGAGGCTGTTGGGGCCTGGATGGGTGTCAACAAACTCAAACTCAATCCAGACAAGACGGAGTGGCTGTGGGTCTTGCCTCCCAAGGACAATTCCATCTGTCCGTCCATCACCCTGGGGGGAGAAACATTGACCCCCTCAGAGAGGGTCCGCAACTTGGGCGTCCTCCTCGATCCACAGCTCACATTAGAGAAACACCTTTCAGCTGTGGCGAGGGGGGCGTTTGCCCAGGTTCGCCTGGTGCATCAGTTGCGACCCTATTTGGACCGGGAGTCACTGCTCACAGTCACTCATGCCCTTATCACCTCGAGGCTCGACTACTGTAACGCTCTCTACATGGGGCTACCTTTGAAAAGTGTTCGGAAACTTCAGATCGTGCAGAATGCAGCTGCGAGAGCTATCATGGGCTTTCCCAAATATGCCCATGTTACACCAACACTCCGCAGTCTGCATTGGCTGCCGATCAGTTTCCGGTCAAAATTCAAAGTGTTGGTTATGACCTATAAAGCCCTTCATGGCACCGGACCAGATTATCTCAGGAACCGCCTTCTGCCGCACGAATCCCAGCAGCCAGTTAGGTCCCACAGAGTGGGTCTTCTCCGGGTCCCGTCAACGAAACAATGCCACTTGGCGGGACCCAGGAGAAGAGCCTTCTCTGTGGCGGCCCCGGCCCTCTGGAACCAACTCCCCCCAGAGATTAGAATTGCCCCTACCCTCCTTGCCTTTCGTAAGCTACTCAAAACCCACCTCTGCCGCCAGGCATGGGGGAATTAAGACCTCTTCTCCCCCTAGGCTGATACAACTGTATGTATGGTATGTTTGTACGTATGTTGGTTTTATACATTAGGGGGTTTTAAGTTAGTTTTTAGTATTGGATTTTTACTGTATATTGTTTATGACTGTTGTTAGCCGCCCCGAGTTTTCGGAGAGGGGCGGCATATAAATCCAATAAATGAAATGAAAATGAAAATGTTTGAGTGGCAATCCCTTCGGGACTGAGCAGCATAGAAGTCTAAATAAATAAATAAATAAATAATAAATGAACCGGCTGGGTTTTTTTCTCTTTCTCTCCAGGGTGGAAATCCAATCCAGTCAGTTTTAAAGTCATGCCACATTTTGGAGTCAGGACAAATGATCAAGGTCTGGTCACCTTATTCTAATTGCCAATTCGAGCGCAGAGGTCAGACCTCCGCGCTGGAATTGGAAACTCATGGGCAGACATCTCAAATCTCCTGCGCTATAGCACACAACTCACTTTAGAGGGAACACTGCTCAGGGGTTTCCACAAAGGAGTCTTCCCCAATAACCTGAGGACAGGACAAGAAGCAATGGATGTAAACTAAACAAGGAGAGAAGCAACCTAGAACTAAGATTGACAGAACAATTAATCAGTAGAACAACTTGCTTCTAGAAGTTGTGAATGCTCCAATACTGGGATTTTTAAAGAAGTGATTGGACAACCATTTGTCAGAAATGGTTTATCCTGTCTGAGAAGGGGTGTTGGACTAGAAGACCTCCAGGGTCCCTTCCAACTCTGTTATTCCACTCTATTCTAATCCTCATATTTCCTATACATCCATCCCCTAAGTGCTTCTACTTTCCAGTCATGTAAAATATGTTTAAATTGCTGTTAATAAAACAGTCAGTTCTTACCTTAAGGCTTTTTGAAATCTAAAGTCTGCTAACAGTGGAATTCTACACAACTGTAAAGACGGAAGTTTTACTACATGAAGTGTGGCTAATTGCCAGATAAGCTGTGTATAGAATTGCACAGTTATCCTTCATTTGTCAGTTGAGGAAAAGGAATTGGTGATATGTTCAACAAATACTGGATCAGAGCAACCAAACAGGGGTCTTCTGGTTAGCCTAAACTTAAAAGAATGATAATGGTATAAGTACTGTGCTCTTTGTAATGAGAAAGCTGTATTCTCAATTAAATGGAAACCATTCAGGCCTCACAACTTAAAGCATTTCATGACTTTCAGTTCTAACTAGAATGAGGATGTGGAGAGAGAAGGGGAGGGAGAGGGAGGGAGTTTTTTGGATACATATTTGTTCTGTCGAGCTCTCTGGTAGAATCCTCCCGAAAATTCACAGATACAAATTTCAGACACACACGTTTGAAAATTCAAAACAATGTTCTTTATACCAAAAATTCAAATAAACTAAGCACTCTTTTTGTATAGCAAAGAGCACTCGTCTCCAAACAAACTGGTAATTTCTACAAGTCCCTTATCAGTTCTGAGATTCTTAGCTTGCAGCTGTGAGGCAATTCACAGTCCTTCTTCTTTCACAAAGTGAAACACACTTTGCTCTGGTTTAGTTTCAAAGTGGGGAAAAATCAGCACACAAAGGTCGAAGTCAGCAAGGCAGGCACGAAACACAACGATCAGATAATCCTCCACAATGGCCAAACCCACAGGCTGCTATTTATAGCAGCCTCACTAGTTACCACACCCCCACCCAACCACAGGTGGCCTCATTTTCTTTGATAATAATCTCTCAGTTGTTGCTGCCTATGCATCGCTCTCCGCATGCGTGGCTGTATCATTAACTCTTGTTCCGAATCCAAGGAGGAGCTAGATAATTGATTTCCTTCTGAGCTGTCTGCCACACTCTCCTCCTCCCTGTCACTCATGTCTTCTTGGTCAGAGGAGCCTTCATCAGCAGATTCCACCGGGAGCAAAACAGGCCTGTGGCATGTGAATGTCTCCCCCACATCCACAGTCCTTGGGGCAGGAGCTGGGCCAAAGCTAACCACAACACATATTGATAGTTGATTTGGTTTGCCTTGTCCAACCCCTAGTACAAATTCTAGGAATTATACTTTCAATGCTTCTGAAGGACATTGAGTTTGAGAAAAGTTATCTAGTAATGGCCTCCTGGTTATGAACATGGAAAAAGCTAAGTACCTCTTTATATTGGGTGTTTTTTTTCCAGCATGAAAATGTTATCTGGACATATTTTAATTTTCATATAATTTCCCCATAAAACCTTCTGGTGTTGATTCATGAAGCCTCCCACATGGGCCTATCTAGTTAGAGTGGTACCTCTACTTACAAACTTAATTCGTTCTGTGACCAGGTTCTTAAGTAGAAAAGTTTGTAAGAAGAAGCCATTTTTCCCATAATGTAAAAGCAAATAATGTGTGCGATTGGGGAAACCACAGGGAGGGTGGAGGCCCTGTTTCCTCCCAGGAGAGGCTACATGGAGGCTTCTCCCTGCCTTTTCCAGTTACAGTTTTAGAGGCTAGAGTTTGTAAGTGAAAAATGGTTCTTGGTAAGAGGCAAAAAAATCTTGAACACCTGGTTCTTATCTAGAAAAGTTTGTAAGTAGAGGTGTTCTTAGGTAGAAGTACCATTGTATTTGGAAAAACCTGCTTGTAGCTCTTGTGCTTATTCACTTGACTGTTACTTCCTTGTGCTAAAAGCCGCATCATGATTAAGAACCTTTTCTCACTTAGCACCAGTTCTTTAGAGCCAATTTCTAAAGAATTATATATAGAATTTGATTTAATAAAATATTTAAACTCTCAAAGTTTCTTTTCCGTGAGCCTTTGGGAAGCTGGTTTAAGCACTATTTATGAAGAAATATGTATTAGTAGTTAGGCATAGATTGTCATCTGTTCTTAACTGTAAGAACATGTTTGTTTGATATAACCTCTAATTATATTTTTAAATTTTATTGGCCATACAGGTTGCTAACACGGTACATTTTAATTGTGAACTGAAACTGAACTTTAGTATGTTATTGTTACTGTACCAGTTTTTTGATGTTGTACTTTATTGTTTAGCATTGTATCTAGTGACAGGCAAATGAAAAAATTATTACCGCAAGTCTTCACCTACTACCAATAAGCTGGTCTTGATTTTAAAACAGGGAACTATGGGAACTGATGGAAGCTTTGAAGGGGTTCCTCAAATGTACAGATGTTTCTCTTAAAATAATGTTCCATATGGAAAAGATTTTCTGAAGACAACTTGAAAACCATCGAACTAGACAGATATTTTTATGCATAACTCAACATCTGTCCTATAGACAATTTTCTTTTCTCATTGACTTTGAAATATTATTCTCATAGTCATAATAGATTATAAAATTGTTGGCAAGCCTGGCATAAGTAAGTGACATCCTTGATGAGAGCCTATTTCTTCTTGATAATACTGATCTGATATCAGTGAATACCATAAGTCAATTAGTATTACACAGAATATCACAGAACAATAGTTCATTAAACCAGCTTAATCAATAGCTGCTGGACCTTCACTGGATAACTGGACACATTTATTCGCTTCATCTGGAAAGCCTTCTCATTCTACTAGTAGTAATAAATAGAAGAGAGATGATCTGGTATATGAAAAGTCTACCAGCATGAAAAAACCCTATGTCTGTCATGTTAAGTTAACATTTAATACATTCCCAGGGCTTTGTGTTTCCAACAGTCCAGAAGAGTACATTCTTAGTGCCAAATCTGCTTCATTTCAGAGATGATGAAACAATAGATAGCTTCAAGGCAAACACTTTGAACTGACCTTGTATATTTTATGTAAGTGTAAGATTCTACCATGATGTGAAGCAAAAGAGCCCAGGATGGGTGCTAAACTCCCACTTTCTGTACACCTGACATGTCATCTAGTACAACCAAGAACCACTGTGATACTATGGTTGTGGTGTTGAATTAAAACCATGGATTCAAGTTTATCCTCAATCATGGAAGTTTGATGGGTAGATTTTAGCCAGACACTCTTTCACTTCAATCTATGTATAGTTTTGTTATTATGAGGGAAATTGAGGAGACTTTAGCTCCTGATGGAAAGGCAGCATATGCATTTAACCAGGAAATAGCTCCCAAGTCATTTTTCTATGCTTGTGTCCTGATCACTATTTATATTGTAGCATTTTGAGGGTTTCCTCAAAGAGATACATTATAAGAAGTTTATAATCCCCCAGTTTTATCTTTTAGAATGGCTAGCTGATAGAAGGTGAGTGGTGAGGTTCCCATAGGTCATTGGCAGATGTAACAGCATGGTAGAAGATAATAAGTTACTTTGGAATATTACTGAATGAGCAAAGAAATATTCTTTGCTCCTGTACTTCTAATGCAGCATTGTGTGACATCGATTGACTATTTCCTTACAAGAGGATTGTAGAATTGAATTGTTATTTATCATTGGAGATACTTGAGACAGCTTTTAATCCAAAACTTAATGTAATGTAAAGCATAAAATCTTTATAAAGAAAGCATATAATTTTACAAAAATAAATCCCAGAACACTTCTCAGAATTTAGCAATGACAACAACTCAAAAAGCCCTTCCTGTCAATAAAGAAGACATCAGTTATAAGTCTTCAGTAAATCACAAAGAAGCCAAATAAAGAGGGCACGTGAAAAATATTCTTCAAATGAAGAACATTATAGCAAAGGCTCCATTCTCCCTCTTTCTTACACGGAAAAATCTTAAATAATTGGAAACACAATGTAGCATTTATAGAAGGGCAGCAATTTGCGGAGACAACTCTGGCTCCATCATTAAGTATATTGAAGTGATTATCAGTGACAGCTGAGTTTCAATATAGTAAAATATATTTAAAAGATAGGATTCAGGACTTTAGTTATGCAGCTGAGATGGTCATCTGAGATGGTCATCTGACTTTTTGGCACCCTGTTCCCCTCAGTAGAGACCCCTGAAAATAGGGAGTTAAGAGGAATCTACCATATTTTTAAATAAACAATTGGCAAGATGTATCACATTGGATTGACATGACTATAGCACCATACACAGGGAGCTAGTTCCCCCCCTTCAAAAAAAACCCCTTTGCTCTTTGAAAAATAGGTACAGTATATATCAGTGATGGTAAACCTTTTTGGTCACATGCCAAAAGGGTGTTGAAGGATGGGAGCTCTTTTAAAACTTTTTTTTGTCAAGATCCTGCTTCCTCTATTTTTCTATTCACTGTTCCTCAACTTCTATCTTCTATCTGCCCAATCCTCTTTATGCTTCCTCCTAGCTTGCACTGTACAGTGTACCTCTAAGAGGAAATCTCAGGATAAAGTGGATACAGATTTCTCGTGCATGTTGTAAAAGGAATCCATTCACATCCTTGATAGATGACAATGTCCCACAGAAATATCCACAGTAAAAATAGAAAAAGGTAGGAGCTGCCATTAAATGATTGACACCCTTTCCTAGGTTGGTCATGGCGGCCTTTCATTCACTTTGGAAGACACTCCTGGTTCCCTCAGTCACTTGGGCAGTACAATGGATCAGATTTCTGTTTTACATTTTCATTTTTTTATCAGCAGGATCTAAGCAAGCCAGGGTGCACTTGAAATTTTCCAGTAACATCTCTCAACAGCAGGACTCACTATTCTAGTTCTCATGACCTGTTAAACTATTCATTTTCATGACTGAGAACTTATTCTTATAGCTTTGATTCCTTTCATTCCATTTTTTTTACCATAGAAAGGAAAAGAGATCATATTCATTTTCAAATATTCATAAATCAACGACTTTTGGAAATGGAAGTCTTCATATCATTATTATTTTAAAATTGTAATAATAAAAAAAACATTCTGAGTTTTAATACCTGACAGATATAAATGTGACAAATCCAGCCTTGCTATGAATTCTGGTTTTCATAAAAGGCTACTTAGAGACAGGGTAGCTTTAGATCTAGGAAATATGTAAAAATGACTCACCCTTGTTAATAGGCTGAACTCTTTACGTCTGGATTAGGGTTAACTGACAGGAACCCATCACTTTTTATTCTCACAGATTCCAACAGAGAAACATTTTGTGCTGATCTGAAAAGGACAGAATTAGGTGCTCCATTTAGGACAGGATAGGATAGAACAGAACAGAACAGAATAGAATAGAATTCTATATTGACCAAGTGTGATATTCACACAAGAAATTTGTCATTGGTGCATATGCTGTCAGTATGTGTGTGTGTGTGTGTGTGTGTGTGTGTGTGTGTGTGTGTATATATATATATATATATATATATATATATATATATATATATATATATATATATATAAAGATACATTTGTCAAGAATCATGAGGTACAACATTTAATGACTGTTATAGGGTACAAAAAAGCAATCAGAAAACAATCTTAATATAAATTGTAAGGATACATGCAACAAATTACAGTCATACAGTCATAAGTGGGAGGAGATAGATGATAGGAACGATGAGAAAATCTAATAGTAATAGTAATGCAGTCTTAGTGACAATGGTGAGGAATTATTTGTTTAGCAGAGTGATGGCATTCGGAAAAAAACTGTTCTTGTGTCTAGTTGTTCTGGTGTGCAGTGCTCTATAATGTTGTTTTGAGGGTAGAAGTTGAAACAATTTATGTCCAGGATTTGCGAGGGGTCAGTAAATATTTTTACCACCCTCTTTTTGATTCGTGCAGTATACAGGTGCTCAATGGAAGGTAGATTGGCAGTAATAGTTTTTTCTGCAGTTCTATTATCCTATTAATTAACTATTGATATTAATATCTTACTCTTGTAAATAACTACTTTGTGACATCAGTAAAAAGAAAAATAGTGGAACTTCTAACAATAGCAAATTGTTACTTTGTAATTGAAATATTTCAATGTCGTACTCATATTTTATTATACTCATTTAGGTATCTGTCCATAAAAAGTGATCATTTTTTTCTTAATTTTATCAGTTCTAATTAATTGAGCATACTCCACCTTATGGTTTATGAGACTTTTCCTTCTCCATCTGTGATTCATCCCTCCTTTTACATATAAGACTGAAAGAGTGATCTCTTTAACTATCCAGATGGGAACATATACAAGATATGAAGTTTGTTTTAGGCTGAATTTAAGCAAACCAAGGAAAAGCATATTCACTGAAAATACTCTTATATTCTTAATTTGATGATGATGTTTGTCCATCGTATTCGAAGAGGACCTTCACATCTAATGGGCTGTGGGCTGTACACCATGTGACCTCAGGTGGCTGGCAAGGCCTATACGGGCACAAAATGTTCCTCCACATGCTGGGCAGTCATGGGTGGGCACCATTGTCACAGCATTTGCAGCCCTGGCTTTGCGGAGTGGTCACTTCTCTTCTGCTATGAATGTTTTTCTGGCCTCAGATGTCTTGCAGCCTTGGTGGATCAGCATGTGCCAAGTTGGTCGATCTTGTACTTCCCAACAGAAGATCTTTATGAATCAATAACTATACATACATTACATAAACCATGTTCATCTTTACAGAATAAACTTAATGCTTAGACATCAAAGCAAAGTCATCAAACCTCTATGGGGAGTATGAGAAACCCTTGTGCTTTCCAGTATATATCATCATCATTCATCATCATCAGCCCCTTAGCTACTATGGTTTTTTATTTATGGTTTGTTAGGTTGTGTGTTTGTTTTTTATAATAAGGTTTTTAAATTGTTCTTTTAACATTAGATTTGTACATTATGTATTGTTGTTGTGAGCTGCTCCAAGTCCTCGGAGGGGCGACATACAAATCTAATAAATAATAATAATAATAATAATAATAATAATAATAATAATTATTATTATTATTATTTATTAGATTTGTATGTCGCCCCTCCGAGGACTTGGAGCGGCTCACAACAACAAAAACAACAACAACAATAATAATAATAATTATTATTATCATTATCATCATCATCACCACCACCACCATCATCATCAACATCATCATCCTGATTTACAGATTTCCAAATTCCCTTCTCCAAATTTGTTAAATTATATTTCATGTAATTTGACTAACATGGTTTTTGCTAAGGGTTCTTATTGTAGTTACATTGGAAAGAAAAAAATTGCTATAATGAGTACAGAATGATTCTGAAACAAAACTGAAAAAAATTATATCCATTTTCATCTAAGATCATTTTCAACTATGATTTGAAATTATTTTAGGGTTATTTAGGGTAAGAAAAAACCAGAACTTTAGGGTAACTCATTTATAAATAAAATTTATGAAGTTTAAATCTTTCTCTTTAAAATATTTAAAATGTCATTTTATTTATTTTATCTATCTTGATTTCTTTACATTGTACTCCATTCATATCAAATGAATATATAGCCTCCATACCACAAAATAAACAAAGCTCTTAGATGTAATTTTTTTTAAAAAAAATCCACACATTTGAATGTCTTTTTGCAAATCGACCTTGTGAGTAAAATTAAATAGTTTGTGAAAATGTCTTCCAGCACATTCTTTAACCTCCCACTTCCCCTGAATGCATGGAAACACATAGCAAGGTTGTTTACATTTCTTTTACAGTGTCTGAGAATTATGCAGTAGATTGGTGCACATGAGTGTTGTCTTTGGGTATAGTTGTCATTTGCGCTCAGTGGGTTGCACACGATTCTGTCATGATTTGCCCTTCATGTTGTCCAATTCTCTCTCCTTTCCTTGATGACCTGCATATTAAACTTCCCTGCTGCAAGACTCCAGATTTTGGTGGTGCCTTCCCTTTGTCAGACTCATTATAGCCACTCAATTGCTCTTCTCTATCATATCTGCTCTCACTGAACTGCACTTGGCATCCCCTGAACAAATAGATACCTTTCGGAACAGAGGTCTTTAAGGTGGGTGTTTTTCCCCCTTCAAAAGAAGCACATTCAGTATCATTTTAGAGAATGGAATAAATTTGAATATAAAGCTTGTTTTCTTGGCCCCAGAAAACTGGAACTGTAATAGACTTAACAGTAGAAAAAGAATGGAAAAAAACTCGCTAAATGCAAAAATAAATGCATATGACCAGAGATGAACAACCTTAGGACCTCAGAGCATCATATATTTTCTCCAGGATTAGGTGCAGCCCAAAGACCTTCTAAAGTTTGCAAGTTGTAGTTTTCAATTTTAAATTACTAATTGCATGAGGAATAATCCTATTTAGATTACTTAGAATCACAGAATGTGGGTATTAAACTGATAAGGTTGTCCAACACAGTACATGACTCAGAGCAGTTAGACTCACAAACTCACATGGTTGGGAGGGTTTTAGATGCAATAACCCTAACCCTAATCCCCATTCCAGGTCTACAAGAATCCTCTAAAGCAGGGGTGGGCAAAGTTGGCTCTTCTATGACTTGTGAACTTCAAGTCCCAGAATTCCTGAGCCTATCATGCTAGCTCAGGAATTCTAGGAGTTGAAGTTGTTATAGAAGAGCCAACTTTGCCTACCCCTGCTCTAAAGCATCTCCGCTGGTGACCATGCAGCTTCTGTAAGAAAACCTCTAGTGAAGAACTGACAACTTGTGGCAGCTTATTTCACTGGCTGGCAGCTTAAACCCTAAAGCAGGCTCTCCAACCTTGGCCATTTTAAGACTTGTGGACTTCAACTCCCAGAATTCCTCAGCCAGCTTTGCTTTGGTGAAAAATTCTGTCCTAAAGATAGTCTTCTTGGTATCTACCTGAAGCTCCTTCTTGTACTTTTAAAAAGGTAGTACTATTCTTGCCTGCTGAAGTAGCAGAAAAGGAATCCACTCTTCTTTTCTATGTAACAATACAGTGTTCCCTCGATTTTTGTGGGGGATGCATTCCAAGACCGCCCGCAAAAGTCGAATTTCCGCGAAGTAGAGATGCGGAAGTAAATACACTATTTTTGGCTATGAACAGTATCCCAAGCCTTCCCTTAACACTTTAAACCCCTAAATTACAATTTCCCATTGCCTTAGCAATCATTTAGATTATTACTTACCATGTTTATTTATTAAAGTTTATTTTTAAAAATGTTTTTTAAAGGCAGATGAAAGTTTGGTTATGACATATGATGTCATTGGGCAGGAAAAAACGTGGTATAGGGGAAAAAACCACGAAGTATTTTTTAATTAATATTTTTGAAAAACCGTGATATAGACGTTTTGCGAAGTTCGAACCCGTGAAAATCGAGGGAACACTGTACTTCATATACATAAAGAGTGCTACTGAATTGCATTTTTTCCTATTTTGTAAGCTAAATTTATCTAGCTGCTTCTGCTTGTCCCATAACTTCATTTCTTGGTAGCCTTTTCTGTCCTTTTCGAACAATAGTGTCCAGAACTCAGGACAATATTCTAAGTGTGGCCAGACCTTGGCAGTGTCAAACAATGTGTTAAGAATTCTGAGGTTTTATTAATGTACCCCAAGTTAGCATTTGCTAACGTGGACACGTTGCACTGCACTCATATTTCTATTGCATGTACTATAGTACTACAAAGCTAGGCTGCCTCCATCTTATATTTGTGCCTTACATTTTTCTTACACAGATGCAAAAATATATATTTCTTCCCAATACACCCTATCATTTCAGCCAATGTTTAGATTTTTAAAAATATTTTCCTCAAAAATATTATTTAAATTTCCCAGCTGCAAATTTGATAAACATTTTTCTCTTTTTTCATTGAAAATACAGCTAAAAATGTTGAATAGCCATGTGGTACTCAACTCCAAGCTGAAAGGAAATTTTCTTTGAGTGCAGCAATTTAAACAATTATGAATCTTTCTTATACTTTATCATTTTAATAAGGAGATTATCATGAGGGACCTCGCTGAACACTTCTTGGAGTCCAGGCATATGAATGTCTACGACATTCCCTGATCTTCTAAGCTAGCAATGATTTCAAAGAAACTAATTAGTTTATTCGGCCAGCACCAACCCAAGCTGGCTCCTGTATGCCTATTCAAGAGCCAGCACCAACCCATGCTGGCTTCTATATGCCTATTCAAGAGCTCAGAAATATGCTGTGTAATAATCTGTGCAGGACTTTGCCAAGTATAGTGTCAAGTAAAAGAAATCAGGAATCCAGGCAGTACCAATGAATATAGGTTTATTGTATGGTAATGTTCTCTACAAGAATCTGAACTACATGCAAAGCAAATTGGCAATAGATTAAAGTCAACAGAATTCAAGGTGGACTGGATTTAGAGTTTAGAAGGGATTTAAGACTGATAATGTATTTGACTCCTCCCTTGGGTTCAACCTAGTCATCTCCTACATCTAGATACCAAATGGAGAAGTGTGTCTCCTTCCTCTTTTTGAAAATGGAAGTAACGTAATCTCTTAAGTCTTCTGAAATTTTGCAATCTCAAAAATTCTAAAAAATTCAATAATAATTTTGCATTCTGTGATAATCTTTATTAATTCTTTCAGTATTCTCCGATACAATCAATCTGGTTGCAAAGACTTGAACTCAACTTGTTTAAAAACAATAGTAAAAGCAAGTCCTCCAGAAAACATAGGGTCTATCCAAGGGTGGATTGCTGCCCAGATGGGGGGGAACGCAGTGGGGTAGTGAAAATGGAGCTCCATCCCAGAGCACCCAATTTGCACTGAAAGATGTTGAAAGAAAATGCAGGGTGTCCTGCAAAGCCACGCCCACAATGTGGTAGTAAAAGTTTTGGTAGCCCTTCACTGGGTCTATCCCACAGACCTCTAAAAGGTTTTACAAAATTTTAATCTTGACTCTGACACGTACATGGAAAATTATAAAATACATGTTTGAAGAGTGATATAAATTATATTAAACTTAATTTTAATAGACTGAAGTGAAGACTGTAGATTCAACCACTAGTTTTTGAAATGTGTTCTCAAGGCTTTCCCATCAAATCCAAAATGTTTCACTCAAACTATAAGCAGCTCTTTACTTAACCTAATTCTATACTTTAAAACCATCCATCAGCAATCTATTAATATTGTCCAACAAACATACTTTCAGTTACAGAATACATATGTAGAACAACATAATTCTTGTTGGTAGAACTAATAAAGTAATTGAGAAATTGGCAAGAATTTCTGCTCACTTGATCGTTCTTTCAAGTAATTCCTCTCTTTCAGTGGCCACTCACCTAAGCATAAAATATGAACATAAGTTATTAGAATTAGAGAATTAGCACACAAATGTGTTTGTTTTCCTGTTCCAATCTTAACCCTATTGACAGGGTATCATCAATCATAAGTCTGGGAAATATTTTCTTCGCATTTATGTAGTATCCTGAAAACTTTAGATATAGCATTTTACCCTGGGACACTGTAATATGACATTTGAATTATTGTAATTATTTCACAATATTAATAATTAAATTGATGAACATTTTTATCGGGGTGGATTCTTAGATTTATTAGATTCTAAGATTCTAAGAATTTATTTTTAATCCCATTCGTTTCTATTTGACCTTGTCTTCTGTTTTACATATTCTGATTTGCTGTTACATTTCCATGTTTGCTTTGAGGGCTTAAAAAGAGCTTTAGAATTTTTAAAAGCAAATTTAGATACTTTTGTTTGATGGATTTGTAATTTCTGTAATTACACTGGTATTTAGTTGCCATCTTTATACTTTATAAGACCTTCCCACCTTTCTCTTCACTCTATAATCTAATGCATTTGGTGTCAGATTGTCTTTCTGGAATGACATTTCAATGTCATTGTTATGTCATTGTTATGCCATCCACTTGCAACATTCACTTGGCATTTTGATATTTTGCTATTTTGTTTGCAAAATTGTTTCCCGAGAGGAAAAAAAAATGGAAATTTTCACGTGGGAGAAATGAGTATAGTTTTTAGGATGATGATAGGGAAATTTTCCATGAACAACATTGCCAAATGATATTTGGTTTAGTCTAATAATTAAG
This sequence comes from Erythrolamprus reginae, assembly GCF_031021105.1. NCBI lineage: Eukaryota > Metazoa > Chordata > Lepidosauria > Squamata > Dipsadidae > Erythrolamprus > Erythrolamprus reginae. The sequence continues at coordinate 52,906,032 of NC_091950.1, forward strand.
ACATCAGGCTAGAAACTGGGAGTCTGTGAGTTCTAGTTCACCTTAGGCACAAGTTGAGTGACCTTGGGCCAGTCATTTCTCTCAACCTTAGGAAGGAAGCACTACTAAAATTATAATAGACTAGTCATGAACTATTCCACCTCTCTAGACCTATCCGAACCTCATATATAAACTATTCCACCTCTCTAGACCTATCCGAACCTCATATATAAACTGAATAAACAAAATCTCACAGCCAACCCCCACTCAGTAAAAGACCTTGGAATACTAATATCAAATGATCTAAGTGCCAAAGCCCACTGCAACAATATCGCCAAAAAGGCTTTTAGAGTTGTTAACCTGATCCTACGCAGCTTCTGCTCTGGCAATCTCACACTACTCAACAGAGCCTACAAAACTTTTGACAGACCCATCCTTGAATACAATTCATCTGTCTGGAACCCATACCACATCTCGGACATCAACACCCTTGAAAATGTCCAAAGATACTTCACCAGAAGATCCCTTCACTCCTCCACTCGAAACAGAATACCCTACGAAAGCAGACTATCAATCCTAGGTCTAGAAAGCTTAGAACTACGTCGCCTAAAACACGATCTAAGTATTGCCCACAAGATCATATGCTTCAACGTTCTACCTGTCAATGACTATTTCAGCTTCAGTCGCAACAACACAAGAGCATGCAACAGATTCAAACTTAATATTAACCGCTCCAAACTTGACTGTAAAAAGTATGACTTCAGCAACCGAGTTGTCGAAGCGTGGAACTCATTACCTGACTCAGTAGTGTCAACCCCTAACCCCAAACATTTTTCCCTTAGATTATCCACGATTGACCTCTCCAGGTTCCTTAGAGGTCAGTAAGGGGCGTGCATAAGTGCACCAGTGTGCCTTCCATCCCCTGTCCAATTGTCTCTCCTTATCTCATTTATCTTTTCTTCCTTTCAAATATGTTCACCTATACTTTTATATATTTTCTTCTATTCTTTACTTATATTATTACATATCTTTCTTCAATGTGTATTATGTATTGGACTAAATAAACAAACAAACAAACAAACAAACAAACAAACAAATAAATAAATAAATAATGCTTATTTTCTCGTTTCGTGCCTTGGGAAGCAAACAGCACAACCTGCATAATCTGTTTTGTTGCAAACAAGAGTTCCTCTATTATTTGTCTATTGTAAAATACCACTACTCGCTTCTTTCCCCTTCTGAAGATGGCTGTTCCTTGCTCATGTGTATGGTGGGAAAAATGTGTGTGCTGTGCAGGAGAGGGACAATTTCAACTCAATCCTCCCAAGACTGACTGGCTGTGAGTACTTGAATCATGCAAATCTCCCCTCCATCATGTTTTATTTATTTGAATAACATATAAAAATTCCATTTCAATCAAACAATGTGTTGTCTGGGTACAGTTGTTTTTAGGCAATCATAATCAAAATGTTTACAATAATGTTCATCACAATAACATCAATACTATAATAACAATAATATTTTGTTTGTCTATGTTATCAACTTTCCATTTTAACATTTAATCTTTTTATGTCAACTTCTGTTCTAACTTTTGTTTTTATTGTCTAACCATTGGTAAAATAAGTTAAAAAGTATTCAGTTTCTTCTTTAATAGTAAGCATTAGTGTATCCATTTCTGCACATTCTAATATTTTCTTAACCCTGCTGTTCTGTTTAAGAAAAGTAACAAATCTTATGTTCCCGGGTCACCCTGACCCGGACCGAAAACTCTTCATTTGCAGTGCTTATGTTTGGTCTTTTTGAAAGCTTTTTTCACTTGGAAAGTAGTCTGAACATTTCTGCACACAATGATATGAAAATTGAAATGAAAAAAGTAAATCTTATTGGTTTATTTTGCGGATATAATGCACGCCCCCCCTGTTTTTGTGAAATTTTTTTCAATTTATGGATAGTTTTGCTTGCAAAATGCATTCTATTTTACTAAAGTTGGTATGGGATTGGTAGCTTGAACATTTCTGAACATAATGATATGAAAATTGAACTGGAAAAATTGATGCATATTGGTTTATTTTGTTGATGAAATGCACGCCCCCCCGTTTTTTTTAAATAGTCTTCACTTTATGGATAGTTTTGCTAGCAAAATACATTCTATTTTACTAAAGTTGGTGTGGGATTGGTAGCTTGAACATTTCTGAACATAATGATATGAAAATTGAACTGGAAAAATTGATGCATATTGGTTTATTTTGCACATAAAGTATGCCTCAATTATTTCAATTTATATAAAAATTATGCTGTTAATTTCAAACTTACATACTTTTTTTTAGTAAAATGGATTTGTTTCATAAAATTAGTTCTCTGGCTACAATGTGGTTGATTTTCAAAAGGATATTCCAAATATTTCTAGACAAATATGTATAAACAGTGACAATAATGGCACACAGCAAGGCCGAGGGGGGGTGGCCCTTTTGTGGCAAAAATAAACCAATAAGAACCATTTTGTTCAGTTCATTTATATTTTTCTTATATTCAGAAATGTTCAATTTAGTATATCAAACCTTTTTGGGGAAAATTCCTTAGGGATTTGTAGCCTTAAAAAATAGAAATTGACACGAAATTAAAAAAGGATGGGGGGAGGGGCTTTTTGATCAAAATAAAAATATAAGTCTCAATTTTTCCAGTTCAATTTTCATATCATTATGTTCATAAATGTTCAAACTAGTTTTCCAGTTGAAAAGGTTTTCAAAAAGACCAAATTCAAGTGCCTAAAAAAAATCATTTTGGTCCGGGTCTATATGACCCGAACAGACTAAGTGTGACTTTTTTTTTGCCCAGAAAAAAAAATTTTCCCCCACCCCCACAAATATTTTTTTGATGGTCAGCATTGTTAAATTGAGTAAATGAATGCCTAAGATTTTAAAGAATATTTCGGATTTGGAGCATAAAAAAATAAAAAGTGAAAATGGTTGCAAGCAGCTGAGGGGGGAGGGGAGGCCTTATTTCTGATGTTAAAAAACCAGTAAGAATCATTTTGTTCAGTTCCTTTATATTTTTCTTATATTCAGAAATGTTCAAGCTACCAATCCCACACCAACTTCAGTAAAATAGAATGCATTTTGCAAGCAAAACTATCCATAAATTGAAAATTTTTTCACAAAAACGGGGGGGGGCGTGCATTATATCCGCAAAATAAACCAATAAGATTTACTTTTTTCATTTCAATTTTCATATCATTGTGTGCAGAAATGTTCAGACTACTTTCCAAGTGAAAAAAGCTTTCAAAAAGACCAAACATAAGCACTGCAAATGAAGAGTTTTCGGTCCGGGTCAGGGTGACCCAGGAACATAAGATTTGTAACTTTTTTTGCCCAGCAAAAACTAAGCCCCCCACCCCCCCAAAAAAATTCTCATAGAGAGAACCCCTGAAATGATGAACCAGCATGAAATTTCAAGTTTCAGATATGCAGGGAAAATTTTTTACAGGGACTCAAACTTGGCTTCGGGTCGCATACGACCCGAACAGAACAGTTAATTGCACTCTCATTTGTCGGGATCACATTGCTAGAATTGCATATGTTGAGCATGTGTAATTCTAGCTGAAGTTAATACAAGTTAATACAGGTAAAACCTAGTTGATATAGTCCATTGGCATATCTTTCTGGCAGAATGCCCAATGAAAATATTTCTGGTTTCATGTCTATATACTATTTGTTCATTTTTTAAAATAAAGTATGTATTTTCATCCAGTATTTTTTGGCTTTTGAACATGTCCATCACATGTGGTAATATGAACCAGATATTTCCAACATTTAACAGATCAATCCTTATATATTTTGGTAGTCTTGTTGGTGCAAAATGCACCAACATTTTATACAAATTTTATGGAACATTTTATACAAATTTTCTTTATGTGCAGTTGAAAAGTGTTCGGAAACTTCAGATCGTGCAGAATGCAGCTGCGAGAGCAATTATGGGCTTCTCCAAGTATGCCCATATCACTCCAACACTCCGCAGTCTGCATTGGCTGCCGATCAGTTTCCGGTCACAATTCAAAGTGTTGGTTATGACCTATAAAGCCCTTCATGGCACCGGACCAGAAGAACCGTTGTACATACCTGAACGGTCTTCTCGATGCACTGGAAGGAGAGTCCAACATGGGGTAATTCACCAATCTTATTGGTAGAGACTGAGTTAATTTAAATATTTAAATATGAGGTAGTCACCGCCCCTTAGCAGCCCCCAATACCTCAGTTTTAAAAACGAAGCCAGTTTAAGGAAAACCTGTTTATTGAACAATAACCATATAACCTCATAACTGTTTAACTTGCCTCCCATACTCCGGCGACCTGGCGAAACAACCATGCCGGGTGGGTTTGGACTCTCCTTCCAGTGCATCGAGAAGACCGTTCAGGTATGTACAACGGTTCTTCTCCACTGCATCTGGAAGGAGAGTCCAACATGGGATATGCCAAAGATTACTGCCCATGGGAGGGAAAAGGCTGAGCTACGGTCGCAGGAGTTGAACACACTTGCTGCAAAACCCGTCTCCCAAACGCAGCCTCCGCCGAAGCTACTGTGTCCAGTTTGTAATGGCGTATAAAGGTGGTAGGAGACGCCCACGTAGCCGCCCTGCAAATGTCCTGTATGGACGCCTGAGTCCTCCAAGCCACCGAAGTGGCTGCACTTCTAGTGGAATGCGCTGTTACCCCGGTTGGTGGTACTTGAAACCGAGCTTTGTAAGCTTCCTCAATACACTCCCTCAGCCAGCGACTGATGGATCTAGCTGATACTGCCAGACCCATTGATCGCTGACCAAAGGACACAAACAGCTGCTCAGATTTCCTGAAATGTCCAGTCCGTCTGATGTAGATTTTCAAGGCCCTCCGAACATCTACCTTGTGCCATCTCAGCTCGAGAGGGTGCTGTCCATGTGTGCAAAAGTCTGGCAACACTAACTCTTGAGCCCTATGAAACCCAGAGTTAACCTTGGGGATAAATGTAGGATCTAACCTCAAAACTACCCGATCAGGATGGAATATACACAAATCTGCACGCGTAGACAGGGCCGACAGCTCCGACACTCTGCGTGCCGACGTAATTGCCACTAAAAAGGCAGTCTTTAAGGAGAGCAACCGTACTGGAATTGTCCTCATCGGCTCGAAAGGAGGGACTGTCAATGCCTTGAGTACCAGGGAAAGGTCCCACGTCGGGAATCTGTGTACTGGAGGCGCATGGGTGTTAATCGCGCCCTTAATAAAATCCCTAATCCAAGGATCTTGTGCCAGGGAGCGAACGTGGGGTACCCGGATGATGGTTGCCAGAGCAGCTAAATGCCTTTTCAAGGTATTCGGGGCTAACCCTTTCTCTACCCCTGACTGTAGGAATCGTAAGATTGACACAACCGAAGCCTCCCCCGGATTAAGGTGGTGATCCGAACAAAACTTACAGAAGGCCGCCCAAGTGGCCTGGTAGAGTCTTACCGTTGATGGGCGACGTGCTGCCTGTATGGTGGATATAACCTCGTCAGGCAAGGCTTGCTGTCTTAGACCCGCCCTTTCAAGTGCCAGGCGGTCAGTTTGAACCACTGAGGGTCCGGATGGCAAACTGACCCCTGAACCAACACTACCTCGGGATCTGGAATCCTCCACGGGGGAGACACCGACAGGGCTACTAGGTCTGCAAACCAAGGCCGTCTCGGCCAATAGGGAGCCACCATGATCATTTCCACCCCCTCCCGAATTGTCTTGTCTAATATCCTTTGAATGAGACACGTGGGGGGAAAGGCATACAGTAACCCCTGGGGCCATGGTGACCATAGGGCGTTGACCCCTTCCGCCCCTGGCGTCGGAAACCGGGAGAAAAACCTCTGTAATTGGGTGTTTGCTGGGGTTGCGAAGAGGTCCACCAATGGAAGACCAAATCATAGCACTATCTGCTTGAAGAGTGCCGGGTCCAGTTGCCACTCCGAAGGATCCAGAGTGGACCTGCTCAGCCAGTCCGCTTGCACATTGCTGGTCCCGGCAATATGCTCCGCCGTAAGAGAGGCTAGATGAGATTCGGCCCAATCGAAGAGGTCCGTGGCTTGAGCCATGAGTCGATGAGATCTGGTACCTCCTTGATGGTTCAGGTGGGCTTTTGTGGCCACGTTGTCCGTCAGAACCAGAACATGCCTGTCCTGAACCCAGGGAGCGAAGGCCTGAAGGGCTAAGAAAACCGCTCTGAGTTCGAGAACGTTGATATTGACCTGGGTTAAGTCCTCCTGAGACCACAGGCCCTGAGCTATATGAGGCCCCATATGGGTGCCCCAGCCCAACAAGCTCGCGTCTGTTGTGATAATCACACGCTCGTGGCTGTGAAGAGGAGAACCCTGGATCAAAGCTGGGGACAACCACCATGCCAGCGACTGCTTGACTGAAGCTGGGAGTCTCACCTTTCGGTGCGAGTGACTCACCTTGTCCCTCTGGGCCGGAAGGAGGAACCATTGGAGGCCCCTCATGTGATGACGGGCCCATGGCACAATCCCTATGGAAGAGACCATAGTCCCCAGTACCTTGGACAACGTTGCCAACGATGTCTGCCTCTGCCGTCGAAGAGTGGAGACCAATCTCCGGATATTGAGTACCCTTTCCGGTGTTAGAGAAACGGTGTCTTTTGCGGTGTCTATGATGGAGCCCAGATGTTGGATTGACGTGGTAGGATGAAGGTGACTCTTCTCCTCGTTGATGGTATACCCATGGCATTGCAGAGTTTGCCTCGTGAGCGCTAGATCGTGCTGCGCTTGGGCCATAGACTTGGACATAACGATTATGTCGTCCAAGTACGCCATCACCCTTATAGACTGGGCCCTGAGATGTGCTGTCAGAATGTCCATCAGCTTCGTAAATGTACGGGGTGCCGAAGACAGGCCGAACGGCATGGCCCGATACTGGTAGTGGACCCCGTTGAGACAAAACCTGAGGTATCGACGATGTGCTGGCCAAACCGGAACATGCAGGTAAGCCTCTTTGAGGTCGATAGAGGTGAGGAGATCGTTGTGCCGAACAGAGGCCAAGATCGATTGTAGGGAGTGCATGCGAAATCTGCGATACCGAATGAAGGTATTCAGGAGTTTCAGGTTTAGGATCGTCCTGAACCCCCCTGATGACTTCGGCACTAGGAACACAATGGAATAGAACCCTGTGCCCTTGGCATGCTCGGGCACCGTCTCTATCGCTTGAATCTTGAGAAGATGAGTTATCTCCAGTTGCAGATGACGTTGTTTGGTTGGGTTTCGAATTAGCGGACAAGTCACAAATCGGTTTGGCGGGGGCTGCAGAAACTCCAGGCGCAGTCCTCGTGATATGGTTGCTATAGCCCATTTGTCGGTGGAGGTACTCCTCCAAGAGGCACTGAATCTTTGAAGTTTGCCTCCTATGGGCTGAGAGGCAGTCAAGTCATTTTGTGCGCCTGAAGCCCCTTTGGTTCCCTCTGAATGGACGCCGAGCCTGCTGGAACCCCCTGGGCCTATCCTGAAAGGCCACACGGTCCCCTCGAAAGGTGGGCTGGCCATACTGGGTCTGTGTGTACGGTCTATTGCTCTGCCCTGCAGACAAGGACGAGTCCCACCGAAATGGCTGACGTCGATTGTAGGGATTAGGCCTACGCTCCTGGCGCCGATATGCTCTAGGCAGGGTCTTTCTTTTGTCCTTATCCTCAATGAGGACAGGGTCCAAGGCCTCCCCAAAAAGTTTTCCCCCCTGGTATGGAGATGAGGCCAAGTTCCACTTGGATTTGAGGTCAGCTGGCCAACTACGCAACCAGAGGAGATGCCTGGAAGCCAAAGTCGTTGCCATCCCACGGGCAGAAAATTTAGCTGCGTGGAGGGTGGCATCCGCCGAAAACTCCGCCGCTGCCAGCAGCTTACTTATGTCCTGGCGCAATCTGCCGTCCTCAGGCCCAAGGCGGGCTTGCACCTCCTGCAGCCACATAATGGAGGCCCGATTAAAAAAGGAAGCTGCGGTGGCTGCACGAAACCCCCAGCTGGCCATTTGATGAGATTTTTGCAGCAAAATCTCCGCCTTCCTATCCTCAGGTTTCAAGCTGTCGCCTGTCTCTGAGGGAACCAAGGCCTTTGATATCAAAGTCATTACAGGCTTATCTATGGGGGGAAACTCCAACAGCTTTTCCATATCCTCATCCAGTGTATAGAATTTCCTTTCTATAACCGAAGGTCCCTGTGCTGCTGCAGGGGCTTGCCATGGACGTTTAAGACTTTGTCGAAATATGTCAGATGATGGTACATGCTCAGTTTCGGGCTGGGGTTCCTTAAATAACACAGCAGATGGCTTAGGCTCCTCAGAGGTGTCTGCTGCTTTAGTGGAACCTGGCAAATCCACTACCTGTTTGGCTTTATGCAGCAACAGTTTGAATAAAGGAGCTTTAAAGAGACCAGCAACCACAGGTTGTTCTGGAGCAGTCTCATCATCAGAAAAATCGTATTCCTTTTCTGTGTCCTCTAAGGGTGAAGGATCCTCCATCCAAGACCCCCCCCCCGAGAGGGGCGGTGCAGCCCACAGGTTTTTGGGCTGAGGTGGACGGGGGTGAGGAGTAGCCTGATGCACCCCCGCTGCCATCCCTTGAGTATATACATCCGATATGAGGCCTTGCAAGGCTGGTGACAGTTGCTGCCAAGTGTCTGGTTGCACCCTAAGCCCAGCTGCAGTGGGCGTGAAGGTGGCTGAGGGAGCACTTCTCACTGAGTGGGCAGCAGACCCTGGCCTCGCTTGCAATCCCGCCAGAGGAGCAGGCCCAAAGGGAACCTGTCTATCAGGTGACCAGTCCCTGTCTGACAAAGTCTCTGATGGTTTCCACCCAGATTGTGGAACAGGCTGATCCCTGGACTGTGGCAACAGCGGTCCCGGAAAGGAAGAGGGGTTCCCTGGTGTCAAAAGGGCTGCCTCTAACTTCTGTTCCAACGCTTTTATCCTCCTTTCTGCCTCCTTGAGGGAGGAGGAAGAAGCCTGGGTCTTAGACTTTTCCTTAGGCTTTGACTTGCCTTTATCCACAGGGACTACAGTTGGGGACGCCTTCTCAGGGGTTTTATCAGCCATATTTACTTACAATTCAACACTGTTGATATTTATTCAACGAAAGACTGCAGACACGTTGAGAATAAGTGTCACTCGGTAACACGATCTCAACAAAATGGCGCTAGGCACTTCAGAAGTCCACGCCTGCGCCGCACATTTGTTGGTCGCGCCCTGTTGCTAGGGCGGAGAGCAACTGTCACCCGCTTCAGGAATGGCGGGCGCGGGAAATTCCTCGCCAAAATGGCAGCCACCGCGATCCCAGTCGCCTTATCCCCCCTCAGGAAATTATTTCCTAGTGAGGAAGTCAGCCCTGCAGCCTTGCAGCCAGGTCCTATTTCGCCGATCCGAGCCTGGACGAATCGTCGGCTCCCGCGGCGTCTCCGGCGGCGCCGGCGCGCTTTATTATTTAGCGCCGAACAGCTGAGAGGCGCTGGCCCTGAGCCAGGTCCTTTCCTCATTATACAAACGGCGGCAATTTCCAAGCCTCCCAGTGAGGGGGGCTGACCCCCTCACCTTCGGCTGGCAGCCGGGTTTGGCCGCTGAGGCCAGTGACCCCAGGCTGAGTCGCTCCTTGATTGGCATAGTACCCGCTGAGGGAAGGGAAACCCAAGGAGAAGAATGGTGGGGGTGGTGCCCGCGGAGGGTAGAGACCCCGTCCGGATCCTCTCTTCATTCCAGCCAGTCCTGTAGAAAGGGAGAAAGGAACAAAGAGAGAAAGAAAAATTATTATTAAGAACAGTGATATTAAATTAAACACTTTTATTACACAGAAGAAAACTCAACAGTCTCTACACTTAGACTGAGTTTTTAAAACTGAGGTATTGGGGGCTGCTAAGGGGCGGTGACTACCTCATATTTAAATATTTAAATTAACTCAGTCTCTACCAATAAGATTGGTGAATTACCCCATGTTGGACTCTCCTTCCAGATGCAGTGGAGAATATCTTCGGGACCGCCTCCTGCCGCACGAATCCCAGCGACCGGTTAGGTCCCACAGAGTTGGCCTTCTCCGGGTCCCGTCGACTAAACAATGTCATCTGGCGGGACCCAGGGGAAGAGCCTTCTCTGTGGGGGCCCCGACCCTCTGGAACCAGCTCCCCCCTGAGATTAGGATTGTCCCCACCCTCCCTGCCTTTCATAAACTCCTTAAGACCCACCTTTGCTGTCAGGTATGGGGGAACTAAAACACTTCCCCCTTGCCCATGTTGTTTTGTTGATTGATTGACTGTGTGCCTGTTTTTTTATATATACTGTTTTTTATGAGATTATTAATTTTAAATTGTAACTAGATGGGTGGGCATTGGATTTGGTATTATGTACTGTACTGTTTTTTATTATTGTTGTGAGCCGCCCCGAGTTTGCGGAGAGGGGCGGCATATAAATCCAATAAACCTAACCAATTTAACATTTCTATCCAACAATTTCTGCCATGTGTCTAGTTCTATTGCATATCCAAAATTTTTAGCCCAAACAAGCATTGTCTCCCTTACCTGTTTATTTTCAAGTTTGATACCTAATAAGTAACAATATATTTGCATTATCAGTTTTTCATCCATCCTGGTTAATATCTGGTCCAATTCTCATATTGAGATTGTATCTGCATTTGTGGCTACTGTGTGATGTCCATCTCTTGACTACTAAGTCCCTACTTGGTTTTTAATTCCCTTTTTTTGTTCAAAATATTGTTATATCTTACATTTTTCCCCATGTTAATAACATTAGGATGTATCAATGTTTCCATTGTGGAACGCCAGACTGGTATTTTCAAGTAGTGTTGTTCTTTAATTTTAAGCCCTACTGATAATAGTGCTTTTCTAACATAATGTCTTTGGAAGTAACTATGTATTTTATTCTTCCCAAAGCATAAAAAAGCATGCCAACCTAGTTGAAGGTCATATCCTTCTAAAGTTAATAGTCTTTTATGCCTCAGATTAATCCATTCTTTCACCCAGATAAGTATCAAGGTCTGGTATCAAGGCTTTCCCCCACTAGCTAAATATAGTTTAATATTATTTTGTTTAGTTCTTCAAAATATTTCCCCCCCAATTTTATTGGAATTGTTTGGGATATTCCATCTTTGAAATAACATTCCTTCTTCAAGGTTGCTATGCAATCTGGGGTTTCTCCTGGATTTGCACTTCTTGCTTGAAGACCAGGTATCAACTGTGCTCAAAAAGACCTTTGAGTAATTCCATTAGGTGCACCACTTTCATAGGTTAAAGTGACATGGGGATATTATCATATAGTCACTCATGCCCTTGTCCTTTGCAGTTTAACTGTATGTACACTTACTTGTGGTTTACAAACATCTGGAACCTGAACTAATCCAGAATGTGGTAGCATGAGCAATATTGGACACACCTTGATATGTCCATATAACTTGTCTGATTTGCAAGCTTTGCTGGATGCCAATTTGCTTTCAAGTGTGACTCAATGTGCTGGTTGTTACTTATAAAGCCATACATGGCATAGGGCATTTTTCTTTACTTGAGGGACCACTTGTCTCCCACAGCATCCGCCTAACCAATTTGATCTTGCAGGGTTGCCATGCTTTGGTTTCTTTCTACCATTAGCCACAAAGAAGTTAGTTGTACAATTGAAATGATACCCAGTGTGTTTTGAGGAAATCTGTTTGATAAAATGTTTTGGAGACAAGTTTAATTTAATTTATAGAAGGATGTACCTGAGAAAAGGGGGAAAGAAGCAGAAATATGAAAAAAGCAGAGGCAATAAAATGCTAATCTCTTGAAAAGTGTAATAGAGGAAATAAAAGCCACTAATAAATTTAATTTATGGTGTCCACTTACTCTTGCCCCCAAAAAGAGACAGAAAAGCATACTTATTTCTATAACTTATGCTGTCTTAAATTATATGGACAGGTGCACATTTAAAATTATTATAATTTAAGTAAAAGAACATGTCTTGTCTAATAGGACAGAATGACTGACCCATGTTTGCAAAGTGCCCGTGGGTTTGTGTCTCTGTGTTTTTGGTCCTTCCTCTTTAAAACAGTTTTGAACAGACAGCTCTTCAAATAGAAGATTACTGTCTATACATGGCCACCCTAATGACATAGATCTTTCTGTTCTTCAGAACTTTGCCCCTTGTGGGAACAAATGCCCTGGAGCTCAGTCTATCTTAACTTTGCCTCCCACAGACCTTTATTTTAGATCAATGTTGTTGACAAGAACTTTTCAAAGTTCAGCCTTCCCATCTGAAGTGAGTCTGGCCCTCTTATCATTGATCCAGACCAGATTGGTTTTATTAAAACCAGAAGTTACTCCCATAACATGTGGCGATTGTATAGCACTCTGAGTCCCCCTCCCCTTATAATGGTATTTCCCTGTAAATACTATGAAGCACTGTTAGCCCTCAGTCTGTACACAGAAAGTGCAGGCAAGCTTGTACAATTTAAGGAAGAGCTATTTGTAGCACACTGGATTGAAGTCTGCTCTGTGCTTACTTTGTTTTACTCATCAAGATGGAAAACAGACTCAATTGCTACCAGATGATACAATGGTCAACATAAGGAAGCAACTGATTGAAAGACAGTGGAAGGTTTGGTTGGAGAAGAATAAGCTTTTAAACCAGGAAGAAAGAACATTCAGCTTATATGTACATGGTGCCATGTACTGATCAGAAAGTCTATTTCTGTGTGTACATGTGTGTACACATGTTTCTTTAATTTATTTAAATATTTTAGGCACAGGCCTCCTTCAAGATGGATTACAAGAATAAAATAAATTAAAGTCATCATTTTAAAGCATTGAAAGCTTGATTTCAAAGACATGGGCCAAAAATATATCCAAGCAATCTGGACAGAAAACCCATAAAACATTTCAAGCCTATCAAAACCAGCAGCATGGAACTAAGTCCAAAATCTAATCATGCTTAAGGTCTGCTTAGCAGCCAATTGGCAAAGAATTGAAGGACTCCATGTACAGTCTGCCATCTTCTTTTAAGATTATAAATGTGGAACTTCTACAAGTCAACTTCATCCATGAACAGACTATTTAAAAGGTATGCATAGGCTAGGCCTGTGACCAAATGATCTCACCAGTCTTTCTCTGCTTCAAAGTAGTAGAAAGGCTGTCTCTCTACCATATCAAAAAAGTGTCCTGAACAAATTGGAACTTGATTGCAAATGGAGCCAATATCATACCTTGTTTCCTGAGTCTCATTCCTTGAGGTGGAATTGAAGAAGAATGTAGCTGGCAGAGATCTCAGTTGCCTCTTTTTGGTGGTATTCTTTTGACTTAATTCTACTAATTCGATGAAATGAAATAACTGAGATTTAGAAGATTCTCACATGTGGTAGTAGATACTTCATTTCTTCACCTACAATTGGGCAAACAAAAATAGACACTTTTCAGTTTGAGTGCTGCTTTTGCAAACTCTTGGAGAGTTCAAGATTATTTCAAAGAGGAAAAGTGTTTGTTTTCCCCATCTTTTGCTCATTAACATCAGCAAACAAGATTGCAGACATCTTTTCATGCTAGAACAATAAAAGCATACTTGAAGGATGGCTACAGGAAGGAAAAATAATATTTCTTATAATTAGTATTAAAAATGTTAAACAAGAAGATAAACACTAATACAAACTAATAGAAAGAAAAGAACGGGGGAAAAGGAAGATAAAGATTTCTGCTATACATTTTCCCTTGCAATCTAGTACATATTCCGTAGTAGATGGCTCAGTGCAGAGTCCAATTTTGCTCTTTAGAATTAAAGTGAGGAGTCCTTGATGTTCTCTGAGCTTGGTTGTTTTCCTGTAGATGTTTAATTCCCCAAAACAGGGATGGGTTTTGGTTTCTCCTGCTGCAGTTTGCTCAGAGGCACAAGCACAATACTTTAAAAAAGCTTCTGTGCATGCACAGAAGCAAAAAAACCCAAAATGGCAGTGCCTATAGTGACACCAAGAGAACCAGCTTGGAGACGTGGTACGCCTGGGTCACTGTCAGCTCCAGTGATCCAGGCTGCCAAGTTACTACCAGTTCCATAGAACTTCTGACCCAAACTGAGTGCACTATTTGTAACTATTTGTAACTGATTTTTAATGTACTAGAGTTTTAGACTAGTTAGTTTTAAATTTAAATTGGATTTCTGATATTTTTTATTGTCTTTTACATGTTGTAAGCCGCCCCGAGTCCTCAGAGAGGGGCAGCATATACAGTATATCCAATAAATAAATAAATAAATAAATAAATAAATAAATAATAAAGTCTTTGTTTCTTTGAGAACGTCTTCTGTCACATACCTCCCAGGGGCTACAGGATAAGTGCTCACAGGGTTAGCCTTCTCCAATAAGATGCACTGGAAAATTTCAGCTTTGGTCTTCAAAATTTCGTTTTGGTCTTCATATTACCAGGGCACATTGTGTTGGGAAAATATAGTTCAAATATCCTTGCTTTATAAAAATACATCTTATTCAAACTTTTTTTCAGTGGTTTCCAATGTTACTGGAAATGGAAAATAATCTTAATCAATATGTTTATTTCTTTGAAAATAAGATATCAGGCTGCATTTATAATATAAGTAGGAAATGACATATTTCTACCTAAAACCTGCTCAGTTTTTCTTCAGATCTCAAAAATAATCATAGGAAATCTAGGCAGCGATGGTTTAGTGAAAATGAGAGTGATAAAGAAATGACAAAATGGGAATGATATTGTCAACTTTTGGAGTTTTATGCTGACTTTAGTATGTGTATATAAGTGATATGTTTTACAGCGTGGCATCATGATATCTGTTTAATCATCTATGTTTCCACTTTTTTCTTCTCTATCCCGTAGTTATCTGTGGAAGGAGATTTGCGATGTACATAATAGTCAGAATATAAAAAACAACATGGGGCCAGAACACAGTAGCTCTCTCTGAGGCACCCCTGCTGTTCTGTTTGAAAAAACTCCCTAATCTTATGTTCCCGGGTCTATTTGACCCGGACTGCAAATTGATCATTTTAGATACTTATATTTGGTCTTTTTGAAAGCTTTTTTCACCTGGAAACAAGTTTGAACATTTCTGCACACAATGGAATGAAAATTGAACTGAAAAAATTAATCCTTATTGGTTTATTTTGCACATAAATGTGCCCCTCCATTTTTGTGATTTCTTTTTAGGTTTATTGATAATTGTGCCTGCAAAATGCATTCTATTTTACTAAAGTTGGTGTGGGATTGGTAGCTTGAACATTTCTGAACATAATGATATGAAAATTGAACTGAAAAAAATGATCCTTACTGGTTTATTTTGCTCATAAATGGGCCCCCATGCTTATACTCAAATAGGCTTATACTCGAGTAGGCTTATACTTGAGTATAAGACAATATGGTCTTCTATTCAAAAATAAACCAATAAGAATCATTTTTTTCAGTTCATTTCTATTTTTCTTATGTTTAGGATTGTTCAATTTAGTATATCAAAACTTTTGGGGGAATATTCCTTAGAGATTTGTAGCCTAAAAAAAATATAAATTGACAAAAAATTCAGAAAGCATGGGGGAGGGGCTTTTTGATCAAAATAAAAATATAAGCCTCAATTGTTTCAGTTCAATTTTCATATCATTATGTTCATAAATGTTCAAATTAGTTTTCCAGTGGAAAAAGTTTTCAAAAAGACCAAATTCAAGTACCTAAAAAAAATCATTTTGGTCCGGGTCTATATGACCCGAAACAGAGTCAACGTGATTTTTTTTTTTGCCCAGAAAAATCCCCCCCCCACAAATATTTTTGTGATGATCAGCCATGTTAACATGAATAAATGAATGCATAAGATATTAAAAATATTTCGGATTTGAAGCCTGCATAAATATAAAGTGGAAATGTTTGCAAGCAGCCAAGGGGGGGGGGGGGTTATTTATTATTGTAAACAACCAATAAGAAATATTTCTTTCAGTTCATTTATATTTTTCTTATATTCAGAAATGTTCAAACTACCAATCCCACACCAACTTTAATAAAATTGAATACATTTTGCAAGCAAAACTATCCATAAATTGAAAAATATTTCACAAAAAAGGGGGGGGGCGCATTCTATCAGCAAAATAAACCAATAAGAATTACTTTTTTCATTTCAATTTTCATATCATTGTGTGCAGAAATGTTCAGACTACTTTCCAAGTGAAAAAAGTATTCAAATTGACCAAACATAAGCACTTCAAATGAAGAGTTTTCGGTCCGGGTCAGGATGACCCGGGAACAGAAGAAGTGTGACTTTTTGTTTTTCAGCAAGAAAGAAACCCCCCACCCCCCAAAAAAATTCTCATAGAGAGAACCCCTGAAATGATGAAAAGTCAAGAAATTTCAAGTTTCAGATATGCAGGGAAAATTTTTTACAGGGACTCAAACTTGGCTTCGGGTCACATACGACCCGAACAGAACAGCAGGGTTAAGCATGATTTTTATTCTTTAAACAGCAGCTAGTAAACAATTATCGTCCCATAGCCATTGATCGTTGTCTGTCAAAGTCCCCTTTTAAATGCATCTACATTAGTAGCTTTCACCTCATCTCTTTTGTATATGTTATTTTTGGTAGATGCCACTTAGTTTTATCTTGAGAGAAAGAGGAAAACCTCATTCTGTCCCCATTATAGGAATTTCTAGTTCATATTGCTTTCAGCTTTAAAAGTACTCATTGCTAAAGCCTTTTTAAAAAAAGGATAATACTTTAACTACCTGATATGTCCAGATAAGGCAAAAGGGAATTCCCCCAGTCTTAGCTTCTGCCACTTCTAGAGGAAAAAACTCAGTTATTTTAAAAGTCAATCCTTGAAGGAGGAAGAAAAGGAAACTTCTCATTTATATCAATTCACTGTTTCCTGTTGTTTAAGCAATTGCCATTTGTTCCCTGCTGGATAGCCAATATTTCCACAGCTTACTCAAGAACCTTTGGTGCCAGATTTTAATACTTTTTTTTAAAGTCCATGTGTGCAGTAATCTTTTGGATCATGCCTGTCTAAATATTGATATCTCCTACAAACTTTAGAAAGTGATTGACCAGTCTTAGTTGTTTCTTTTTAACAAAGCTTGTTCTTTTATTGCTTCTCTTTAGCAACAATTTTGGAATAAAATTTGTTTTATTCAAAATAGATGTTAAATTAGCATCTTGTATTTTTCTTTTCTCAGGTCCCTTAATGACAGCATGATTATGTTGCAGTCCTCAAGAATCGATATTGATCTGAATAATAATAACACTGGTTACATCAATAATTCTGCATTTGACTTCTTCAGGACATCTCAGATGGACACTAGCTGGACATGAGGCTTTATTAATGTTTTTAATATGTAATTTGGGGGGATATGCCTGCATTCTCTCTCTCTCTTGTGGACGAATCTATCACCCATACCCAGCAGTGAAGATGTTCTGTCTGGGTCCCCCCAGACGCCAACACTAACCAAAAAGAGTATCCAGACACACTGGTAAAAAGCAAAGGCAGTTTATATACTGGAAAGCAAACACAGGTAACAAAAACTGTTCTTACAGACAGGAACACGATGAAGCTTCACAGAGGTTTCACGAAGGCCAGGCAATAAAACAGGATTCTTGCTGGCAAAAACAACACTGGAGATAATAAAACCCACGCCTCCCCCAAGTCTTTCAGCCTTCTAGGCCACAAGCCAAGATCAGAGACGCCAAGAATCAAAGCAAGGTCACAGGACACCCAATTGATAACTCTCCACAAGACTATAAGGGCGGGCCTGCCTTTTCAACCCTGCTGAGGAGAACCACACCCAAACCCAGCTGTTGCCAATTCAGGGATGGAAATACCTCTCTAATTGGCCCCTTCTTTGAGCTGCACGTCTCTGCCTCATGTCTATTATAGCCTGTGCGTCTTCATCCAATGAATCCAGGCTACTAGCTGGGGAGAGCCCCCCCGGGGGGTCTCAGGCTGCTCTCCCTCCTCCTCTTCCTGACGTTCCCCTCCCCCGTCTGCCTGGTCCTCCCCCTCCTGGTCACTGTCCTCCTCCTCTGGGCATGGATCCGGCAGAGCTCTAGCCGGTCCCTGAGGAGCCTCAGGCTGAATCACAACAGAAGATAGAACCTGTGTACATGCCTACCTTTTTCTAATATACCTTTAATGTCTCTGTTGTCCTATGTGCTCCCTGAAAAGATTTAAATGTGTTGTTCTTGATTTTTACATTATTATTGATTTCATGATAGTATTTTTCAAAGTTATTGTTTTAATGTATTTTATTAATTGCTTGTATTTCTTTGTCCAATATCTCTTTTTTGTTGCTTCCAACAATTGAGCAAGATCTGTATTTTAGTGAAGACAGACTTCTTATTTCTGATAATTACTGTGACTCTGTTAACTATAGAATTATATTTTGGTCTTGAGGAGCAAGCATAGTTCATTAGCTGATTATGATACTACAGAGGAAAAAGGATAAACCTTGTTCTTTTAATTTCTTTTCAGTGGATTTTTATATTCAGATAAATGGGGGAAAGCATGTCCCCATATTTATTTTGGATTCTGAAGAACTTCTCTTGCAAAAAATTGCTGTCAGGGTTCTCAGATCACCAGGGAAGAATTATTGTGTCTAATGTCTGCTCTGAAGTACAGAATGGGACAACTTGCTGGGGCCAACTACGCTACTGAATTTCCACTGAAACCAAATGTGAGATCAATCAAAAAATCATCCTGAAAGATGCAAAGCAGGCTTTCTAATTTTTACCAAAATTCCACCAAATCAAATATATAATTGATTGCATGAGATGTGAGCTAATATAATATCTGGAGAGAGGAAACAATTAAACTTCCACAAACATCTTTAATTCTATTTTCACTAACAGTCTGGTAAGTATTTTGGCTCATTACACATGAATTTTGACAAAGTAAAAGCAAGTAGTTTTTGATACTGTGATGTCAATACATTAAAGATTACATCTGCATTATAAATAAGGAAAATAGTAGTAGTAGTAGCCTTTTGCTTACAATATCAAAAAAAAAGAAGGATTTATCTGTGGTTTGAGGAGGGCATGATTTCTCTCCCAATCTCCATTTTCTCTTCCTCTCATATATTTTTAAGATGGTGGATTCTTTTTAACTTGAAGCATCCCATAATTTTCTTTTCTTTTGTTATGTGATGAGTGGAGACATGCACTACAAACTTTTCATTTCAACCATCTTTATAGCTGTATTCGGTAACCAAGCTTGATTATTAAATTTGAACATTATTTTGCATCAATCCACTTCTGTGCTATGTTCTCAGGCCAAGTTGTCTATGCACAAACCACAAACCAGATGTGAAGCTTAACTTTTTCAGGACTTAATTTTGCCACTTGGTTTGGATCACAGGGAAGTTTTCAGACAGCTGTCTTTGATGCCTTATGTTTGCGTTCATAAAAATTATATGGAAAGTTATAAAAGAGTGATAAGACTTTCCAGTCTTACCACCAAATGGAAAAGCTATCTACACAAAGAATTTATAACCATCTTGTAGCAATTTTGAAAATTTAAAATCATTTTTGTTGATTGTACATTAGCAATGTTGAAAAGAATGTAAATCTATACAATTGTCTATAAGGTTCATGAACAGTAGGCATACTTCCTGCATACATACTCCAGAGCTACATCTTATAAATACAGAGATTGATATTACAATATTTTATTCATAATATTTTGAGTAAGGAAAATGCATGTAGACATCATGCTATAGTTTTTCTACTGATCAAAGGCAGAAAATTGGGAGAAGTTTTTTTTCTATTACATTCTTTACTGAAAGAAGAAACTACTGATTCTGCAAGAATTACAAAATCACAGACATACATCACAGACAATCAATGACCACGGGACAACCACTGGCTATGTGCCTACATCAGGAGTTGCTCTGATGGGTGGTAACTCATATGTTAGACCAAATAATCTATCTTTATCAAGTACAACTACTTTCTGTACTTCTCTTAAGCTGTTCAGTGTTGTGCTTGAGCAGATTATTCAGTCTATTTAAGTTATTTGAACTGAGTGTTTCCTCTTAAAAAGGGTTTGAAATGGGTTAGCCTTGAACATAAGGTACGATGTAAGAAAACATTGCTGATGTTTGATTTGTTTTGTGATATTTAAATGGAAAAAATGCAATATTTTGATTGAATGTTATTTTTTTCCTCTCAGGCATTGTTCATAAAGCATTGTTGAAACTTTGAATAACCTTTCAGCCAATCCATTGTAGTGGATGGAACAGTGTTGATGTTATAAGTCCTATTACATTTTCCCCAGAAATGTCAGAAACAAATAAGAACCAGGACACCATATCTCACAGTCTGTAGAAAAACATCCTTACTGTATAGAAAAAGATGGACTTTACAACTGAGATGTGAGAGTTGTTGGTTCAAACATCTCTCAGCTATTTTTCTGTAAAAACAGCCCTCTTTTGAGAGCTTCACATTGAACAAGAAAGAAACAAATATCCCTGTCTTACCTTGTTCTCTGTAGCAATCATATATTGCTTATTTGTTTAAACTTATATGCCATCCTTCAACTACAAACAATTTTGGGGGCAGCTGAACCATGGTAAGGATAACCAAGTGCTTTGGGGTGAACCTCCTATTTAAACTGAGCACTGTTGACTTTTTTTTTTTGCTTAAACATGCTTGAAATTTACCTTGGAAAATTCATATTCCCTTACTGTTCTGCCGGTGTGTCCCAACCGCCCGTAATTACAGGGTAATTAGTCCAGAGAGACACACACCACAAGATAGAAGGAAAACCAAAAGTCTTTATCAACAGAAAAGCAGAAAAAACTCCATTTTTAAATGT
Organism: Erythrolamprus reginae; assembly: GCF_031021105.1. Lineage (NCBI taxonomy): Eukaryota > Metazoa > Chordata > Lepidosauria > Squamata > Dipsadidae > Erythrolamprus > Erythrolamprus reginae. The sequence continues at coordinate 52,926,834 of NC_091950.1, forward strand.
CAAAGGGATTTTCTGCTACACACAAGGCACAGGTTAAATGCAATCCAATTTCTCACCCAGTAACTGAGAAATTGAGTCCAAATTCCAAAGTCCAGAAAGTCCACACACAGTCTTGAACAGCAACACCATGATCTTGATGAACTATGAATCGGATAAGCTTCCACAAGGCTAAACCAGCTGTTCTTTTTATCTTTAGCACTAATTGCAGCAGCCCCACCCAACCACATGTGGCCTCACTTATCTCCTGTAATAATCCTTGAGTTGTTTTCTCCTATGCATCACTCTACACATGCGTGGATCTGTCATAAGTTCTTGTTCAGAATCCAGGGATGATAAGGATGATTGATCTCCTCCTGGGCTGTCTGCCAAACTCTCCCCTTCCCTGATACCCATGCTTCCTTCATCAAAGGAGCCTTCTATCGGGAGCAAAACAGACCTGTGGCATCTGGATGTTTCCCCCACATCCACCTCCACATTCCTTGGGGCAGGAGCTGGGCCAGAGCCAACTACAACACTTACCAAGGAGCAATACAAAATACATTTTGAAATATCTTATAGTAGGATAAACGATTTCTTTAAATTCCCACCCTGATTCTTAAAAAAAATCTGGAATAATAATCCCCCAGAAATTGGCAGGTATATAACTGCCAAACAGTATGAAAGGCTTCACCCTTCACAAACCTGTTTTTCTAAAAAAGGAAAGATTTTTGGGAAGGAGGAATGACGGCATTAGGTAAGTTGATGTGCTTGTATGAATCTTCTGATGACCCACATATAGGATTATGTTTTATCTTATTGTATCTCCATGAAAAGGGCAACTTCCCTTTGGAGATTTATCAGTAAAACATGACAAACCACAATAAGTAAACACTAGCTAATTTAAGCAATTCATGCAGAACAATTCATTGACCAAACCTCTATAAGCATAGGCATATATTTTTCCATACAATATTTTACAAATTTTTGGACAGCAACCCTTCATTATTGTGTAGAACGCAGCATCTTCCAGTTTCTTTGATGCTGTCAAACTATAAGATGCATACACAGTTTTGCAGTTTGTACTAAGATTTGTATTTCATATAACATTTATCTTGGGCTTGCTTTCTTCCAGATGTGTTGGATTTTATTCTCAGAATAACTGGGCATTATGAGACTTGAGCTGTAGTGTATCACAGTTTGGCAATATAAGCTTAAGAAAAGTTGACATACGAACTGACATCCTATTTTCCCCCTGACTCTTAGATATGACATCCAGGGACCTTCCCATTTAATTATAATTTTGTCTACTGCTAGCTGTTGCCAATGACACAGAGTGGAAGATTGAACTTGATTGTGGCTTTTAAACACAGAACAGTAACTACCAATACCCTGTATCCTTCCTCCAGGAGGCTTCATCATAGATTCTGGAGTTCCTTCCTTATTTGCTGGTAAAATACAGCGGTGATGCAGTGATCATCAGATTGTCTATCTTTGTGATTTTTATATTAAATATAAATATTATACTGAGATCGATGAGTTAAATGTTTGGGTGAAATCATGCCACTTTGCTTCCTGGAGTTGCTTAGAATTGGACTGAAGGGGTAATTAGTTTCAAGAAGATACCTAGGCATGAAAAAGTGAAGCATTTTACCTTGATGCATTCACTGCAGAGATTGACTTTGCTTTTTGAACAGAAGTGTCTTTTATACACCCATGCCCAGAAGACCATCAAAGGCTCTTGAACAAATTGCTTTGATATTGCTCAGTTGTGTTTAGTCTTTAATAAGTACTGAACATCTCAAGCATTGTCAAGAAACCTCAGTTGAACACTTTTACTAACATATCAATTAAAGTGAGTCATCTCTTTGAAGCATCATACAGATGTGACTAAAGGGTATAGTTAGGGAAAATGCCTCCAAAGCCAACTGTTGAATTTTATATCTGATATCAAACCTTATGATTAATAGTAGTGATAACATCAATTTTGTAACAAAACAAAACAGGCCTCTTTCATTCGCCATTAAATATATCAGAAAAATATATTTCCTTTTTTATAAAAGAAAATAATTTATAAAACAAATGATTCACTAAGAAAAATATATGATAAGGCCTGGATTTAATAGAACAATCCATCTATTTGATAAATTGTATTACAATTAACTAATAATATTAATTGTAATATTATTAATAAAATAAATATTATTTTATATATTATTAATAAAATAAAACATGTCTGCACATTTCTCTTCAACTGTAAGCTCTCTTGGGGTTCATTTAGGATTCTAGTAAATTCTGCTAAGGCATTGTAAAATTATACACACACACACACACATGTAGGTCTTGACATATTCAGGTCTTTCCCCATGGTTCATAGAATCCTGGTGATGTTTTGACGAGGTCCCACTCATCATCTTCAAGCTAGAGAGAGAGGGGGAGGGAGGGAGGAAGGGAGGAAATATTTATTTATTTATTTATTTATTTATTCCTTTCTTTAATATGTCAAACAGTCATTCATATTCATTTAATAGACAGTCATGTAAACCCGGGAAAGAAAAATGCCAGAGGTCAATTGTCTTGATGTCAATTGGATTTCTCCTCCTTAGCACACATATTATCTAGGCCCTCAGCAGTCGGGTTTTAGGCCCGGCTACAGCATGGAAACTGCTTTGGTCGCATTGATGGATGATCTCTGGTGGGCATGGGACAGGGGTTTATCTTCTGTCCTGGTACTTCTTGACCTCTCAGCAGCTTTCGATTCCATTAACCATGGTATCCTTCTGCGCCGGCTGTAGGGGTTGGGAGTGGGAGGCACTGTTCTTCAGTGGTTCTCTCCTACCTCTCTGGTCAGTCACAGTCGGTATTAGTGGGGGGTCAGAGGTCGACCTCTAGGCTTCTCCCTTGTGCGGTGCCTCAGGGGTCGGTCCTCTCCCCCCCCTGCTATTTAATATCTACATGAAACCATTGGGTGTGATCATCAAAGGGCATGGGGTGAGGTATCATCAGTACGTGGATGATATCCAGTTGTACATCTCCACCCCTTGTCCAGTCAGCGAAGCAGTGGAAGTGATGTGCCAGTGCCTGATGTGAAGGAGAAGGAGACACCCACTGATCCGCACCAATCGAACTAGTTCTGTGAAATCATTGTGATGTCACCAGCGGGTTGCTACCAGTTCAGGCAAACCAATCCGAATCGGGAGGAACCCACCTCTGCTTTGAATGTCCTAGTTTTTACTTGGATGATCAGATAAAATCACCCACGCCAATTTCAAGAGAATGGCAATCTTCTGTGTTTTGTGGAGTCCAGGTAGAGAATAGAAAGCATGTACAGATTCAGACAACATTCCTATATTTTCTAACATTTCCCTTCCAGGATATCACTCCAAACATTTCTATTTTCAAGTATACATTCCTATTTGAAATAAACAGATAAAAATAGCACTATCAATACCTGGGTATCTAATGGAATCCATGACTGGCTTAATCAAAGTAGTCTCAGATATGATACTAGAAATATCAGAATTCTTAATTTGGAGAAGTCTGTCTGTCTGTCTGTCTATCATCTATCTATCTATCTATCTATCTATCTATCTATCTATCTATCTATCTATCTATCTATCTATTCTTCTTAACTGACTAACTCTCTCATAGAGGGGCTCTAGGGAATTTAATCAATATAATTCATCCTGATCCAGATTGTTCTGGAACCTGCAACTAAGATACTGTAGCTTATCTTCAATTTGGTTTTCCATCGGAGAAGGACAAAACTCTGTCCATTTCTCCTCTCTCCTATGCTACTGTATGTTGACATAATTGTTTTGGAAAAAAACTTACTCTCAATGTAATACTAATATCTTGTTGACTGCTGAGGTTTTGCCTTTTTGAGCAGTATGCAGGTATACTTATGTGGGGAAAAATAGGAAAATGTATCTTTTCTTGAATTGTCAAACCAAAAAAGCAACAATTTCTCTAGGTTTACAATTTCTTCAGATTATCTGAAAATAATGGGAAAACTGGAGTATAGAGTTATATTTATTTATTTGTTGTTAGAGTTGAAAGGGACCATGAAGTCCATCAAGTTCAACCCCCTGCCCAATCAGGAACCCTATAGTACACCAGTCAAGTGGCAGTTCAATCTTCTCTTAAAAATGTCCAGAGTATTGGAGTTCACAATGTCCACTGGTAGGTTGTTCCATTGGTTGATCGCTCAGGAAGTTCCTCCTTATCTCCATGTTGAATCTCTCCTTGGTCAGCTTCCAGCCATTGTTCCTCATCCAGAAGCTGACCAAGGAGAGATTCAACATGGCTTAGGACATTTAGATACGTTTGGCAAGGAAGTTAGGTTGTATAAAGAAAGTAGACAGATGAATGACAAATCACTATTCTTTAAATATGCATTTACAGATCTAGGAATAAAGGAAGCAAAATTGGAATACATTATGATTGTTGTTAGACATTAAAGCAAAGAAGCTTTCTGGAAGGATGCTGACACAGATAATCAAGAGATAATCTTAGATTTATACCAGATTTTTTTTTTAAATGAGACATGATAATTTTGAAAGATAATTCTGTCTTCATTTCTTCTACTATGTGGTATCTTTAACATCATTCACATATACTTGGAATAGAAATGTCTTATCAATTAAACAGAATAGTCACATTATTTTCATGGTCTTTACTTTTTCATTGAGGTAGCAATAAATTACATTCCATTTCCCTTCCAAATCCAGAAACAGAATGTACAGTGGAACCCCGACATAAGAGCTGCTCGACTTAAGAGCTACTCGAGATAAGAACTGGGAGAGGAGAGACATTTTTTTATTTTATTTTATTTATTACTTGGATTTGTATGCCGCCCCTCTCCGCGATACGAGCCGAGAAGAGCCGGGCTGGCTTACTTTCCTTCCTTCCCGCGCTGATGCAGAGCCACTCAAACAAAGCGTCGCGCCCCTCTGATGCTTTCGGCGGCTTCCGAAGCGACGCTGGGCTCTTTTGCCGCCAAAAGCGTCAGGGGGGCATGACGCTTTGTTCGAGTGGCTCTGCATCAGCGCGGGAAGGAAGGAAAGTAAGCCAGCCCGGCTCTTCTCGGCTCGTATCCCGGCACTTGGTGAGTGGAGAGGCGGTCGCCTCCCCTGCTGCCCCACTCTGGGGGTCCTTGGCTTCTGCTGGGGGTGGGGGGATCCGAACGCTGTTTTGAATTTCACATTCCGAGTGGCCCAAACGCCAAAGGCGAACTTCCGCACCTCAGGAGTTAGCTCGCAAACGGCGCGGCTGTTTTAAAACATCGCTGCCGGCCTGGGGGGGGAGAGGGAAAGGGGGGGGAGAGGGGGGAGAGAAAGAGAGAGGGATAGAAAGAGAGAGAGAGTGAGAGATGCTCAGTGAGCCTTTCTTTGAAGTTGCCTTTCTTTCTTTCTTTCTCTCTTTCTTTTTCTCTCTTGCTCTCTTGCTCTTTCATTCTTTTTTCTTTCTCTTTCTTTCTTTCTCTTTCTTTCTTTCTTTCTCTTTCTTTCTTTCTTTCTCTTGCTTTCTCTCCTTCCTTCCCTCCTTCCATTTCTTTCATTCTCCCTCTCTATTTTTATTTCTCTTTCATTTTCTTTCTCTCTTGCTTTCTTTCTTGCTCTTTTTCTTTCTCTCTTTTACCTTCCCTTCCTCTATTTCTTGCTTTCCTTTTCCTTCCTTCCTTCTTTCCTCCCTCTACAGGATTGGGTGGCAGTGAAGTTACTCTCCCCTTTCATAAGTTTCCTTGCTTCCTTCCTCTGTTCCTGTCCCTTCACCCTTTCTTTCTTCCTTCCTTTCTTCCTTCCTTTCTTTCTTTCCTTCCTTCCTTTCCTCCCTCCATTTCTTGCTTTCCTTTTCCTTCCTCCCTTCTTTCCTCCCTCTACAGGATTGGGTGGCAGTGAAGTTGAATAAATAACTACAGTTTAATGAATAAAAATAAAAGTTTGCCATGTTGATTGTTTTGGGTAAAAACAGGAAGGGAAGGAAAGCTCTCAGCTTATCATCTTATTAATAAGTAAAGTTACATTTATTCTTGCAATGTCTTTTTGCATAATTTAGACTAACTTTGTGAGTTTTTTGAGGGCTGGAACCAATTAAAATTATTTACATTAATTCCTATGGGGAAAAGTCGTTCGAGATAAGAGCTGCTCGACTTAAGAGCGCAGGTCCGGAACGAATTAAACTCGTATCTCGAGGTACCACTGTATTAGAATTGATGAGGTAGTGTGCAATCCTGATAATATTGCTAGCTTTCTGAACATGATGGACTTCAGCAGATGACGCCAACTACAAAAGCACATGGTGAATATGCTCTCGTGTCAAATATGTTATGAGACATAGTGCCAATTTTAAATGGATTAGAAGGGGTTTTTCATCTGCTAGTTTGCTTTGGCTACCCTTTTCTGTTTAAATCAAATCCATCTTATTCATATTGCAGTCTGATGCCCATGTTGTTCAATGTAAGAAAATTCACCAAAGGCTTAACTTAAAGTCCTTTTCTTCAACTGTACATGGCAAACAAACTCCCTCAAAATGAAATCTGGCTTGGCATGCAACAGGGTGAAGAAAGTATTTCAGATACTTAGAAGATGTAATTTTGTCAACAGTAGCTGTTCAGGTCTGCTTGCCTGTTTATTCATTTGGTTTTTACGCTCCCAAATCCAAAGATTCTCAGTGGTGTAAAAAGTTAAAACAACAGCCAATACAATATACAATATAAAACTACATACATACAGATTAGAACTGCCCCCACCCTCCTTGCCTTTCGTAAACTCCTTAAAACCCACCTTTGCCGCCAGACATGGGGGAACTGAGATATCTCCCCCAGGCCTATACAATTTATGTATGATATGTTTGTATGTATGTCTGCTTAATAATGGGGTTTTTAAAATGTTTTTTAATTATTAGATTTGTTACGAATTGTTTTATTGTGTTATGAGCTGCCCCGAGTCTACGGAGAGGGGCGGCATACAAATCTAATAAATAATAATAATAATAATAATAATAATAATAATAATAATAATAACCATGCATAGGTAAAAATGCAAGTACACGCCAAATTTCCAAACTCTTACCACTCAGTCAAATGTCAGATTGTTAGAGATTTCCAAAAGATAACAAGGTAGAGTTAGATTCTAACTACCTTAGCGCTCAATTATAGCTACTTTAGTTAGATTATAGCTACTGAACTAGCTATAGCTCAACAGCACTTAGACTACAATACACTATTAAGACTTACAAAGTGGCGCTCAAGGCGGCAAGATGCGCGTATCATGCCGCCTTGATTGCATCAGCGGAATCCCGCCCGACCGCTCTGTTTAGGGTAACCCGCTCCCTTCTTAATCAGAGGGCAGTTGGGGAGCCCTTGCAGAGTAGTGCCGAGGATTTTAACATGTTTTTCACTGATAAAATCGCCCGGATCCGAGCGGACCTCGACTCCAATTGTGAAACAGAGTCGACTGACAATGAGTCAGTTGAGGTGACTGGGGCTAAACGTCTTTGTCCATCTGTCTGGGAGGAGTTTGACTTGGTGACACCTGATGAAGTGGACAAGGCCATTGGAGCTGTGAGTTCCGCCACCTGTTTACTGGATCCATGTCCCTCTTGGCTGGTTTCGGCCAGTCGAGGGGTGACACGGAGCTGGGTCCAGGAAATTGTCAACGCCTCCTTAGGGAGCGGGTCCTTTCCGCCCCTTTATAAGGAGGCGGTTGTGCGCCCCCTCCTCAAGAAGCCTTCCCTGGACCCAGCTGTGCTTAATAACTACCGTCCAGTCTCCAACCTTCCCTTCATGGGGAAGGTTGTCGAGAAGGTGGTGGCACTTCAACTCCAGCGGTCCTTGGATGAAGCCGATTATCTAGGTCCTCAGCAGTCTGGATTCAGGCCCGGCTACAGCACGGAAACTGCTTTGGTCGCGTTGATGGATGATCTCTGGCGGGCCCGGGACAGGGGCTTGTCCTCTGTCCTGGTGCTCCTTGACCTCTCAGCGGCTTTCGATACCATCGACCATGGTATCCTTCTGCGCCGGCTGGAGGGGTTGGGAGTGGGAGGCACTGTTCTTCAGTGGTTCTCCTCCTACCTCTCCGGTCGGTCGCAGTCGGTGTTAGTGGGGGGTCAGAGGTCGACCCTGAGGTTTCTCCCTTGTGGGGTGCTTCAGGGGCCAGTCCTCTCCCCCCTGCTATTTAATATCTACATGAAACCGCTGGGTGAGATCATCCAAGGGCATGGGGTGAGGTATCATCAATATGCCGATGATACCCAGTTGTACATCTCCACCCCATGTCCAGTCAACGAAGCAGTGGAAGTGATGTGCCGGTGCCTGGAGGCTGTTGGGGCCTGGATGGGTGTCAACAAACTCAAACTCAACCCAGACAAGATGGAGTGGCTGTGGGTTTTGCCTCCCAAGGACAATTCTATCTGTCCGTCCATTACCCTGGGGGGGGGAATTATTGACCCCCTCAGAGAGGGTCCGCAACTTGGGCATCCTCCTCGATCCACAGCTCACATTAGAAAAACACCTTTCAGCTGTGGCGAGGGGGGCGTTTGCCCAGGTTCACCTGGTGCGCCAGTTGCGGCCCTATTTGGACCGGGAGTCATTGCTCACAGTCACTCATGCCCTCATCACCTCGAGGCTCGACTACTGTAACGCTCTCTACATGGGGCTACCTTTGAAAAGTGTTTGGAAACTTCAGATCGTGCAGAATGCAGCTGCGAGAGCAATTATGGGCTTCTCCAAGTATGCCCATATCACTCCAACACTCCGCAGTCTGCATTGGCTGCCGATCAGTTTCCGGCCACAATTCAAAGTGTTGGTTATGACCTATAAAGCCCTTCATGGCACCGGACCAGAATATCTTCGGGACCGCCTCCTGCCGCACGAATCCCAGCGACCAGTTAGGTCCCACAGAGTTGGCCTTCTCCGGGTCCCGTCGACTAAACAATGTCATCTGGCGGGACCCAGGGGAAGAGCCTTCTCTGTGGGGGCCCCAACACTCTGGAACCAGCTCCCCCCTGAGATTAGGATTGCCCCCACCCTCCTTGCCTTTCGTAAACTCCTTAAGACCCACCTTTGCCGTCAGGCATGGGGGAACTAAAACACCTCCCCCTTGCCCATGTTGTTTTGTTGATTGATTGACTGTGTGCCTGTTTTTTATATATACTGTTTTTATGAGATTATTAATTTAAATGGTAACTAGATGGGTGGGCATTGGATTTGGTATTATGTACTGTACTGTTTTTTATTATTGTTGTGAGCCGCCCCGAGTTTGCGGAGAGGGGCGGCATATAAATCCAATAAACCTAACCTAACCTACTTTATAATGTTTTAGAGCCAGGAGTTAGATTCCACCGGTTCAGACCAATTTGGGAGAGAATCGGTTCACTGCATCAATCAGGTAGGCCCAACCACCTGCCTCTACATTTTACTGACCTATATTTTCTCATCTGATTCACACAGCAGAACGGATTACTGCATCTCAGCTGTGTTTCTCCCCAGCAGTACAGCAGAAGGTAACTTTTTGTAAAACTGCAGACGCATGCAGGCCAAGCGAAGTGTGTGATCACTGAACCGGTTGTTAAACTGGGTTGTTAAACAGCCCTCTCTAAGAGTCAGCATATTGCCTCTAACAATTTTGCATCCTCATTTTACCCATCTTGGAAGGATGAAAGGCTGAATCAACCTTGAGCCTGGACTGATTTGAACTGCCAAATTGCAGGCAGCTGGCAGTCAGCAGAAGTAGCCTGCAGTACTGCCCTCTAACCACTGCACCACCATGGCTCTGGGGGATGATGCTTTTCCAGGCCCATTTTAGGGTACCAGAAAATCTAAAGTGTCTTTTTCTCTTTGATTTATGGATGAAACATTATGGCAGTGGTAAATAAAGAGCAATTGCCAATGCCATGACATCATAGGGAACCATAATCACCCATCAGTCTATAGGTTGTTTCCCTTGATCTGTAGCTTCTCATTACTGACAATAACATGTGCTAGTGTAATCATGCATATACTTGGTATTCCTCTGCCTGGGATGAAGCTGTAGGAGCTAATGTATTCTGAGTCAGACCAACTGCTGCTCATGTGGTGGGGGGGAGAGAGAGAGGGAGAGAGAGAGAGAGACTTGCTTGAGTAACCGTAATAATTGGAAAATTATTTTGATAGCCTGAAACAATCTAATATATTATAGAATTTTATTAAAATAATATCAAATCAAATTAACTGCTATTCCATAATGAATTAGGTAACAAGGTAGGCAGATATTAATCGGCCTTGGCTTCCAGGCAGGGGAGCCAGGAATTTATTAGCTATTGCAGGTTGTATGAAGGCAAAGTCAGGAATCAGTATCAGAGACAGCGAAGGAAGCCCCTGAGACATGCCGGCTCCCCTCGTTCTTTCATGCCCTCTCGCTTTTACTTCCCTTCTAAGTTCTACTTTATCATCCATCATTAAACATTTATATTCTTTTATGTCAGGCCTCATGCATTTCTTTTAATAAACTAATTGCTTTGCAATTTAATAATTTTACAATTTAATAGTTGTAAACATTTTGCAGCAGATTAGCTCAATGAGTGAGACTCCAATATTGAGGGCAACAGTACTTTACTGCCCACTTATGACTAATCTCTAACAATATATATATATATATATATATATATATATATATATATATATATATATATATATATATATGTAGATTGTTCTGAGTTCGGGTTTTGCCCTGTGTAATGTTTTGCATGTCTATGCGACGTTTCGGTGAAATCACATTCACCATCATCAGGCTGGAGTTCCAATCTTTGTGTTTTTGCAAATGAATATTAGCAACTGACATTTCTTCTTAGCATGTAGTGTGGGGGTGGAGATTTGCTTTGAATGTAGCAAATAGATTGGGTGACTATGCTTCCGTGATCTGATTGGTTGGTGTAATCATGGTTATAGAAGGAATGGCATGAAGATTATGAAGTGTTTTGTTTAAGTCTGATTTCCAAATATAAAATTCTAAAATCATAATAATTAAAGGATTGACATATTGATTATAATGAGGTGTTTATTTTGTTTAAGGCTGGTTTCCAAATCTCTGGCAGGCGCGAGGTATCATCCCTTTTATTTAAACAAAAAGATCTTTTTTCAATTTCAATAGCTTCTAGAGAGATTCTTTTATATAAATTCTCTGTTTTGTGGAGTAATTTAGTTTTTTCAAAGTCAATTTCGTGCCCTGTTTTTTTAATGTGCTGGACAAGGGAGGAGGTCTTCTCCTGTTTCTTGACTGCATTCATATGTTCTGCCATGCGCTGGCTCACTCTTCGGTTAGTTTGTCCAATGTATGTGGCTGCACATGTTTTGCAAGGGATTTCATAGATACCTTGGTATTCTAATTGGATTTTATCTTTGGGGCTCCTTAGGATATTAGATATTTTTTGGTTAGTGCAAAATGAGGTTTTGATGTTATGTTTTTGTAGAATTTTACTAATTTTATCCGTGGTGCCTTTGATGTAAGGAAGGATGGTGGTGCCATTGTCCTGTTCTTGATCTTGTTTTTTGGGGGGTGTCTCTTTATTGATTAGGTTTGTTATTGTTTTCTCTTTGAATCCATTAGAAATTAGTACATCTTTGAGTTTGTTCAATTCAGTTTTTAAGTGCTCATGGTCAGCTAAGCGTTTGGTTCTGGTGATGAGAGTTTTGGCCACTGAGGTGATTTGTGCGGGGTGGTGGTGTGAGTGTGCATTTAGATAACGGTTGGTATGGGTTTTCTTTTGGTAGATAGTATGTCCTAGGCTGCCATTGGGTTTTTTATAGACCAGTACATCTAGAAAGGGAAGTTGATCATTGATTTCTGTTTCCATAGTAAACTGTATTTTGGGGTGTAGGCTGTTGAGATGAGTGAGGAAATTGTCTAGTTTTTCTTTACCATGTGGCCAAATTACAAAGGTATCATCAACATATCTCAGCCAAAGTTTGGGTTTGTATTTGGCTTGCTCTAAAGCATTATTTTCGAAATATTCCATATAGAGGTTGGCTATGACAGGTGATAGAGGTGATCCCATGGGGGCTCCCTCTATTTGTTTATATCTTTGTTCATTATAGATGAAGTATGTATTGGTCAGGCAGTGGTTGGTAAGGTCTAGGATATATTTGGGGGGTTTGTGTTTGTCTTGGATAGCTGTCAAGGCTTCTGTAATAGGTATTTGTGTGAACAGGGACACGACATCGAAACTTACAAGTAGGTCATCGGGTTGTAGGTTTTGTTTTTTAATTATTTGTATAAAGTGGGATGAATTTTGAACATATGAGGTAATAGTTTCTGTATATGGTTGAAGGTATTTGGCTAAAAATTTGGCAAGGTTTTGTAGAGGGGAGCCTATAGAACTGACTATTGGCCTGAGAGGTATTCCTTCTTTGTGTATTTTTGGAAGGCCATAGAGTTTTGGACATATGGAAGATTTTTCTCTGGGGATGATTTTTTGCTGGATTTCTTCGCTGATGGGAGAGGCCTTGATTTTAGATTTGGTGGTTTTTTCTAGGTAGGTGGTAGGATCTGTGCTTAGGAGTTTGTAGGCTGGGTTTTTTAGTAGATTTGTCATTTTTTCTTTGTATTCTGCTGTGTTCATTACTATAGTGGAGTTTCCTTTATCAGCTGGGAGAATTATTATATCCTGGTTTTTCTTTAGATTGATAAGTGCCTCTCTTTCTTCCTGCTGTATGTTGCTTTTTGGAGGTTTACTAGAGCACAGAATATTAGTGACTTGGAGTCTGATTTTGTTAGCAGTATCTGGGTTGATTTTATGTAAAGTTGTTTCAATTCCACATATGATATTTTCAGTTGGTATTCGTCTTGGAGTTATTGCAAAATTAAATCCTTTTGAAAGAATATTGGTTTCTGTAGTGGTGAGTATCTTGTCTGATATGTTATGTACTGTTTTGGTCATAAGTTGTTGTGGAGGGCTGGGTTTTTGCTGTACCTCTAGTATTTGGAGTTTCTTATTATGTGTGTCTGTTTTGTATTGGGTTTCTGTTTCTGCCCTCCAGATTGATATTTGTTTGAATTTATCCCAGAGTAAAGGGTGTATTTGGTTACTGATTTTAAGGTGAAGAGAGAGTAGACTTTTGTTGATTTCATCAAGTATGAATCTTTTTTTGTGGAGTTCATTTCTGATTAGGGCTAATTCAGTTCTTTTTAGGATCCTCTCTATGGTTGGGGTTTTTGGGTGGAATTTTAGTTGGAAGTATTTGGGAATTATTTTTTTGTCCCTGCAGTTGCGTAGGAATGTGAGATCACATAAGATGGAGGCTTTTCTGACTTCAAGTTTTTCATAGGTCCTAGTCAGTAGGAAAGTGTCCTCCCCGTAGAGGCAAGATATTTGTTTTCGTAAATTTTCACGGGTATATGTATGTAGATTGTTCTGAGTTCGGGTTTTGCCCTGTGTAATGTTTTGCATGTCTATGCGACGTTTCGGTGAAATCACATTCACCATCATCAGGCTGGAGTTCCAATCTTTGTGTTTTTGCAAATGAATATTAGCAACTGACATTTCTTCTTAGCATGTAGTGTGGGGGTGGAGATTTGCTTTGAATGTAGCAAATAGATTGGGTGACTATGCTTCCGTGATCTGATTGGTTGGTGTAATCATGGTTATAGAAGGAATGGCATGAAGATTATGAAGTGTTTTGTTTAAGTCTGATTTCCAAATATAAAATTCTAAAATCATAATAATTAAAGGATTGACATATTGATTATAATGAGGTGTTTATTTTGTTTAAGGCTGGTTTCCAAATCTCTGGCAGGCGCGAGGTATCATCCCTTTTATTTAAACAAAAAGATCTTTTTTCAATTTCAATAGCTTCTAGAGAGATTCTTTTATATAAATTCTCTGTTTTGTGGAGTAATTTAGTTTTTTCAAAGTCAATTTCGTGCCCTGTTTTTTTAATGTGCTGGACAAGGGAGGAGGTCTTCTCCTGTTTCTTGACTGCATTCATATGTTCTGCCATGCGCTGGCTCACTCTTCGGTTAGTTTGTCCAATGTATGTGGCTGCACATGTTTTGCAAGGGATTTCATAGATACCTTGGTATTCTAATTGGATTTTATCTTTGGGGCTCCTTAGGATATTAGATATTTTTTGGTTAGTGCAAAATGAGGTTTTGATGTTATGTTTTTGTAGAATTTTACTAATTTTATCCGTGGTGCCTTTGATGTAAGGAAGGATGGTGGTGCCATTGTCCTGTTCTTGATCTTGTTTTTTTGGGGGTGTCTCTTTATTGATTAGGTTTGTTATTGTTTTCTCTTTGAATCCATTAGAAATTAGTACATCTTTGAGTTTGTTCAATTCAGTTTTTAAGTGCTCATGGTCAGCTAAGCGTTTGGTTCTGGTGATGAGAGTTTTGGCCACTGAGGTGATTTGTGCGGGGTGGTGGTGTGAGTGTGCATTTAGATAACGGTTGGTATGGGTTTTCTTTTGGTAGATAGTATGTCCTAGGCTGCCATTGGGTTTTTTATAGACCAGTACATCTAGAAAGGGAAGTTGATCATTGATTTCTGTTTCCATAGTAAACTGTATTTTGGGGTGTAGGCTGTTGAGATGAGTGAGGAAATTGTCTAGTTTTTCTTTACCATGTGGCCAAATTACAAAGGTATCATCAACATATCTCAGCCAAAGTTTGGGTTTGTATTTGGCTTGCTCTAAAGCATTATTTTCGAAATATTCCATATAGAGGTTGGCTATGACAGGTGATAGAGGTGATCCCATGGGGGCTCCCTCTATTTGTTTATATCTTTGTTCATTATAGATGAAGTATGTATTGGTCAGGCAGTGGTTGGTAAGGTCTAGGATATATTTGGGGGGTTTGTGTTTGTCTTGGATAGCTGTCAAGGCTTCTGTAATAGGTATTTGTGTGAACAGGGACACGACATCGAAACTTACAAGTAGGTCATCGGGTTGTAGGTTTTGTTTTTTAATTATTTGTATAAAGTGGGATGAATTTTGAACATATGAGGTAATAGTTTCTGTATATGGTTGAAGGTATTTGGCTAAAAATTTGGCAAGGTTTTGTAGAGGGGAGCCTATAGAACTGACTATTGGCCTGAGAGGTATTCCTTCTTTGTGTATTTTTGGAAGGCCATAGAGTTTTGGACATATGGAAGATTTTTCTCTGGGGATGATTTTTTGCTGGATTTCTTCGCTGATGGGAGAGGCCTTGATTTTAGATTTGGTGGTTTTTTCTAGGTAGGTGGTAGGATCTGTGCTTAGGAGTTTGTAGGCTGGGTTTTTTAGTAGATTTGTCATTTTTTCTTTGTATTCTGCTGTGTTCATTACTATAGTGGAGTTTCCTTTATCAGCTGGGAGAATTATTATATCCTGGTTTTTCTTTAGATTGATAAGTGCCTCTCTTTCTTCCTGCTGTATGTTGCTTTTTGGAGGTTTACTAGAGCACAGAATATTAGTGACTTGGAGTCTGATTTTGTTAGCAGTATCTGGGTTGATTTTATGTAAAGTTGTTTCAATTCCACATATGATATTTTCAGTTGGTATTCGTCTTGGAGTTATTGCAAAATTAAATCCTTTTGAAAGAATATTGGTTTCTGTAGTGGTGAGTATCTTGTCTGATATGTTATGTACTGTTTTGGTCATAAGTTGTTGTGGAGGGCTGGGTTTTTGCTGTACCTCTAGTATTTGGAGTTTCTTATTATGTGTGTCTGTTTTGTATTGGGTTTCTGTTTCTGCCCTCCAGATTGATATTTGTTTGAATTTATCCCAGAGTAAAGGGTGTATTTGGTTACTGATTTTAAGGTGAAGAGAGAGTAGACTTTTGTTGATTTCATCAAGTATGAATCTTTTTTTGTGGAGTTCATTTCTGATTAGGGCTAATTCAGTTCTTTTTAGGATCCTCTCTATGGTTGGGGTTTTTGGGTGGAATTTTAGTTGGAAGTATTTGGGAATTATTTTTTTTGTCCCTGCAGTTGCGTAGGAATGTGAGATCACATAAGATGGAGGCTTTTCTGACTTCAAGTTTTTCATAGGTCCTAGTCAGTAGGAAAGTGTCCTCCCCGTAGAGGCAAGATATTTGTTTTCGTAAATTTTCACGGGTATATGTATGTAGATTGTTCTGAGTTCGGGTTTTGCCCTGTGTAATGTTTTGCATGTCTATGCGACGTTTCGGTGAAATCACATTCACCATCATCAGGCTGGAGTTCCAATCTTTGTGTTTTTGCAAATGAATATTAGCAACTGACATTTCTTCTTAGCATGTAGTGTGGGGGTGGAGATTTGCTTTGAATGTAGCAAATAGATTGGGTGACTATGCTTCCGTGATCTGATTGGTTGGTGTAATCATGGTTATAGAAGGAATGGCATGAAGATTATGAAGTGTTTTGTTTAAGTCTGATTTCCAAATATAAAATTCTAAAATCATAATAATTAAAGGATTGACATATTGATTATAATGAGGTGTTTATTTTGTTTAAGGCTGGTTTCCAAATCTCTGGCAGGCGCGAGGTATCATCCCTTTTATTTAAACAAAAAGATCTTTTTTCAATTTCAATAGCTTCTAGAGAGATTCTTTTATATAAATTCTCTGTTTTGTGGAGTAATTTAGTTTTTTCAAAGTCAATTTCGTGCCCTGTTTTTTTAATGTGCTGGACAAGGGAGGAGGTCTTCTCCTGTTTCTTGACTGCATTCATATGTTCTGCCATGCGCTGGCTCACTCTTCGGTTAGTTTGTCCAATGTATGTGGCTGCACATGTTTTGCAAGGGATTTCATAGATACCTTGGTATTCTAATTGGATTTTATCTTTGGGGCTCCTTAGGATATTAGATATTTTTTGGTTAGTGCAAAATGAGGTTTTGATGTTATGTTTTTGTAGAATTTTACTAATTTTATCCGTGGTGCCTTTGATGTAAGGAAGGATGGTGGTGCCATTGTCCTGTTCTTGATCTTGTTTTTTGGGGGGTGTCTCTTTATTGATTAGGTTTGTTATTGTTTTCTCTTTGAATCCATTAGAAATTAGTACATCTTTGAGTTTGTTCAATTCAGTTTTTAAGTGCTCATGGTCAGCTAAGCGTTTGGTTCTGGTGATGAGAGTTTTGGCCACTGAGGTGATTTGTGCGGGGTGGTGGTGTGAGTGTGCATTTAGATAACGGTTGGTATGGGTTTTCTTTTGGTAGATAGTATGTCCTAGGCTGCCATTGGGTTTTTTATAGACCAGTACATCTAGAAAGGGAAGTTGATCATTGATTTCTGTTTCCATAGTAAACTGTATTTTGGGGTGTAGGCTGTTGAGATGAGTGAGGAAATTGTCTAGTTTTTCTTTACCATGTGGCCAAATTACAAAGGTATCATCAACATATCTCAGCCAAAGTTTGGGTTTGTATTTGGCTTGCTCTAAAGCATTATTTTCGAAATATTCCATATAGAGGTTGGCTATGACAGGTGATAGAGGTGATCCCATGGGGGCTCCCTCTATTTGTTTATATCTTTGTTCATTATAGATGAAGTATGTATTGGTCAGGCAGTGGTTGGTAAGGTCTAGGATATATTTGGGGGGTTTGTGTTTGTCTTGGATAGCTGTCAAGGCTTCTGTAATAGGTATTTGTGTGAACAGGGACACGACATCGAAACTTACAAGTAGGTCATCGGGTTGTAGGTTTTGTTTTTTAATTATTTGTATAAAGTGGGATGAATTTTGAACATATGAGGTAATAGTTTCTGTATATGGTTGAAGGTATTTGGCTAAAAATTTGGCAAGGTTTTGTAGAGGGGAGCCTATAGAACTGACTATTGGCCTGAGAGGTATTCCTTCTTTGTGTATTTTTGGAAGGCCATAGAGTTTTGGACATATGGAAGATTTTTCTCTGGGGATGATTTTTTGCTGGATTTCTTCGCTGATGGGAGAGGCCTTGATTTTAGATTTGGTGGTTTTTTCTAGGTAGGTGGTAGGATCTGTGCTTAGGAGTTTGTAGGCTGGGTTTTTTAGTAGATTTGTCATTTTTTCTTTGTATTCTGCTGTGTTCATTACTATAGTGGAGTTTCCTTTATCAGCTGGGAGAATTATTATATCCTGGTTTTTCTTTAGATTGATAAGTGCCTCTCTTTCTTCCTGCTGTATGTTGCTTTTTGGAGGTTTACTAGAGCACAGAATATTAGTGACTTGGAGTCTGATTTTGTTAGCAGTATCTGGGTTGATTTTATGTAAAGTTGTTTCAATTCCACATATGATATTTTCAGTTGGTATTCGTCTTGGAGTTATTGCAAAATTAAATCCTTTTGAAAGAATATTGGTTTCTGTAGTGGTGAGTATCTTGTCTGATATGTTATGTACTGTTTTGGTCATAAGTTGTTGTGGAGGGCTGGGTTTTTGCTGTACCTCTAGTATTTGGAGTTTCTTATTATGTGTGTCTGTTTTGTATTGGGTTTCTGTTTCTGCCCTCCAGATTGATATTTGTTTGAATTTATCCCAGAGTAAAGGGTGTATTTGGTTACTGATTTTAAGGTGAAGAGAGAGTAGACTTTTGTTGATTTCATCAAGTATGAATCTTTTTTTGTGGAGTTCATTTCTGATTAGGGCTAATTCAGTTCTTTTTAGGATCCTCTCTATGGTTGGGGTTTTTGGGTGGAATTTTAGTTGGAAGTATTTGGGAATTATTTTTTTGTCCCTGCAGTTGCGTAGGAATGTGAGATCACATAAGATGGAGGCTTTTCTGACTTCAAGTTTTTCATAGGTCCTAGTCAGTAGGAAAGTGTCCTCCCCGTAGAGGCAAGATATTTGTTTTCGTAAATTTTCACGGGTATATGTATGTAGATTGTTCTGAGTTCGGGTTTTGCCCTGTGTAATGTTTTGCATGTCTATGCGACGTTTCGGTGAAATCACATTCACCATCATCAGGCTGGAGTTCCAATCTATATATATATATTCTACCAGCTTGTTTGATTAGCTAGAAAAAAAAATCATTGCCCAGTTAAAGGATTATTTAATAATTAGATGCATGCCATTTTTTTTAAAAAATGACTGCTTAAAATTATGTTTCCAATGTGTTAGGGAGCCTAGGAAAGTCCCATCTACTAAGTCATAATGTTTCAGCTTGCTCTTACACAACCTGAAATCTCAGGACCACATAAGATGCCCTAAAAGTTGGATAGAATCCAGTGGTGGGTTGTAAAATATTTTACCACCAGTTTGTGCATGCGCTCACTCAATGCTTCTTTGCATACACAGAAGCCTCCTGGGCAGGTTGGTAAAGGGTTCCGGGTGGATGAGCGGAGCCTCCCACCCCCAGCGCTACTGGTCCAAAGAATTGGTCCAAACCAGGAGCATATCACCACTGGTAGAATCCCAGGAGTCCTTCAAAGATTGCTACAGAATTGCATGGTTAATGCAATGGAAAGGGAAAATGATTAAATATAAGGAAAATAACTATTGATTGGATTTATTATAATTCAATTAAAATATAAGTGATATCCAGTTCTTGTTTAGCCTCATCCATGTCTTTTGTAGATGTAGCCTATACTTTAGAGAGAAACTACCAATATACCATTCAGAGGTCAAGAGTGGCCTACAGCTCTGAAAAAATGGCACACCTCACCTAATGTCATCTCCACTAGCTGGACAGGAACACATATGACTAAGGCAAAATTCTGCTGTTTTTCTTTTTTTAGTAAATGAAACAAAAACAAAGTTGGCATTTTGAATATAATTCACCATCACGTCTATATAGTATAATAAATGAAACTGAAAAAGCAATTTTGAGGTATCAGAGTTTTAGCAAGCATTCCAAACCCAGAGACTTCTTTCATAAGCAGATCATCTTATTTCTTTATATGCAAAACATTTGATTCATCAAGAACTAATGAATCAAACAAAATGTTCTGTCTTGCAGAACATTTTCAAATTAATAAATTGTATTAAAATTTATGAATTAGGAAAAGTGCTACCAGTCTCCTCATTTTTTACACCATAAACCAGGGGTACCCAAGCTTGGCAACGTTAAGACTTGTGGACTTCAATTCCCAGAATTCTCCAGCTAGCTATGCTGGAGTTAGTTGAAGTCCACAAGTCTTAGAGTTGCCAAGTTTGAAAACCTTTGCCTAGTGAAGGGCTACCAAAATGTTTACTACCAAACTGTGGGCGTGGCCCTGCATTTTCTTTCAACATCTTTCACTGCAAATTGGGTGCTCTGGGATGGAGCTCCATTTTCACTAACATGAATGTCCTCCTACAAGACAAAGCATGGAAGTTTTCTGTATAGGGACCTCTTTCTTTTTCTTTTCGTTCTTGCTCAAGCTCATGTTCAATAGTTGTATATATATATTTTTTTGGCATAGCAACTTCACGAAATGTCTTGACATATTGTCTTGGAGTTGTAGGTTCAATACATTTAGAAAGTGGCAGGTTGGAGAGATCTGGCCAAGTTAAAAAGATTTCCTAGTAAAGAGGTTTGCTATAGTGTGTCCAACTGAAAGGATCTGTTGATTATAGATTATAATCTATAATCTAAACAGTAGATTAAACTGTTTGATTGATTTTAGAATATACAGAAAGGTTAAGAATCATACAAAGGAATTATAGTATATACTATATGCTGTAGTTGGCTCTGGGCCAGCTCCTGCTCAAAGGATGGTGGGGGTTGGTGTGGGAGAATCCTCACATTATCAGAGGCCGGCTTTACTGCCAACAGCTTCAGACAGTGAAGCTTCTGTGTCAGGGGAAGATTCTGGGAGTGAAGCAGGATCAGATGAGGACGTAATTACAGGCAGCCCATTAGCTAATTACCCCATTAGTGAGCCATCATCATCATCATCTTTAGATTCAGAAGAGGAGGGGTTCATAGATGCGTGCAGATGCAGGTTTATGACAGGGAAGGAACAACTGTGCAAGTATTATAGAAAATAAGGGAGAACACCTGTGGCTGGGGCAATTAGGCTAATGGGGCTGCTGATAAATTGCCAGCGTTGTTGCCTCTCGGTGTGGGAGATTATCTGTCTTGTGTGAGAGAGACTTGTGGTTTGCTTCAGGACTTACAAAGACGTTTGTGAACTGCTTCAGGATTTTTCAAGGACTTTGTGGAAACAGTTAAGTACAGCTTGAGGACTCTTGAAGGGGGTGGCTGTGACGTCTTCACAGCTGCCTTTTTTCTGCTTTGCTTTTGTTTTATGCTTTTCACAGGCTTGTGTTTGGTGGGAGAGCACTTTGGCTGATTAAAAGTTCGTTTGGACAATATTTTCCTTTTGATAAACCAACTTTGTTTACTTTACAACCGTGTGTGTTTGAATTTCTACTTTGGACTTAATTGGGGGCTCGTAACGTGAAGCCTGGCATAACACTATATAGCAGTGATTATGAACCTTTTAGACACTGAGTGCCCAAACTGCATGCACATGCCCAAACTGCACATACACACCCAAATGGAAAGATGTGCATGCAGGGACAGGGGCTCATGCACAGACATATGTGAATGTGCAGCAGAAACCCCAAAAACAGCTTGCCAGTGGGAGGCAGAGCATTCCAACACTGGCAGCGCAGCAAGAGGTAAAATCTTTTTCTTTTGTGAGCTTTTGTTTCATTGTTTGTAGGGAAAAAGAAGCTCACGAAAGAAACGCCATGGAGATCTGACCCGAGGCAATGGCGTACAGGCCAATTGAGATGGCTCTGTGTAGAACCTCTGGCACACATGCAATATGTTCACCATAATAAATATTGATCTGCATTTTTTTCCACTCTGAGTTTAAAAATAGCTATGAAAAACACACCTATATAATAAATAAAGCAGCATTAGATGTTAGAATTAGACAGTAATTCTGTATTGAAGACTACAGATCTAGTAACAATGCTGTATTAAATCAGAGTCCAATTAAGGATACTGGTGGAATAAATATATGACAATGTTTTTAACATACTTTTTCTATATTTTGTGACAAAAACATCCTTTTATTTTGGTTAAAAAGTGAACAATTTTAAACAAAAAAAATTCAGTCTAAACATACAAACCTATAATTAAATGTTTTCTTCAATATTTTATTTTTAACTTACGTCCTTTGTGGTTTCTTGCCTTGTATGAATTTAAGCAGCACAATTGTAATAATTCCTTTCATGACTATTGGATTGAAGCAGTCAAAATTTGATATATATACAATGATCTTCTTTATGCTTTGTATATGTATTTGAAGCTCTTCACTAAAAATAAACAGGATAAGTAATAATAATATTGGTAACCTGGAGATAAAATGCTTTCTAAGTAGTTCTCAACCTGGGGGTTGGGACCCCTTTGGGGGTCGAATGACTATTTTACTATTTTGCCTAAGACCATGGGAAAAGACAAATTTTGCATGGTGTTAGGAACTAAAGTTTCTATTCTGGCACCTTGGAAAATATTTTTACAATCTGACCAATCAGGCATTTACAGTGGGGGTGTCCCTCTGACCTTCCTGCCAATCAGCTTAAAGCTCTGTTGGGAGAATTGGCGCTAGATTTATGGTTGGGGGTCACCATAACATGAGTAACTGTATTAAGGGATCACGGCATTAGAAAGGTTGAGAACCACTGTGTTAGAGACACATTTTTCACCAATTTTATGTCAGAGGTCAGAATTATTACGGGAAAAGATGTATTTAAGTAAAATTCTTACAGATTAAATATCCATTATTCCATAATTAAAGAAAAAAAATCTCGCCTGCCACGTCTTTACCAAAATAATCTCATATTTTTTGTAGAAATTAAAATTACCTTTTCTCAATTGTGTATATGTGTGATACAGTATGAAATATAGATGTGAGAGTAAAACCTGGAAATAAGACTTTCTTGTCACTTCCAGACTATGAAGTACAACGACACAATTTACCATGGAGTCAATAAGTCAAAAATGTGATTCAATACTGGAAATGGATCAATCCATTGTGCCATTTGCCTTAAATATGCCAATCAATTTATTTCATAACATAGGTAATAGAAATCATTGAACTTGTCTTTCTAATCAATTTAGTTTATAATAAAAACATAATAAATTAGAATTGTATTATAGAATAGAAACTCAAAATATTGATCTTCATTTCAGTATTCAGAGACCTTTGAGTACAATTCATTGTAAAAGCTTTTAAAAATTAACTGACAATTGTATAATTTTTGTACAAAGTGACCATTATATGAATGATTTGCATTCAACTGAAAACACACCACATAGAATTCATCACATGCTTATTAATGAAATAAGTTTATCAGTTCCGTAATTATCACTGACGATAAGGAATAAGGTATGATCATAATATATATGTGTGAATTATGACTCTCTTCCTCCTATTTGGAGGGAATTCTTCACATCAATCTTGATTCTTGGCTATTGCCTGGACTAGTCCTTAGAATTTCCCTGGTAAGATATTTGAAAAGGTTTGTCATTGGCATCTTCCTAGATTTGAGGGTCTGTCCCAGAGATTCACCCTGCTGGTTTGTAGTAAAGATGGGACTAGAACTTGCTGGAACTCATGGTCCCAAGCCTTGGATCTTAACTACTACAGCACACGGTCTTGCAAATGGTCTCTTACTTAAAATTAAACATATGATGAAAGTAAATGCATTAGATTTACCATTTTGGAGTAGAATAGATAGTGGTTTAATGATGGCTGAAAAATAAAACTTTTGAAAACATTTTTAAATTAATCATTTTCCTTTAAAGAAGAAAAGAGAAGAAAAAGTACAAGGATTTTTGATGCAGAGATAAAATATCAATGAAATGTATTTGACTATTAGTAGCTCAGGTTGGTAGTTAGTTCCAAATTGCCAATCACAGAGCTCAAATTTACAAATAACTGACACATAAATTAGCAAAGTTGTACAATTAATAGTCAGTATAATACTGATGAAAAATTAACTATAAAGACAAAATTAATTAATTTTGACAATGAAAATAATGTTTAAGTATATTTTTGAATCTCCAAGTTGCTTGTTATTTAAAGATATCAAAACAAACAAACAAACAAAAACAAAGGAGAAGAAAAACTACTAAAAATATTGTAGATAAATATTTTTAAGAATAAACTTCAGCACATTCTTATTGCAGTGAAATGCCTTGTTGCCCATTCAGTTGATATTTCCTTTCTCAGCTCATATTTCTTACAGCAGTTTTCTTACTTAAGAATTCACTGACTTTAAGGCAACAAGTGACAACAAGCATTTGGTCCAACAAATATCAGAATTGATATTAGTTTAGGTTGCTTTGCTTGCTAAAGTTAATGAGTGGGGGGGGAGGCAGGGAAGAGCAGGAGTGTTTTGCAAAGTGAAGCCAAGTTATTTTAACTTTTTTTTTCTCTTTAAATTAATCAAGTGAGAACGATTGTTTTAAAGGATGGAAGAGTTCATCGTGGCTCCAGAAAAACATCAAGTACAAGAGCCTCGATTATGGCAGAAGACATACAAACAGCCCACGCATTAAGCTTGAAATCTGTGCTCACACCTGCCCCAACTCATTTTTCTCCATTGCGTTTATTGAGATGACACAATGTCAGTAGAATTTTACAAACTTTATGACAAAATTGTGACAGATCTGCAATGGCAGAATGACTTATGGAAATATTCGAGTGGCTTCTCAATCAAGTCTTTGGATGGTTTATGATGCCATTGTCCTGTAGGTCACAAGTCAAACGTTATTGAGGAGACATCACTTGGGGCTCATCCAAAGCTTTACCATCTGCTGGAAGTGGAAGAAGGAGGAGGGTGGGTAAATTTTAAAATAAGAGTCCCAGTGCCTTCAGATATAGACTACTGGCAGTTGAATTGCATTTTCCTATAATTTTTATTTGAAGAGCTTTTAAACTATACAAGATGTCTTATTATGGTAATACAAGGAAGCCACAGTTTCCCCTCTGTAAAAAGGAACTACAATGGCATTACTGATATTAAATACAGAAAACAAATGCACCGTATTTGCAGTAGCTCTGAAAAAGAAAATAAATGAAAAAATAAATATCTACCACACTTTGGATGATTTCCTTGGTGTTGGGTCTTCAATACTTGAAAACTTACTAAATGTTAAAATAGTCCTCTACAGCTACACTATTGATACAATTTTGCTTTGAATTAACAATAGTAATAGAGCTTGAGAAAGAAAAAGAAAAGGGTATCAATAAGACTGTTCTATCAAAGACTCAGAATAATTGTACTGCATGTATGAAATGGCATTTTAAAATACGATGTAAAAAGTCACATTTATCGTTGGATAAGCTTACTTGAAATTCATTTCATATCTGATAAACTCCACATCAGATTATAAAATCGACATGATGATGAGACGGTTAAATAACCAAGAAGAATCAGAATTTTATGAAGTTTGGCAAAAGGTATATATTTGGTGGGAAAATAAGAAAAAGAGATAAGCTTGCTGTTATATTACTTTGAATATATTTGAAATTAGTAGTTATACTGTATTAGATGGTGTTTATTTACAATATAAAATGTAAACTCCTTTTTTTCTTCTCTTATTCTTTTTATCTCAGTTTGATTTAATTCATAATTCAAGAATTTCTATATATGTTTTTATAAACTCTTAGATGCGTTTTTACTTACTATGTTATAATTGATATTTTCACATATCTTACAGATGGTGTTAAACAACAATAAGATCTTTCCTTTTTTCTTTTTTAATACAATGATGACTTCTATTCTGAGCAGAACGAATGTAACTCCACTAAATGTTGTTGTTGTTGTTGTTGCTGTTATTATTATTATTATTATTATTAATTAGATTTGCATGCTGCCCCTCTCCGGAGACTTGGGGCGGCTCACAACAATAGTAAAAACAATATTATGGTGGAACACTATATGTTATGTTTGTTATGTTTGTCTATGCAAATTAATAAAAAATATTTTTTTAAATAATAATAATAATAAAGATTATAAAATTGAATCACATGATTCTCATTTTGAATTGATATCATTCCTGTCTGTCTGTCTGTCTGTCTGTCTGTCTGTCTGTCTGTCTGTCTGTCTATCTATCTATCTATCTATCTATCTATCTATCTATCTATCTATCTATCTATCTATCTTCCTCCTCCTCCTCCTCCTCCTCCTCCTCCTCCTCCTATCATCTAGTGAATATAGCATACACAGGAAAATAAGAGAAAATCCATATCCACATCCTTGCAAATAATAGCATACACACAGGGGTGGGCTACTGCCCGGATGGGGGGACACAGTGGGGTAGTGAAAATGTACATCCACCCCAGAGCACCCAATTTGCACTGAAAGATGTTGAAAGAAAATGCATAAG
Source organism: Erythrolamprus reginae (assembly GCF_031021105.1). Lineage (NCBI taxonomy): Eukaryota > Metazoa > Chordata > Lepidosauria > Squamata > Dipsadidae > Erythrolamprus > Erythrolamprus reginae. The sequence continues at coordinate 52,953,040 of NC_091950.1, forward strand.
CCACACCCATAGTGTGGAAGTAAAGAAATTGGTAGCCGTTCACTGGGTACACATATCAAGTGGCATACAGCAATCTAACGGAAAGAACAAGGATTAAAGAAGTTGCACAAATACAGATGTGCATAATTGCATGTGCTGCCTCATATGTCAATTTTTCAGACATTACCTTGTAAGATGTTTGATACTACTGCTTTAGTAATTGAACTACACACAATATCAAAGATGAAGGATCTGCTACCCAGTATACTTCCTTGCATAATAAATAACAATTCAATGAAAAATTGTTTAAAAAATTGTTATGAACATCATCATCATCATCATCATCATTATTATTATTATTATTATTATTATTATTATTATTATTATTCTGTGAGCCGCCCTTCTCTGAAAACTCGGGGCGGCTCACAGAATAAATATACAAACACACCGTACAAGACAAATCTAATACATTAAAAAAGTACAAGTAAAAACCCTATGTATTACTCAATCAAACAATCCAATCACACCATGCATCACATTTATTGGTCAGGGGGGCAAAGTCTAATTGCCCCAGGCCTCATTTAATAATTCATTGGGAGAGTATATGGAATTTAAAATACATTCTTGGCAAATATTCAGATTCATTTAGTGGAAAAAGCTAATGGCCAAAGTAATATAGATGAACTATGAGGATGCCCTGTTTTATCAAAGAAAGAGATGGGATAAACTTTATTAAATTTATCTCCTAGTTTACTTCTAGGAGTTCGAAGTGACATACAAAACTATACAGTTACTTATTAAATGACTGTAATATTTTAGTATTATATATTTATTTGGAAGCTGAACTTCTGTTCTAAATCAGATTTTAGGTTTTGGATTTTAACATGTCAGTTGACCAATCATTGAATCCAGTCAATTCCTTGCAGATATTAATTATTAACATTAAAAAATTTGTAAATAACAACTTTCTGCCTTAATTTTCATATTTTTGTTCTGAGAATTATAGGTCAATATATTGCTTTATTTTTTCTTTTAAAAATTAGAACAGTTTGGGTAATGCTGGTATTGTTATAAAGTGTGAAAACAGCTCAAAGTTTCCTTTCCTTTTTCTCCTTTCTCTGTCATATATAAGAAAAATAAAAATAGAGTTTCTTTTACTGTTGAGCAAAGTTTGATCAAACTATTCAATCAGTCCTTGTATAGTGTCAAGGCAAAACATTATTTTATATTTGATATACAGGTGCAGACTCATTATTTCCTGAGTTATGTTTCTCAAATTTGTTCCATAATTATCCAACAGACCCATGTTCAGAATTCATGATGATGTATACGATACCCTTTTAATACTTAGTTTGAGTATTTCACAATGCCAAGTACATGGACTAATTTTATTATCTATACATTCTCTATTCTTTCTTCAAATCATATCAATATTTCTTAACCTTCTTAAAGAAAAGTGTAATTGCATAGTGTAAAAATATAAAGGAATAGGGGGGGGGGTTTGAAAAAAAAAATCCAAACACATGCTTTTTGATTCAAGAACTTTGGTTGTAACTTCTAGAACATGTTTCATCCTATATGATTTTTTTCAGGAAATAGTACAAATAAAATAGAAGCCAAAGCCCAAACACCACCAACACCATTAGAAAGCTAATTACTATTTTAGCACTTACGTGTATAATGGACATGTGTCTGTAACTAACTGATTTTCCCCTTTTCATTAGAAGTTGTATAATTGTTCCATCACAGTTTCATATTGTACTAGGACATATTATTCCATAATTTTCTGTACATCCCTCACTCAATGTATGCTCACTAGGTGTTTATTTAATTCACACCTATGAATTAGTCATCACAGATCCATTGCTGTTCTTAAAATGTTACCTTAGAAGTTGTTCAAGGATTTTAAACACTGTTGGAGAAGAATGCTATTATAGTGGGATAGTTCACTTACTCAGCTAACTGTGAACAAGAACTAAATACTAATCAAGTGACTTGTATACATGTGTGAATTTTCCTTGGCCACGTTTATTATACCCAACATGTTTAGTCTTCCTAAAGGCAAGCACAAAATTGAAGTTGTCCAGAGATTCAACATAGTATCATCAAGACTAATTATTTATTGTAACTCAAGGAGAGTAGCCATTACAGAAAGTTGACAATCTCTGGCCATTAAGACTGATTATTGAGCTGGTATCTTCTTTGTTAAAATCCTGTATTCCATAATTCCATCTCATAGTAACAGTAATCTACCCTTTCTTTTTCCTACTACTACTTATCCTCCTCCTCCTCCTGCCATATCCCCTCATCGGATTTGGAGATCATCTATTTTTATCAACAGCCATATGAAAAAGTGCTTTTTTCCTATATTCACTTGTAAATGAGAATTGCATACTTGTAGTCTCCATATTGCTGCCTTGAAAAAATCTAGCTAACTCTGACAAAATCTCTCATTTCTCTCCCTCCCTCCCTTTCACTCACCCACACAGACATGCATACATACACACATATTTAAAATATTATTCTCACTGCAACCCCATGAGGTATATCATTATTTTGGTAATAGGAACCGAGACTGTAAGTTTCTGGTTTGCCAATTATTTCATACTAACAATTGTTCAGCACCTCATACCATGGTCATAGACTTTTCATATTCTAAGGCTGAGATCTAGTTTCTGTTCTAATTTTGGGAAACATAAGATCTCACTTGAATGGATTTCTTGAATCAAATCTTAAATGTCATTTATTATCACCTTAAATTTATTGTAACTGATTTCCTAAGCTTTTTGTAACATTTACCCTATCTCCTTAAGCATGGGGTATAACACAGTTATACAGTGTTGTTTAAATTCTTTTCATTCTTGCAAACATCTATAAAAGGAAGTCTCATTCAAACACTATCTCTGCATATGTTCAAGCAATAAGGCAGAAAAGAAACATATTTTTCACAGAATAAAATATTTTATTACTGTAAAAATAAGAATCCTATTACATATGTAGGATTATAACAAGTGAGATAAGATATTCATTTTTCAGTTCAGAATATAACTACATATACACAAATGCATACACATTGACATATAGGTATTGTGCTTAATAACTTTGCTTTGTATGAGAAGGAATCAGAATAGAATGAAAGGGACAAGCTGAAATGTAGCTGGATTTACATACGAACGTTATGTTTTCATTTCATTTTGGTCCAAGCTTAAAGGTTAATATTAAAAGCATTAGCACGGTCTTTTCCATTCTCAGGCATATGAGCAAATTGCCAATATATGGAATTACAATGTACAAGTATTTCTTTTTGGAAAAAAAACCATAATTCCTAGTGATGGTACAGTTCCTAGAGAGTCGTTATTCTTTTCTCTTCCCTATTCTTCAGATGACACCTATTATATTGCATATTGTTCTGGAACCATATTTTAAAAAGAAAATATGACAAACTGGAGCATGTCCAAGATAAAGAAATAAAGTTGATAAACAGACTGGAAGAAAAGACTTATAAGGAACTGCTGGAGTTACTAGATAGGTTTAGTCAATAATAATAATTTATTTGATTTATTTGACTGCCCAGGTCACATACTTGACTCTAAATTAATAGTAAGAATTTTTAAAACACTGTTGTGAGATTTCATAGCTGCCTTCAAATATCTGAAATGTTATCATGCAGAGGATAGACTTGTATGTTGTTTCTAAAGAAAGACAAGAATCAATAGATTTAATTACAAGGAATTAGATTTCAATTGGACTTTAAAAAATTTCCTAAGGGTAAGTACTATTTAGCAGAATTATGGACTGTTTAGGAAGTCTCTTACTGGAATGTTTAAGCAGAAAGTAGATAGACATCTACATATAATTCTCACTTACTAATTATCAAGTTTAATAACTGTTCAGTTATGTTGATGTAAAAAACCCTCCAGTTTTGCAAACGATCCTCACTTTTGCAAACTTTGCAGCATCCCTTGGTCACAAAACCATCATTTGGAGTGATTTGCAAACAGTGTGCATTTATGATTGTCACAATATCCTGAGGTTGCCCTTTATGTGCTTCTCATCTGTTTGTGATAAGCAGAATTAATGGAGAATACAGAAGTAAAATTGTAAGTCGCGAATATGTCATGCTTTGCTTAATAATCAAATTTGCTCTAACTCCATAAAACTCTCAGATGGCTTTCTGCTTAGTGACCATGGCATATAAGTGATGGATCTACTCATCTAAATTGTGGTTGCTAAGCAAGGACTCACTCTCTATATCAGCTATACTGGAGTAGAAAATTCCTGCACTAGTAGACAATCTCCAAGGCTGCTTATAACCCTTATATTCTATTGTACATTCTCTGAGTGCATTAAAAAGCATGAAGGTATGAATGTATGGTAATGTATGCAGAAAGGTAATGGCCAACTTTGTTTATTAAGTGGGAAAGTAGTAAATGTAAGGAACTAAATACATTGAAATAGGAACACATCATGTAACATCAAGATAGTATATATATAAAATGATTAATAACCATAGAATTAAGCTGAAAAATGGCACTAACCTGATACAGTGAGGAATGTAACAGGGTGGATACTTCCAAAGCTCCACCATTTTTGATTCTCAATCTTTCAAAAGTGGCTTGAGAACAGTGTCAGTCATCTTCAGTTCTGTTGACCTGTAAGTACTGAAGGCTAGGAAGAAACCCTACCCAGACTGTAGTAAAGCAAGAGCTAAAATAATTTACCCTACTGCACACACAAAAGGAAAGAAATGAATACTTGCATTTAAAAACAAAATACAAAACCAGAGGTTGATACTTTGTATGTGGCTTATCCCCTGCCTCAAAAAAACCAACAGAGTCATGCCAATTTTATCCTAGCTTCCATGACTGTTATGCTAAGTGGCAAATGCCATACAATCAAGCAAATACTCTCTTTACAGGTTTTGTGGGGACAGATGAAGCTCAGGAGCTGATATTTCCAGTGGGGAAATCCTCTGCTCCAAAACTTGTCAAAATCCAGAGTTTCCAACTGAAAACCAGCTTCCTGCTTTGTAATTAAGTCTGAGAGAAATAGCTTCAGCCGCAGAAATGCTGGACAATTGGAACTTGAGCTGATGAAAAATGGATGCCTGCCTGATCATGTGAAATGTTAGAATTACATACTGGTAAGATCAGACTTAGAATGAGTCCCACAGAGTTGGCCTTCTCCAAGTCCTGTTAACTAGACAATGTCGCTTGGTGGGGCCTAGGGGAAGAGCCTTCTCTGTGGGGGCTCCGGCCCTCTGGAATCAGCTCCCCCAGAGATCTGCACCACCACCACCCTTCTGTAGTACTCGATCCTACATATTCAAGAAGTAAACAGGTATGTTCTTGCTAGATGAGACTTGCTAGGTCAGATCCTTTGTGACTTTTGAACAGGATAATGCATTTCTTTTTTAAAAAATAAATTAAAATACATCAAGGTGGACTCAGCCTTCTAAGGTGGGTAAAATGAGGACCACATTGTTGGGGGCAATGTGCTGACTCTGCAAACCGCTTAGAGAGGGCTGAAAGGCACTATGAAGTGGTATATAAGTGCTATTGTTATTGCCATAAGAGAAAGAGTTAACCAATAGTTCCTAATCCTTTTTCAGAAATATGTTGCTAGGGTGAATTTTATTGCAAAAACACAATGATGCTAACTTTTCTATTAATTGTGTAGGAGGAAGTTTGGATTAGAAATGCTGAGGGATCAGCAATGGATTTAAAGCAGATGGATGATAAAGATTTTCAAGCTTAAGACAGTTTTGTTGGGCAGAGGTTGCAGTTACTTTAGTATGAGTTTCAGTTTGAATACTATCTGCACGAGTAACTGAGTGGCAAATGCAATATAATAATATTTGTGACACAAAAGCTAGATAGTAGTTGCACATGCTAAACTGCAGCTGAGGAAACCATTATAACATCATGCAAATATTGACATAAGCATGGTTTGTTACACTGTAGTTATTGCTGGCTACAACTTTAACTTTTGATGGAGTAACAGCTTTAAAACATTAGGCATTTTTTTTTTTGGACTTCCGGTTTCGCTGAGGATCGCAGCGGAGTCTCTTGGCAGGGCTCTGCCTCGAGACCCCCCCAACCCTCCCAGAGGTCGCCCCAGCGCGATCGGATCGAGTCCGGATGGCTCGATCCTAGAAAAGGGGATTCCCCTCTGCCCGGGGAGCCATCGCCGAGGCTCCAGGACAGAGGGTTCATCCTGCAGCTCTGGTGCAGGGAGCACCGGTCCTCTCCCAAGAGGACACGGCCATTGCGATCCCACCTAACCAGTGGGAAGCAAGAAACATCAAGAGAGTAAAAAGCAGAGAAACTGAACAACCCTAATCGAAAAAGGAATATTGCCAAAGAAGCTACAATTAAGGTAAAAGTTTTTTCTATGTTCCATGCTAAACAAGAAGTTTAAAAAACAAGAAAATTGAATCGGAGTCTAAACGAAGGCGAAAGAGAAAGTTGTTAAAACAACATTGTATCCAGGCGCGAATTAACAGCCGGAACTTATTCTAACCACTTTCACTTGTTTTGAACTGTTAAATTTTTGCAAACAAGGAGATCTAGAAGATTTTAGAATGAGACATTAAAGGATTTATTATTCACAAAATGACATTATTTGGTTGAAAAAATTTTTTCCCCTCTTTTGAAACATTTTTGAAACATTTGGTTACCGAAAGTTGAAAAATGAAGTCCGGGCTGGGATTTTTCTAGCGGAAGGACCAGACTGCTCACTATTTACCTCCAAATTCTGAATAAACATTTATAAAGGGAAAAAAACCTCTTTTCCTACATTTGAGAACTTTAAAATTTGGATTATTTAATCGACGTTTTTTTTGGATTATTCTGTTGGACTATTTCCATTGGATTTCGTTTGGATTAATAGCGGTTTGTGGATTAACAGCATTTTCGTTGGATTTACTGCGGAGAGATTTCTTCCTGGGCTGTGAGAGACGGACCGACTTCATTTTAACTTCGTGAGATTAAACTGCATTTGCTTGGAAAAAGCTTTATAAATTTTCTAAAGACTATACCCTTCTTCAAAAAACGGAATACCTTTGCAGTACTCATTAAGGTGTTTCTGACAACAAATTAGATCTTCAATCAATTGGTTTTTTTTTTTTGCATTTTCCCTTTGATAATTTCAATTTTTGAATTTTAATTCTATATTACATTATATTACAATTGGTTCTGTTTATGCATTGCTAAATTTTCTTTTGGTCTTTGGTCCCCTGTTCCTCCTAATTGAATAATAGTCTTTAACTCCGATTGTCCCCTTTCTTCACATGCTTTTACCCTCCTTCTCACTTTGCTGACTTTTCCTCCTTATCTTTGCAGCTGTGCTAAACTAACCTTTTCCCCTTTTCCCCCTCTTCTTCTTCACATCTTCTTGATATAAACTTTGACTAGAGTAATAAGAATAAATAAGTTGAGCATTAATTAGATATATTTTAAATTTTAAGTGTATTTGAAATTTAGCCTTTTATTTGAATTAGAACTTTTATTGCTATTAATTAATTGCTATTGATTTAGTATAACTGTTACTGTGGGTTTGGAATTTATAGAATCTCTTTACATTCTGCTAACATAAAATAACACTAAATTTAAATTTGAAAATGTCAAGTTCTTCCACCCATACTAAAACAATCAAGAAGCAAACAACTGTTATTTCTTCCCCGCAAAGTTCACCACATCCATCTCCCGCACAGCAGACTTTATCTGCAACTATGTTCACCAAGGAGAAGGACAGGGAGAAACAACCATCTCTGGCTTCAATTCAAGAGACATTAACAACATTAAATGACTTTATGCTAAAATCTCAACAAGACGCAACACAACAGAGAGATGAAATTAAAGCAGAGATGGCGGAAATGAAAGTTGACACAGGTGAACTGAAAGACCAGATGAAGGAGATTAAGCAAGCCTTGCAAGATAATGAAGTACGAATGAAGGCAGTGGAAGAAAAGGCGGAAAAGGTGGAGAAAAGAATTGGTCACTTGGAGGACAAAGCTGCTTCACGTTACAGAGGGTATGATGAATCAATTACACATCTGGAAATGCAACGTGCGTCATATGGACTTCGATTTCAAAACGTAATAGAAGAAAAAGATGAAGATTTAAAGGCCATTATGGCTGACATTATTGGGAAAATCCTCCAGATGGACCCAGATGACATAAAAAGAGAAATCGATGAAGTCTTCAGAATTTCTAACAGCTATATTCGCCGTTTTAATCTTCCACGCGAGATTCACATCAAATTTGTAAGAAAAAGCATGAGAGATGATATATTGCATTGGTCAAGAGCGGGACAACTACAACACCAAGGCAAAGAAATAAAAATATTAAAACAAATCCCAAGACGTGTTCGAGAGACTAGAAGAGACTATCATTTCTTGACCAAACTTCTGATCAAAGAAAACATAACCTTTCGCTGGCTTATTCCACAAGGTCTATCATTGACATGGAAATCAACGAGATATAAATTGGAGAATCTAGACCAAGCAAGAGACTTTTATGAAAACAGTGGAATATGCGAAATGGAACAGATAACAAAAGAACTGGAAGCAATGCAGGCCGAAGCCATGGGGGCACTTGCACAAGTGGAGGACCAGGACCATGGGGCCAGAAGAAAGCAACCTCAACGCGAAACCAAGAAATACAACAAATGACTACATTGAGAGATTTAAAAATCTTTTCAGTAAATGTCAATGGACTTAATGAACCAAAAAAAAAGAAAACAAATGTTTTCCAAAATTAAGAATCAAAAAGCTCAAATTGTGATACTCCAAGAAGTGCATATAAAAAAAAGTAATCGGAATTTATTGTTAAATAATAAAATTGGAAAGATGTATGCTGCGTTAGCAGACCAAAAGAAAAGAGGAGTGGCAATGTATGTTGAGAGTTCTATAAATTCCAAACAACTATATAGTGATGATGAAGGTAGAATTTTGATTGTCCAGATTGATATTGAACCCAAATCGCTTGCTATTGTATCTATATATGCCCCAAATGATGACCAAATTGCATTTTATGAAAAATTACATCAAAAAATTTTAGAATTAAATTTGGAAAATATGTTAATTATTGGAGATTTTAATGCCATAACAAATAGACAATTAGACCATTCGGGGGTGAAGAAAAGTTGTAAAAAGAAAAAAAAGAATTTACTGCCCTCAACTTTTCAAAAAATGAAAGCAGAATTGCTATTGAATGATATATGGAGGGAAAGGCATCCTCATAGCAGGCAATATACTTTTTACTCAAACCCCCACAAAATTTGGACTAGAATAGATATGGTGTGGGCTCCCAAAACAACAGCAGAGTACATACAAGACGTAGAAATAGATGTTAATACTTGGGCAGATCATAATCCAGTTATAGTCTATATGAGAAATATTAAAAAACATCGCAATTGGCAAATGAATAGAAATATTTTGAAAGAGAAAGAATATAAAGAATGGATGGAAAAGGAATTAAAAATATTTTTCGAAATTAATAAAAATACAGACACCACCCCTCAGAACTTGTGGGATGCAACCAAAGCATACATAAGAGGATTAACAATATCCTGTACTGCAAAATATAATAAAGAAAGAAAAAGAAAATATGAACAATTAATAAATGAATTAAAACAACTAGAGTTTCTATCACAACAAAATGTGAAAAATAAAGATTTGGGGAAAAAAATAAATTTAATTAAACACAAAATTAGATTACAAGAACAAAATCAGCTATTGGAAAAAATAAAGAAAGCTAAGCAACAATATTTTGAGCATGCCAATAAATCAGGTAGATGGTTAGCATACAAACTGAGAAAACAGAGACAATCTAAATTAATTAGAAAATTAGAAGATAAAGATGGAATAATAAAATATGACCCAGAGGGAAAAGCAAATATAGTTCAAAACTTTTTTAAAGAATTGTATAAAGATGATAATATTGAAGAAGAAGCCGTATTTAAATACCTAGAGAGTGCAGAGTTACCACAAATAACAGAAGAGCAACAAGAAAAGATGGAGAGTCCAATAACGATGGAAGAACTCCTTATAGTTATTAAAAAGCAGAAAAACAACAAAGCCACGGGACCGGACGCTATCCCGGCAGAGTGGTATAAAATAGAAAATGAAGTATTAAGAAATAATATGCTCCAAATTTTTAATGAATGTAGAGTAGATGGTAAAATTCCTAAATCATGGTCGGAATCTTTGATAACTTTAATTCATAAACCAGATACACCAAAAGAAAAAATTAAAAACTATAGACCAATATCTTTATTGAATGTAGATTATAAAATTTTTATAGCAATATACGCAGATAGATTGAAAAATGTGATAAACAGCAAAATTCACTCAGACCAAAATGGTTTCCTTCCAGGTAGACAAATTAAAAATAATCTTAGAACAATTATTAATGTATTAGAGTATTATGAGCAACATTCAGATAAAACATTATCTTTAATGTTCTTAGACGCGCAAAAAGCTTTTGATAATGTGAATTGGACATTTATAAAGATGCAATTAAATAAAATGAGATTCGGCCCCAAATTTGTTAATTTAATAGACGCTATTTATTCAGAACAAACGACAAAAATTATATTAAACAATGAACAATTAGAAGCGTTTAAAATAAATAAAGGAGTGCGGCAAGGATGTCCCATATCACCTCTTCTTTTCATTATGACTTTAGAAGCACTCTTAATAAAAATAAGATCAGATCCAAAGATAAAAGGTTTAACAGTTAGAAAAGAGATATACAAAGTCCAGGCCTTTGCAGATGATTTGACTTTTATAATGGAAGATCCGTTAGTCACAGCACCAAGATTAATCCAAACGATAGAACAATATGGCAAGGTGGCAGGTTTGAAAATAAATAAAAATAAAACAAAAATTATAACTAAAAACATGAGTAAAATACAAGAAAGCAATTTAGAATGTATTACTGGAATGCAAATAGTTAAAAAAGTAAAATGTTTGGGAATATGGCTAACAGCCAAAACAATAACATTAAAAAATGATAATTATATAAAATTAATTAATGAAATTAAAAAGGATCTAGAAATATGGAACAATCTAAAAATATCATTTTTGGGAAGAATTGCTACGATTAAGATGAATATCTTACCTAAGGTATTATTTTTATTTCAAGTGATCCCAATCAATCCAGGGGCTAACTTTTTTAAAAACTTAACAAATGTGGTTAAAAAATTTCTATGGCAAGGGAAAAAGGCAAGAATTAAGATAAATATGTTAGAAGACATAAAAGAGAGGGGGGGTTTTGCGCTCCCAAATTGGAAACTATATTATCAGGCAGCCGCCTTAACATGGATTAAAAACTGGATAACTTTAGAGGACATGAGAACATCAATATTAGAAGGACATGACCTCATGCTTGGTTGGCATGCTTTTGTGTGGTACGATAAAGATAAAAACCATTCTTACTTTAAAAGACACACGCTGAGAAAATATTTATTTGACGTCTGGAAAGACATAAAGAAAAACCACTTTTTAACAATTCCAGATTGGGTTACCCCCTTGGACGCAATAATACATCCAAATTCTATTAATGACTCAAGAAATATAAGATATAAAGACTTGTTAGACAATCAAATGAAATTAAAATCTAGAATTAAACTACAAGATGAAGGGATACAAATTGATTGGTGGCATTACGCACAGATTAGATCCAGATACCAGAAAGATAGTACACTCTATATATTTAATAAAAGTAAAAACCTGTTAAGTGAGTTAATCACTAAAAACCACAACAGAGTAATTGGAAAAATATATAAATATTTGATTACCCACAAGAATATTGAATTAACATTAAAAGATAGTATGATACATTGGTGTAGAAACATAGGTAAAGAAATTGATTTAGATACATGGGAGAAAGTTTGGATGTGCAATTGGAGAATGACTAAATCAGTTTCTTTGAAAGAGAACCAAATTAAAATGTGTTATAGATGGCATCTCCCACCAAGTAGATTAGCAAAAATGTTCCCAAAGACATCACCTTTGTGCTGGAAATGTAAGAAAGAAATAGGATCCTATTACCATCAATGGTGGACATGTAATAAAGCTAAAATGTATTGGAAAATGATAGAAAAAATGACAAAAGAAATTACAAAGCAGAAAATAGATTTCACCCCGGAGTTTTGTTTGCTAGGAATTACTAACCAAAATTATAAAAAAGAAATTTTGTACTTGATTATACATATTTTTACAGCGGCAAGGATTATATACGCGCAAAATTGGAAAGGGGAAGATATCCCCAAAGAAGAAGGAGTTATTGCAAAAATATTAGACTGCGCGGAAATGGACATGATGACAAGACGCTTGAATGAACAGGAAGAAACCAAATTTTACGCAACATGGAACAATGTTTATGAATGGATAGATAAGAATAAAAAAATAAAGAAAGAAGAGTAGTAATAAGTATAGATATTTTAGATGATCTTTTCTTATTAAGATTTATCTTAGATTTAGTTTACATAGATAGAATAGAAATTTGTTTTTTCTAAAGATTTTTTTGACTTGAAATTAATTAGAAACTTTTATATGACAGTTAATTTTTTTACTAGATATTTTTTGTATTAGTAGCATTGAATTAGATATTCAATTGTGTATTCCTTTTTCTGTATCTGCAATTATACTTTTGAGAAGAGCAGGGATGATACATCCCTACAATGTATGTTAAATGTTTGTAAGTTTGTTTGTCATTTTAAAGAAAATTAATAAAAAGATTTGAAAAAATAAATAAATAAAACATTAGGCATTTTTAATATTAACTATTTTGAATATAAAAGGCATATAATGTTAAAAATATTAGCTAGGAAGCTGTGAATGGCATGTATTTATATGTCATTTCTTTTATAAAGTTAATATGAAGTGGTTTAAATTTTAAAAAGAAGTGAATAAGAAATAATATTATTAGGTAGGGAAATAAATTAAAATGGTTTGGGAAAAGAAAGTCCAAATCCAACACACATATAGTCCCATTAAGAGATGGGACAACGGAGTATCCTCAAATTGATATCAGTATATCTGAATCTCTAAATGATTGCTACGTGCACTAGCTTCAAGCTTATTTAGATTTTTAAAGATTTCAGCAAATTGAAATCTTACCAACTTAGTTGGTAATTAATTGTTAGTTAAGTGTACTTGTTTCCACACAGACGTATCAAAGCATAAAAGGGTTCCACTCAGTGGCATGGCCACTATATTCAGTTCTATTACTATTAATTACAATATTATATGTGTAAATGTGTGCCTACAATAAGTGTGAATAATACTTATTAGGCTGTTTCTACTAACTAGTTAGCATTGAATGTGTCAATAGATGCTCCTGTCCATAGAAGAAATGGCCTTAAATGTTAACAATTTTAGGGCTGTTCTACAAATTATATATTTTTATCTTATTCAAAAACATAGATGTTCTAAAATTCTGCAAGATTTATTAATTTTTATGCTATCCATCCTCCCTGTAAGTCCATCTTTTCATCATAAATTCACATTCCTGGATGATGCAAACAGTCATTTTTTTCATCATTATTAAATGACAAATTTAGAGAGGTTCTAGGACCTTCACCCAAATATTGGTGGTGGAGAGGTTACAGGTGATTCCAAGACCTTATCTTGGGCACTTTGGTTTGATCCAAGTAATGATCAACCACCAACCAAAACAAGTATTATATGATCACACAGGCTGCATAAGGGTGTTAGAGCATATTTGTGGTATTACCCGGTTCTTATACTTTTGCTTTTAAAATGGTTAGCAATTGCCAAAATGCTTTGACCTGAAAAAAAGTCAAAATCTCCAATTCTTTTATAAGAATTATAATTAACAATATTGTGGCTCTTGGGCACAAGGTTGTATAATTTTTGGGTCTTTCTTTTATTACAAATGACATTCTCAAACAACAAATATTACTAATTTGCTCAGTCAATGAAACATGCTGTGTTATCCCTCCCTTCCCACTCCAAAGATCTTTGTAAACAAAATGCCATGTTGCATTTATGTGAAGGCCTCTTCTCTTAGGATTGCATAAGAAACAATGCCTCTCCCCCCCCCCCAATGTTAAAAGCTCCTATCAGCGTACTCATTCCCCTGACATGGCAAAAACCCACGAATACCTCCCAGAATAAAATATTTCTCAGTGCCAAAGAGGGATTTTTTTAAAGAGAACAGCTCTGGTTTACCTGGTCTCCCACGACAACAGACTTGATGGCAGCCAAAGAGATCCGAATGCAGTCAAGCGTGACAGCTGACATCAAAGCAGGGAAGCCACACCTTGATCCAGAGTTTGCTCTACCTGCCAGGGCAAACCTATTAACATGACCACCCTGAGAATTCAAAGGAGCAAATACACACACGCACACACACACACAGCCCTACCTACCCCTCTGATTTCAAAACAATTTCTTAAAAATCCAGTCTAGACAGACTTTTCTTCAAAAATCATCAATACTGACCTAATTATTCAGATCATGGGCTTTAGCATTACTCCTTCCAAACACTCAAAAAGAATAGTTAATTTCGTTTAATGGAATAATTGTATGTCATAATTAAGTTTTGCGCGTGTGTATGTGTGTGTGTTTAATTTTGACAATAAAGCTTTAGCCAAGTTGCCATCCCTCTTTGTAAATCTGCTAATAAATAGGCTGCTCAGACAGTGTGTTGGTTCCTCCATTGTTCCCTCTCTAGGCTATTTGGACTAGCTTAGGCTGATGGGGTGTGTACAAGTGTGTATATTTCTCTAATGACTGTTTTTCTCTGCAATTGTCTAGGGGAAAAAAAAGCTTTTCTTTTCACCCACTAATTCATTTCCCATGAATGGCGAGGGGAATAGAGTAGGGAAAGGAAAAACAAGATAACCAGGGGATTTTCAAATAAATGGCAAAATCCCTAACCAAGTTTGATTTCTGTAGGTCTTAAAGCAGATGGGAGAAATCAGAAATAGCATGATTTTATTTATTTATTGGATTTGTATGCCACCCCTGTCCGTGGACTCGAGGCGGCTCACAACATGTCAATAAAACAATATACAAATTACAATCAGATCCAATTAATATAGCTAATTAACTAAAAACATTATAAAAACTAAGTATCACAAACATTCATTCAGAACAACCAAACATATTAAACATTCAATGGCCATAGGCTGAGGTCTTCTGACCCCAAGCCTGGTGGCATAAATAAGTTTTTAAGTTTTTTTGAAAAGCAAGGAGGGTTGGGGCAGTGCGGATCTCTGGAGGGAGCTGATTCCAGAGGTCTGAGGCCCCCACAGAGAAGGCTCTTCCCCTAGGCCCCACCAGATGACATTGTTTAGCTGACGGGACCTGGAGAAGGACAACTCTGTGTGACCTAATTGGATGCTGGGATTAATTCGGCAAAAGGCGGTCCCGTAGGTAATCTGGTCCAATGCCATGTGGGACTTTATAGGTCATAACCAACACTTTCAATTGTGTTCGGAAACCAATTGGCAGGCAATGCAGTCCCCCAAGTGCTGGAGAGACATGGGCATACCTTGGAAGGTCCATGACTGCTCGCGCGGCTGCATTTTGCACAATTTGTAGTTTCCAGACACTTTTCAGAGGTAGCCCCAAGTAGAAAGCATTGCAGTAGTCGAACCTCGAGGTGATAAGGGTGTGAGCGACAGTGCGTAGAGACTCCCTGTCCAAACAGGGCCACAACTGGTGCACCAAGCGAACCTGGGCAAACGCCCTCCTTGCTACAGCTGAAAGATGATGATCCAATGTCAGCTGTGGATCAAGGAGGATACCCAAATTGTGGACCCTCTCTGAGGGGGTCAAAGGTTCCCCCCTGGGTGATGGATGGACGGATGAAAGTGTCCTTGGGAGGCAGAACCCACAGCCATTCCATCTTGTTGGGGTTGAGCTTGAGCCTGTTGACACCCATTCAGACTCTAACAGCCTCCAAGCACTGGCACATAACTTCCACTGCTTCACTGATTGGACACAGGGTGGAGATGTATGGCTGTGTATTATCAACATACTGATGGTAGCTCACCCTGTGCCCACAGATGATCTCACCCAGTGGTTTCATGTAGATATTAAACAGCAAGGGGAAGAGGACAAACCCCTGAGGAACTCCACAATGGAGAGATCTAGGAGTCGACCTCTGACCCTCCCACTAACACCGACTGCGACCGACCAGTGCCTCCCACTTCCAACCCCTTCAATTAGCACAGAAGGATACCATGGTGGATGGTATCGAAAGCCACTAAGAGGTCAAGAAGCACTAGGACAGAGGATAAACCACTGTCCTGGGCCCCCAGAGATCATCCATCAGCGTGACCAAAGCAGTTTCTGTGCTGTAGCCGGGCCTGAATCCTGACTGCTGAGGGCCTCATCCAAGGACCATTGGAGCTGGAGCGACACCACCTTCTTGACAACCTTCCACATAAAAGGAAGGTTGGAGACAGGACAGTAGTTATTAAACACAGCTGGGTCCAGGGAAGGCTTCTTGAGGAGGGGGCACCCAATTGCATCCTTGTATTGAGGAAGGACTCCTCCCTCAACAAAGCATTGGTAATCTCCTGGACCCAGCTACATGTCACCTCTCTGCTTGCCAAAACCAGCCAGGAGGGACACAGGTCCAATAAGCAGGTGGCGGAACTCACAGCTCCAATGGCCTTGTCCACTTCATTAGGTGTCACCAGGTCAAACTCACCCCAAACAGATGGACTATGATAGGCCCCTGTCACCTTGACTGACTCATTGTCAGCCTACACTGCATTCCAATTGGAGCCAAGATCTATCCCGATCTGAGCGATTTTATCTGCAAAAAAATTATTAAAGCCCTCACCATTGTCCTGCACTTGTTAACAACACATCCTGTCAGATTCACCACTTTCTATGCCAGATCGACTAGTTTAGTAGATTCAGAGAAACCTGTAGATGCTTTCAAAAAAACATTTGCAAAGTTGCTCATGTTATTGTAGAGGAAAAGAGGAATAAAAGTCAGTTTCTTAGTGTTGCAGTCTAGTACTTTAAAACTGGTGCATTACTGCTCTGAAAAAATTGTCATAAATGGTTCTATATTATTCTGGAAGCAAATATTGAATGGAATGCCCTGGTTCCATAGACCTGGTAGTTTTATTTTTAATGACTGAGAGAATAGAAATGAAGAGATGTGGAGGGCACCAAGCTAAAGGATTGCTTAATACGTTGAAGGACAAATTCACTCAAATAAATTACATTACAAATACAATGTCCTTCACCTGGATTAAACAAAAATCAGATGTATTTGGAGGCAATATGAGTGAGAAGGTCTAGAAATCCTAATGGGCCTCCAGTTGAATATCAGCAAGCAGTGTGATGCAACAGTTGAAAGGGCCAGATCAAGACAGACAATATATGTTACACTGTACTTTGAAAGGATCATAGAGCACCTGGAGTGGGTTCAGAAGGGAACTAACTATATTATTATTATTATTATTATTATTATTATTATTATTATTATTATTATTATTTATTAGATTTGTATGCTGCCCCTCTCCAAAGACTCGGGGCAGCTCACAACAATAATAGAAACAATATAACAGTGAAACAAATCTAATATTAAAAATAAAACATATATAAAACCCCAGCAATTAAAACCATACAACACATACATACCAAACATAAGATATAAAAGCCTGGGGGAGGATGTCTCAGTTCCCCCATGCCTGGTGATAAAGGTGGGTCTTGAGTAATTTGCAAAAGACAAGGAGGTTGGGGGCCGTTCTAATCTCTGGGGGGAGTTGATTCCAGAGGGCTGGGGCTGCCACAGAGAAGGCTCTTCCCCTGGGGCCCGCCAAATGACATTGTTTGGTCAACGGGACCCAGAGAAGGCCAACTCTGTGGGACCTTATTGGCTGCTGGGATTCGTGCGGTAGAAGGCAGTTCCGGAGGTATTCTGGTCTAATGCCATGTAGGTTATATGGTCCAATGCCATATAACTGTCTGGTTGGATTCTGCAAGACAGACACTGACTTCAGAAGATAATCAGAACCTATTGGAAGTGCATAACCAGCAGTGAGCTATGAGCCGGAATGATAAATTGTGCTCGCCGCAGCAGCTCATAAGTTCTTGCAGGATGACCGCGGTTTTGCTGCTGCGCCTGTGGAGGAAGCAAAATCGTGCAGGCAACCGCAGGAGCGCCTGTGTTTCAGTGAGGTTTTTTGGCTTCCGCGCATGCTTAAACACAGGCATACCTGCATTTCCAAGCACGATTTTGCTTCTTCTACAGGTGCAGCAGCAAAATCACGCTGGTCCCACAAGAACTTATGAGCCAGGGCGGTGAGCACAATTTAGCGTTCTGGCTCATAGCACACCGCTGTGCATAACCCTTACATATTGTGTCAGCCCAACTATTCTGGCTGGTGGAATCCAGGAGAAGGGCCTTCTCTGCCTTTGCACCTGCCCTGTGGAACATCTTGCTCCATGATGTGAGGTTGGCCCCAATTCTCTTGACTTTTTGGAAGAGTCTAAAGACCTGGTTCTGCCAGATAGTTTGAGGCTCCAAACCATCACAGGAAAGGTGGTTGGAATATCACAGGAAAGGTGGTTGATCTATTAACTATAAATCCTCACCGCCTCCCTCTTTTTAATTTAAAGCAATGAAAAAACACCAACGTACAAAGACAGGGTTTGGAAAACATTCCTCACAGGGAATAACAATGAAAGAGCTTGCAAAATGGTAAGAGCTGGGTACATAGTTAGCACCTGGTTAGGACTGGAAAGAAACTTATTTGGAGCAAGTTAGAGTAATGAAAAAACCCTGCAAAGACTTAGGACCTGGAAAATATTCTTCATAGAGAGTAACAATGAAAAAGTTTGGGAACATTAATAGCACCTGATTAGGACTGGAAGGAAACGTTTGGAGCAAGTAAAACAATGAAAAAAAACCCTACAAAGATAGGGTTTGGAAAACATTCTTGGCGGAGAGTAACAGTGAAAGAGCTTGCAAGTCGGTAAAAGCTGGGAACATTGTTAGCACCTGGTTAGGCCTGGAAAGAAACATTTGGATCAAATAAAGAATGAAAAAAAAAATCAAAGACAGGTTTTGGAAAACACTCTTAGCAGAGAGTAATAATGAAAGAGCTTGCAAGCCAGTAAGAGCTGGGAACATCGTTAGCACCTGATTAGAGCTGGAATGAAATTTATTTGGAGCAAGTTAGAACAATGAAAAGAACTTTGCAAAGACTTAGGGCTTGGGAAACATTATTTGCAGAGAGAAACAGTGAAAGAGCCCGTAACGTAAGAACTGGGAAGATCTTTAGCAACTAGTTAGGGCTTTTAAAAAAGTCACATTCAAAGTCTAAGACGCACCCAAATTATCAGCCTCTTTTAGGGAGGAAAAAGGTGCGTCTTAAACTCAGAAAAATATGGTATATCTTTTAATACCATTTATTAGTCTGAAAAGATTTTATTGGACTCTTCCTGATTTTGAAATAAACTGTAGAAAGTAATTCAGTTTCTTGTTTTCTAATTTCTTGATTTCTAATTATAAAGTTAGGACTGATCTTTTGATGAAGTAAAGTAAGATTTCTACCTCATGCTGGAGATTTTTGATATCACAATAGATCAGCAATTTTTCAGTTATTGTACTGTTCAATATTGTACTTTACATTATCAACAAAAGTGAAAGATTATGGGATTGTGTGCACTGAACACATACCTCCATTGCAGGCAATGATGAATTTATAAAATTCACATTGGATTGAGGCCTATACTCCTTCCAAAGAGTTCTAGTGAAATTATAGCTACTTAAAACAGAAATGGGGGGGGGGGAGGAGGAAGCCCATGCAAATACTTTTTAAAATTGGACTTCAGAAAGAAAAAAACCAAAAACAAACCCCCAACAACCTTGAGATTTGATATTCTTGGATAATTTCTAATGAGAGCACTTTCCCTTTAATTATTTTGTGGTCACCATTTCAAAGGTGATTAAAGCTGTTCTTCCCTAGATGCGGTTACGGATTTAATGCAAACCTGGTCTTTCTTGTGGTTTTTATCACAGTAATTAAATTTGGCTTGCTAACAGACTTTGTGTGGCATGAGGGATTTCACCAAGCAAAATGATTTCCCCTCCAGGTAATGTTAAATTTAGGAAAATATAATTAATTATATCAGACAGGTATCTATTATACATCGTGCGCGCATTCTTAAAAGGCTAAGTGTGTGTCTGTCTGTGTGCGTGCATACATATGTGTGTTTCTCAACAGAAACTCCAATTTCTTCTTCTGTTCACTTCTACAGTAGCTTCAAAGGCCTGTTTTGACAAATCCATCTGTGATTACTGTTTTCTGGGGGGAAAATTACTTTCCTTGAAAATTAGTTATGCCTAAATAAGAGACGTCCACATTTGGCATGCAACTTCCTTTCTGCATTCCTTTCAAACTTTTTGTATTCTTACCACATGCTGGAGCTTATTGAGATACTATTCATCTATAGCAGGGGTCCCCAACCTTGGCCACTTTAAGCCTGGGGGACTCCAACTTCCAAAATTCCCCAGCCAGAAATGCTGGCTGGGGAATTCTGGGAGTTGAAGTCCACCAGGCTTAAAGTGGCCAAGGTTGGAGACCCCTGATCTATAGGAAAATGGCCAGGACTAAGTCTTTTCACCTTACATGAACTGAAGGTTAGTTGATCTAGACATGCAGTGCAAGGAAGACAGGAGAAAGCTACAAGGATAGAATGAACTGTACCATCTCATCCTGCTGGTCAGAGGTGTCATTTCTGAACAGTCCATTGTTTTCTTGAAAAAATTAATATATCAATTGCAATAGCACTTAGACTTATATACAACTTCACAGTGCCATTACAGCCCTCTCTAAGAGTTTTACAAGGTGAGCATATTGTCCACAACAGTTTGGCTCCTCATTTTACCCACCTCGAAAGGATGGAAGGTTGAGTCAACCCTTGAGCCTGGTGAGATTTGAACTGCCAAATTTCAGGCAGCTGGCAGGCAGAAAAAGTGGCCTGCAAGTATTGCACTCTAACCACTGCACCACCAGAGCTCATCAAGAGAGTAAACTTAACTTATTTGGGTATAGGGGAGTGTTCATGAAGGTCATATTCTTCCCAAAGTAAATGGCTTTTCACCTCATTCTTAGCATTGCTATTTCAGCAATTTTTAAGAGATAGTTAAAATTTTGAGGCTGAAGTAGGGAGAAAAGCCATATTATCTCTTTTGAAAGAAAGCAAACACAGTGGTACCTCTACTTACAAACTTAATTCATTCCCTGACCAGGTTCTTAAGTAGAAAAGTTTGTAAGAAGAAGCAATTTTTACCATAGGAATCAATGTAAAAGCAAATAATGCATGCGATTGGGGAAACTGTTTCCTCCCACAAGATTCCTAGACAGGCACCACAGAGCCTTCTTCCTGCCTTTTCTGGTTACAGTTTCGGAGGCTTGGGTTTGTAAGTGGAAAATGGTTCTTGAGAAGAGGCAAAAAAAATTTGAACACCTGGTTCTTATCTAGAAAAGTTCATAAGTAGAGGCGTTTGTAAGTAGAGGTACCACTGTAATGAACAACTGTTTTCCAAAGAAGGAAGTAATGTTGATCTTCTCTCTAGTTAGGTTTCTAGAAAAGTTCAGGGTTCTGTGGCAGTTTGAAGAGTAGTAATTGTGTTCAATTTGGAATATCTGACCGTGCTTTACAACTTATTGTATTATACATTTCTAATACAGTGCAGCAAAAAGTAAACAGTATGTTTTTTAAAGGCTGTTTAGATTCTCATTTTAATTTCTTTTAGAATTATGCTACCTTTCAAATGACATAGAAGTACATCTGTTTTAGCTGCCCCAAAGTTAAGCTCATCACCACCTTTTCAGAAAGAGGAACCATTTACAGATTTATATCAGTTGTTCTCCATTTTGTTTAGCCAATTCTGTCAGTGTTGGTCCATGGATGCCACCATCTTTTTTTAAAAAAAAAATTTTGGGGGAAATTTTTTTTGCCGATTTTTTCTTCTGTGCATTCACAGAAGCTGAATTTCCAGCACTGCATATGTGCCACCTTCTCGTTTTCATCTTAAAAATTTTATTTTGAATTTTTGATATAGTCCATGCACACGCCCATGGCAATGTGGCATGGGAGGAAGCAAACTGGTGATGAGTTAAGTCATCACCCACATGTGATAAAAGCTTATCATTATTTTTGTAAATGGATCATCTCAGTATGACCTTACTAAATACTATATATTCTCATATAAGGCCACCCCCCAAATTGCCTGGGCAATTGATACTGAGGCCTTTAGGTCATAGGGATTAATTATCATTCCATATCTACTATGGTTAAAATTACACTGGCTATCTAAAAAAAGGCTTAGCCTATCAACCACCTAGAAATCTCTAAGAAAACTAGAGATAAATTAGAGATATGAACATAAATTCTGACATGAACTAACAGTTGTTCTTTTTACTTTCAAATATCTACACTGAAGAGGCTTGGAATTAAAACTTTATTCGCTTTTTAAAATGTTTATATAGCAATCCTCATTCTCAAGGACCTTTCTTGCCTTAATGAGGGACTATTACATCTGAGAATAAATATAAGATCACCCTTGGATTTGGTAATAATAATAACAACAACAACAACAACAATAATAATAATAATAATAATAATAATAATAATAATAATAATTCGCTGCTACATCACACAATCCTAGGTGCTTGGGAAGCACCCAATTGGTGATGAAATACGAAATCCAGCATAGTGATCTCGTTTGCTGTGTTGTACTGACATAATAATAATAATAATAATAATAATAATAATAATAATAATAATAAACATTTATTTATAATGCCCTTTTAACAAAGGGCATAACAGCAAGCCATATACAACAAGCAAAGACAGACAGTAGGCAATATGCACACTTACTTAAACACAACTAATAAAACCACAAAACCTGTCAAAAACCTTCCCAACCTCTCCAATGTCTTCCCCTCTTGCTGATCCCCAGAACAAGGATATTTCAATCTGCTGAATCAACGAGGAAGCGGAGAAAATTCTCCACTACCCGAAGCTCTAACAGAAGACTGTTCCATAGATGTGGGGCCAGATCTTGAAAGGCCCACAATTTTGTTGCTGTATGTGTCTGTGGAACAGTCAACCAAACCTTCCCTGCCGAATGTAGGTCCCTCGATGGTGTATACCAAGATAAATAGGCCGCCAAGTAATTTGGTGTGTTTGAACGCAGGGCTTTAAATACCATCACTAGCAGTTTAAATTGGGTCCTGGCTCGAATTGGCAACCAATGTAGAGATCTACGTGAGGCCGACACATGGGGGGATCTGGAGAGGTTTAGAACCACCTGAATGGCACTATTTTGGATCAGGAATGATGGATGTAGTGAGCAAGATGACAAGCCTGCCAAGAAGCTATTACAATAATCTAAACATGATGTTACAAGAACTTGGATGACTAGGTGAGCAGTCTCAATTGTTAAGAACTTGCGCATTCCCAAAATTCAGAAGATGGTAATTACACGCCTTTGCTGTAATGAAATGGGTTTGATGAGAGAAACTTATGATTGTGATTTATGTGTGTCTATATGTATACATGATTGATTTCACATTTGTGCGTTTTTGAGGTAGGAAGGAAAAAGACAGAAAGAATAGGGGTTGCCACCCTTTGGGAGAAAGACATATACATTTTCAGAGCTTTTTGTAGCTCAGTATTTATTTTTCCTCTTTAGCTTAAAACAACAAGCTCCTGAAAGCACATTTGTGATACCATAGCATTCCGAACACTCGTCCTGTAAAATACTGGCTAATAATTACAAGGAAGCCATTGAAGATCCAACTTTTTCTGCATATCTTATTTAATAAAAAGCATATCATATATCATATAATTTTCAGGTGTCAAATTCAAAGTCTTGTTTTTCAACAATTTGGAATCATGGCAAAAATAACATTAGCCAAGCCGTTTTGCAATTTTATTGACCTTGGCCTTTGATCCATCTGATGTTATCAGCTTCTTGCACAGCCAAGTGACACCTGTTTTCAGTATTTTAGCTTTGTTATTTTAGCCGTAAGCATGAAAGGGCTCCAGGGGACCAGACTGCACTCTTGAAAAAGTAGCATAACTGCATTTTTTTCTGCTTTTGGTGAGTTTTAATTTTCCATTATTTCTTTTTTCCTTGTTAAAAAAAGCCTGATGAACATTTCTTTCTTTTGTATGGCACATAAACTAATCCTGTCATTTTACTGAATCTGTATATAAAAGACATTACAAGACTGCATTTTAACTAAGATTCTTCTTGTATAAAGTCCTGAGGAATTCAAATATTAATGTGGCTTGCCATATAATCAATGACTTTTCTGAATTCTTCAACACTGGTATTTGCTTGTTGTGTACATTATGGTCTCCAAGTGCAAAGTGAAATCAACAGGTTATTTTAGAAATTGTTTTGGCATCTATTAAAATGGGGGGGGGATGAATAGATTTGTAGACACAAATTAGCAAAGGTAATGTTTTTTAAGCTGGATTGTAAGATGTCAAGAGTTTCAAAGTTTAAAATCAAACCCTGGAATAGGAATCAAAATTAGATTGGGAGAGAGCACTATTGATGTAGTACAATATTATATCATCATTGAAATAGCCGGAGGCAGGAGTCGGTAACCAAAGCTTTACTAGAATTGTACACAACGTATATAGATGAGGAACTGAGGCCATAACAAGTGACAGGGTTCATATATGCACGCCTGCTGAGGTAAAAACCAATCGGGTGAAAGAGCTTTTGCTGCCCTTGCTCCCGACAAACAACCCAACCAATCACAACAACCTGGGGTTCCCATTATAACTAATCTCTAAGTCTTACTTCGCTAATCTCTGGGCAGGACATAATAATCATAGCATCCAGTTCCAATAGGTAACTAGGAATTATCCTAAGGAGATGAATGTGTAGAACATTTTAATAAGCTAAAAACTATTAGACTGATGGATAAGTAAGGTTAGAAATTATCTCATATGGTAGGACTGTAATAACACAATCCAACTTTTAATTCATTGATAGAGACTAGGGAAAGTCCACAACAAAATCTATTCTTTCAGCCAGTTTTCATTTACATCTTGAGAGACAGGCAAACATCGCATTTCTGTTTTTTTTCCAGAATGAGTTTTGATTATGAACTTTAATTTGGCCCAAATATCATATTACTTCTGGGGGGGAGGGAATGCTTATTAAATTTGCAAATGACAGCTAATACTCTAGAAAAGGAAACTCAAATTCCTGATAGAGTTAGAGAAAGGGATTGATGGTAAGTTAATAAAATTTAATAGAGTTCTTCTCTTAGGAAACATAAATCAAATGCACTGTTATAAGATGGGGTACATGGCTTAGTAATAACACATGGAAAGAAGAAACTGATATTGCATTTTATTGGAATGCAATCGTGAGTCAGAAATGTAAGGAAGTTGATTTATACATCCATATGCTGGGTACATGGACATCCAAAGTAAAGGGAAACAAGTGACATTACATGCACTTATTATCCTCATGCAAATGAAAAAAAAATCATATAATTTGAATCAGATATCTTATGAATTTGTTATTCTTGAGCCAGTTTTATAATCTATGTCCAAGGTGTCGGATGCCAATGGCTGGGTACATTATAATATATTTACCAGATGCTTTATTTCCCTTGTTAAGATATGTTTTTGAATGTAACTGAATATGCATGCCATCTGCCAATTGTGCCGGATGCGAAATAACAACGCGGAGACAAGACCTGGGGTTTAAATTGGGTCACTTTATTTAAATAAACGTAACTTTAAATTAATGTAACTTTAACTGTTATAAAACAGTAAACAAAAGGACATGCAGAGGTCTATCAAACCAATAGGGTGGAAATTACGTAACAAACCTTCCTTGGCAACTATGGGGCATAACTCCTTGCTGAACCAGGTGAAGGTAGCCACCTTCAGCTGGATCCGAACCATGCCCTTAAAGCATGTGGGAGGAGCTTGCCCTTCAATCCCCTTTGGGAAATTGGATTAGGTGAGTTCCATGGGCATCCTCTCTCCAATCCCCGAGATCGTGCAGACCTATAGTTCCTGGCGAGAGGTGGCCCATCATCTTTGAAAAGATGCCCAAAAGGAGAACACGCACTTGCTACCATTGCCATTTCTACCCCTAACCTGCCAATCCCAGTGACCAGAGGGAATGCCAAATTAACCAAATTTTTGTTCTAAAATAGTGCTGCAGCCGTTAACCAGTCCATCCTTAATGTCAGTGTACAATAGGTGAAAAAACGGCCGTGCCAGTGGGTGAGACGGCAAATAATTCCCATTCGGCCCCCGAAGGTGACCCCATTTAGACACACTGTAAGATAGAGGAGGGTGGGCGGGTGTTCACTTGGATGGCTGAGGGGCAAAAAGGAGGCGGTCCCGTGACACCGCCCTTTTTATAGGGCGCACCCGGGACCACCCATTGCCCCAGAAATCCATGCACGTTGGCATGCAGCCAAATGCGGATGGTCTCCCCTTGATAGCAAGACCATTGCCGGGGACCAGAAACAGAAAATGCCATGTTTCCCAGCCCTGGAGCAACTTTCAGCCAGCGGTATGTCCACCGGCGGTGCAATTCTGACCACATAAGCCAAGCTAGCCAAAAGTAGCCAAACATCACTTTTTCTAAGGGAGTAAACATTACCAAATGGAAAGAAGAATGCTACCTAAAGATGGCTAGTTAATTAAAAGTGGTCAACTAAAGGGAGGAGCAATAATGATCCTGGGAGGAAGAATGAAGAACAGCTCATATGAAAAACTGTTGCAAAGAACTGGGCATGGCTAGTTTACTGAAAAGAAGGACCAGGGGGGACATGATAGCAGTGTTCCAATATCTCAGGGGTTGCCACAAAGAAGGAGGAGTCAATCTATTCTCCAAAGCACTTGAGGGTAGAACAAGAAGCGATGGGTGGAGGCTGAACAAGGAGAGAAGCAACTTAGAACTAAGGAAAAATTTCCTGACAGTTAGAACAATTAATCAGTGGAACAGCTTGCCTCCAGAAGTTGTCAATGCTCCAACACTGGAAGTTTTTAAGAAGATGTTGGATAACTCTCTGTCTGAAGTAGTGTAGGGTTTCCTGCCTAAGCAGGGGGTTGGACTAGAAGACCTCCAAGGTCCCTTCCAACTCTGTTGTTGTTATTATTATTATTGTTAATGAAGGGTCAGAGCACTCTACTTTCTGATACTGACTAAAAGTGACCAAGAATAATGTGTGCACACTGATCCTGCACCTTCCCCCCTCACCCCCCCCCCCATGATGGTGGGTGAAGGCGATCACTTTCCATTTGCAAATTTTTGGGTAGTAACTTCTGCATTCAGCAAAAACAGAACAAAACAAACATGGAATCCTTTTTGTTCTAATCAGCATAACAAGTTTATATGCACTACTTTCTTTGCCTTATTACAAACATAGAACTACATACACTTTCCACAAATACCACTGCTCTCACCCAACAATACTACAAAAGCCTGCTATTCATGGATGGAAGGAGCGTGAAAATATGCATTACATGGAAGCAGGTCAACAGATGCTATCAAATGAAGGCAAGTTAAAGAATGAATCTGTGACTAATAGCGAAGGAGTTGCCTGAGTCTTCAGCCCTATCCTAATCTATCTTTTCCTGCCTATTAGTCTGATTATGTGAGTGCGTGTGTGTGTGTGTGGGGGGGTATTGTACAAAATAGTCATTATGCACTATTGTCATCCTTGAGCCAGTTTTATGACCTGTATCCAAAATGTACCATTTTCTCATTAGAAAAGCTAAAATGATCCATTAATCTTTTCTGCTGTCTCACATTCTCAGACGTTCTGTACTATTTAAGCAGAACTTATAAGAGGTGCAGTATATTGTAGATTAAAGATTATTCATCATATCTCTCCTCCCCTCCCCTCTCCCTCTCCTTTTTTACCTTTTCTTTCCTTTTCTGTCTTTCAAAAAAAAAAAACCCCAACATAATAGAACAGGTTAACAGAGACTAATGCTTTTAGGGTTTTTCATTCCAGAGAACTCTTCAAATAAGTAAAATCTCCTAGTACAGTGATGGTGAACCTTTTTTTCCCCTCAGGTGCCAAAAGAGCGTGCATGTGCACTATCACACATGTGTGAGTGCCCACATCAATATAGGTAAGTGTATTGATCAAAATAATGGGTGGGGGTGGGGAGGACAAAATAGCTTTCCCCACCCCCCTGAAAGTCCTCTGGATGCCAGAAAAAGCATGTTTCCCAAACTCTGGAGAACCCAGAAGGCTCGTGTTTCACCCTCCCCAAGCTCCAAAGTCTTTCCTAGAGTCAGGGGAGGGTAAAAACGTCCTCTCCCATCCCCCCAGAGGCCCTCCAGAAGCTCAAACACCCCCCTCAGAGCCTCTGTTCGAGCCAAAAATTTCACTGGCCAGCACACACATGCACGTTGGAACTGAGCTAGGGCAATGGCTTGCATGCCAGCAGATATGACTCCGTGTGCAACCTGTGGCACATGTGTCATAGGTTCGCCATCACTGTCCTAGTACTTCACCTAGTTGTGTTGCATCCACATTATTTTGATCAATACACTTACCTATATTGATGTCATAAAAACAGGATATTTGCATAATGATTTATATGCATGGTGGGTAGGTGATGTCTTTTCAAATTGCTAAAATTTTATTTTAAATAAATATATTGCAGAGAAAAGAAACAAGAGGTGAGAGGTTTAACTACCAGTACTTATTTTAAAACTTAATTTATGGGGGGAAAATCCTACCTTGGGAATGAACCCTCTTGGAACATACTGCATGCAAAATGTATATAAACATTTGTAGGCTGCATGCAAAATGTATATAAACAATTAAGGCTTTTGAATTGTGCTGTTGAAAATTGCTATTTTGTTACTGAATTTCAGTGGTGAGATCCTATAGATCTTCAAACCTTCCAAAAAAAAGGTCCGTGATCCACAGTTGACCAACAAATGTCAGATTGCACAATTGAATTATAAATGAATGGGTTTTAATGGATTTGCTTCCAATAACAATAACACTTAGAATTATATTCTGCTTCACAGTGCTTTACAGCCCTCCTTAAGCAGTTTTATAGTATATGCAAGACATTTTTTGAAGGATTGCTATATTTCAGGCAAACACTTTTTTAAAAGTAAAGTGTTAGGAAAAAGAGAAAAGTACCTTAATCTTACCTTATATTTACCCTCCCCCTTTGTTTAACACCCTGTAAAAATGTATTAACTTGAAATACTGCATTCCTCTTTTGGAAAGTCCCTTTGATTACTTGTTGAGTCTATTTTTGTAACTTTATTGCTAGTTTTATTTCTCAGTGACAAATACAAGCATAGGAAAGTGAAACAAAGAATGCCACATTTTTAACTTCAACTATGAACTCATTTGTTCCCATCAATGGATTGCAACAATACAGTAAAAATTTAGACTGAAGCACAGGGCCTAGAATTTTTGTAAGTGATAGCCATTTATAGTTTCCTAACAGTAGTATTTTCAAATAGTAAATATACTTTGCTTGCTGACAAAATAGTAATAGAGCAAATGATAACATTGTTTTTTCAATAGTCACAGTTAGGTATTGGTGAAGAGTAATTCGGACTTAGACAAGATAAACAAAAATGAAGGTGGAAAGGGGAAACATTTTGCATCTTCAATGACAACTGAGTTCCTAATTCTCCATTTTCCTGGAAACCTTGGCCATTGTTTATTTAGGTAGAAAATTTCTACTTCCTGAGATGGCTGTTGGACTAAATTAGTTGAAGAAAATAAGCTATTTTTTCTAACATAGAGAACAGTGATAATTATATTCTCTGGGTCAACAACAGTTCTAAAAAAATAAAGCCCTAACTCTGGAGAGAAATGCCCACAATTATTTAATAATTATTTAACTTTATTAATCCTTTTAAAATTCAGCCCCCAAGGCTGGTTAGCAACACCAGTTAGAATGCAAGCATAATAAAACCAAATCAGAATACACAATCTATGTTGGCCAAAGTTAAAGAGAAAATTATATGATATTTTGCAGTATTTTATTGTGAAAGGAACCATAATCTAAAAGGACAAATGCACAGCAGCTAAAGTTGAAATAGCTGGGTGGAGGTAATATTTTTTACATTTTAAATACATGTTAAAATATATATAAACTAAAAGAAAATAAAAGAAACCCAGTACTTTGATACCTCTACAATTATAACCCACTACAGTTCTGTTTTCAAAATAATTACACAATTGGAATAAAGCCAGAAATATTTAGATTGGTTTAGTTTATAAATATTACAAATAAATGAGATAAAGTAAAGTATGAATTTCATATAGGCATACATGTATGTGTGGATTTATATCTGTATATCCATCCGTCCATCCATCCATCCATCCATCCATCCATCTATCCATTCTGCTCCTCTTCCAAGGTGGTCTGGAACCCACAGCACATATTGGACAGAAATACATTAGAAAGTGTCCAGAGATACTTTACGAAAAGAGCCCTCTACCCCTCTATCTGCAACAACCAGACTTGAAATCCTGGGTTTACAAAGCTTAGAACTACGTCGCCTTAGACATGACCTAAGCATAGCTCATAAAATTATCGGCTACAATGTCCTTCCTGTCAACGGCTTTTTCAGCTTCAACCACAACAATACATGAGCACACAACAGATACAAACTCTAAGTGAACCACTCCAAACCTGACTGTAGAAAATACAACTTTAACAACAGAGTGGTTAATGCCTGGAACTCCCTACCTGAATCTGTGGTTTTGTTACCTCCAAAACTTTACCCTTAGACTGTCTCCTGTTGAACTCACCCAATTCCTAAGGGGTCAGTAAGGGGGTGCATGAGCGTACCAGCGTGCCTATGTCCCTGTCCTAATGTTCCCTCTTATCAGTCCCCATCTTATGTACTCTATATAAACCATGTTATATCTATGTATGTTATATCTATGTATCCCAACGACTGGTTAGGTCCCACAGAGTGGGCCTTCTCCGGGTCCCGTCAACAAAACAATGTCGTTTGGCGGGGCCCAGGGGAAAGCCTTCTCTGTGGTGGCCCCAACCCTCTGGAACCAACTCCCCTCGGAGATTAGAATTGCCCCCACCCTCCTTGCCTTTTGTAAGCTCCTTAAAACCCACCTCTGCCATCAGGCATGGGGGAACTGAGATATTCTTTCCCCCTAGGCCTTTACAATTTATGCATGCTATGTTTGTTTGTAGGGATGTTTGGTTTTACAATAAGGGTTTTTTAGTTGTTTTAGTATTGGATTTATATGATGTTTTTTATTACTGTTGTTAGCCGCCCCGAGTCAACAGAGAGGGGCGGCATACAAATCCAATAAATAGATAGATAGATAGATAGATAGATAGATAGATAGATAGATAGACAGACAGACAGACAGACAGACAGACAGACAGACAAACAAACAAACAAACAAACAAACAAACAAATATTACCAAAGCGTACTTGACAAATAAATAAATAATTTTTAAAATGTGATAACAGCTGAGCCTTGATGAGAGGAAGACAAGAATTGGAAGATCAGATAAGCAAGACCTAAACAATAAAGTGCTGCTTATACAAAGATCAGCTTTGCTGGGATTTCAAATCCACTTCAGCTGAGTCAACAATATTGACTATCAAACACAGCAGAGAGATATAGAGCTGGTTCTGAATTGTTCAAAGGACCCTGTGTGGCAATGATTTCAATTAAGAATTTTAGGCTAAAGCAGAGACAATTCACATCCGCTCACAATAGTGACGAATTATGCCCACGTGAACTTCATAGCTGAGAAGAAAATTCTGCTGGGCTCTACTTAGACATTACAAGTCCAACAACACGTTGCCATACATAGATGACTAAATACAACAAGGTTTTCTTTTAAAAATATATATATTCTGCATGTATTAATCAGCTCATCAATGGAAAAATGTCCAAGGTATAGCCTTGTACTGTTTTCTTAATAGTCATTTACTAAAAATAATTCGCACTGTCTTTCATTTATATCCTTTTTCTAATTATCCAATAATGCCTTGTATTTCTATAAAACCTCAAGACTGTATTCCAGGTATATAATAAAGTGGGTTATAATAGTAAAGACCTTATGGAATAATTGCCTCTTTAGCTTTTAAATGGTCGTATTACTGTGAAGTGATATTAACAAGTCTTCTCAAAATAGACCCATCTGGATTTCACCACTCACCTGAGAAATTATGTTACCTTCATCTTGCTTAGCTAAATATCCAGGCAAGTAGATCAAAGCTGTACATGTTTTGGTCCCAATTGTCCAAATTGGTGAATTTGAACTGAAAACAACAAAAACAACAAAAACATGGTGATTTCAGAAAAAAAAATAGACTTAGTTCTCAATGGATTTCCTTTTTCACTTCCTATTCAATATTCCTATTTCTATTCAATCTTAGAACAAGCCTTTCACAAAAGTAGGTGTGTAAAGGTAAATGAAGGAACTAATTATTAGCCAATACATTATAGCAATGTATTACACTGATAGGCTGTTAACAACTATCCCTTCCCAAAGTTGCAAGATGACAGCAGTCAACAATATATTATAGAGCTAGAATGAGAGCACAGAATGAAAATGCTAATTTTCAGCTATCTTGAAAGCTATAGGTGGTCTTGGCATGGTAAAAAAATGCATTGCCTCCAAGAATGAATCTTTAAGGCATAGCAGGAGGCAGTTCTAACCAAGACTGTCACCATATGTGTTTGGAATTTCTTACACCATAATTAATAATCACTCTGTACAGATGAATAATTTAATGAATCTTCCTGCAATAGGAGATACAGACATGCAGATGCACACCAGGAGGAACATATTGCTGTACTAACTTCATTCTAATCTAGATCAAATCCAAATAGGAGGTAACTATGAAACAATCAAATACAATGAAACCAAAGAGAACATGGTCCATCTTTAAATATTATATGTAACATTTGCTTTGAAGCTACCATACACACACACACACACACACACACACACACACACACACCATTCAGAAAGTATTCAGACCCCCTCCATTTTTGTCAATTTTGTTATACTGCAGCCTGATTCCACAGTCTTTGAAATATTTTCCCCATTATTCTACGTGCAGTATCCCATAATGACAATTTGAAAACAGAATTTTTGAATGTTTTTCAGCAGCAGATACTGGAAGACTAATCAAGGTTGAGGGAAAGCTGAATGGAGCAAAGTACAGGAATATCCTCAATGAAATCTTGTTCCACAGCACTCAGGACCTCAGACTGGGCCGAAGATTTATTTTCCAACATGGCAATGATCCTAAGCACATAGCTGAGACAGCACAAGAGTGGCTTAGGGACCAACTCTGTGAATCTCCTAGGGTGGAGAACCCTGACTTGAATCCTTTTGAATGTGTCTGGAGGGACCTAAAAATCTCACATTCTCTTCTCACAGTCACTCATGCCCTCATCACCTTGAGGTTCGAGTTCTGCAATGCCCTCTACATGGGGCTACTTTTAAAGAATGTTCTGGGACTACAGTTTGTGCAAAATTATTTATTGGATTTGTATGCCGCCCCTCTCCGCCCCTCAAATGCAGCCATGTGAGCTATCCTGGGCCTTCCAAGGCTTGTGCATATCTCACCATCACTCTGTGAGCTGCATTGATTGCCGATTGGTCTCTGGATGCAATTTAAAGTGTTGGTTATGACCTATAAAGCCCTACATGGCTTAAGACCAGGTTACTGGGGACCGTCTTCTGCTTCATGTATCCCAAGAGTCAGTCAGGTCACACAGAGTCAACCTTTGCCAGATCCCGTCAGCCAGGCAATGCCACCTGGTAGGGCCTAGGGGTAGCATGGAACTCATTACCAGGCTCTGTAGTATCAACCCCTAACCCCCAACTATCCACGGTTGGCCTCTCCAGATTCCTAAGAGGTCAGTAAGGGGCATACATAAGAGCACTAGAGGGCCTTCCGTCCCCTGTCCTATAGTCTCTCCTATATCTCTTATATCTTCTCTACTATATCCTCTGTAACCTTCATTGTGTATTATTGTGTATTGGACAAAATAAAAAAATAAAAAAAAAATAAAATAGAGCCTTCTGTGATGGCTCCGACCCTTTGAAATCAACTCCCATGGGAGATTTGCACTGCTCCCACCCTGCCGGCCTTTCAGAAGGCTTTAAAAACTCACCTTTGCCTGCATGCTTGGGGTCATTGAGTATTGACATCTTGCTCTGGCCAATAATATGACTGAATTATGGATGGATGTAGTTGAATGGTTATTATTGCGGTTTTTAGGACTTGTTTAATATTTATTATAGATTTTAGGTTTTATGATTAGTTTTATAGATTTTAATGTTTGGATTTCCCACATGCTGTATATTTTATATTTTTTATGTTTTATAAAAAATTTTTATATTTTTATGTTGTAAGCCGCCCTGAGTCTATGGAGAAGGGCATCATAAATGTCCAAATAATAAAAAAACCCAAATAAATAAATGACTGTCTACTGATGGTCAGCATCCAACCTGATTGAGTTTGAGAGGATTTACAAGGAAGAATGGCAGATAATCCCCCAATCCAGGTGTGCGAAGCTTGTTGCATCAGACCCAAAAAGGCTTGAGGTTATAATTGCTGCCAATGATGCTTCAACAAAGTGAGTGAAGGGTCTGAATACTTATGCCAATGTGATATTTCAGTTTTTTTCCTTTTTAATAAATTTATAAGCATTTCTAAAATTCTGTTCTCACTTAGTCATTGAATTCTGAAGTCTGAATGAATATATATACACAGTATGTAAGAGGGAACTTTGCCATCCTGCAAGGCTTCTGATTTGCTGTTCTGATTCCTGCAGATGAAGCTTTAGGCTGTTCTGTCTGTCCCTAACTTCCTGTGTCTGGATTGGTTTGAGGTTGAGAGTGGTTTCCTGTTTCTTTGAAGCTCAGGGTTAGTCTAATTGAAAAGACATGTCTTGAAAATATGTGTCCAGTATGGTTAAAGAAACTAATCCAACCTTGGTGCTGATAGCTGATAGAAGGCCTCAAAGGATAATTAATTAAAGGAAGTGACTGAGTTAATGTCTGAAGAGATCTATAAAAGTCATCAGGTCGTGAATAGGCTCAGTAAAATCACTGGCTTTTGGTAACAAATCAAGTACACAGGGACAAAAAAACCCCAGAAATAAGTACTGTACAGTGGTAACATTTTCCAGTCCTTTTGTGGCATACTAGTTTGTCTATATACCTACAGAGAGTGATGAGATTAGGGTAGATGGTAACAATACATGTTCTTTAGTGTAAAAGGGCCAATGTAGATATCTCGAACCTGAGACCATAATTAAGAAAGATTACTGGGGAAAGGCAGGGTCATGGGACTATTCTGTTTGAAGTGGTTTCATAAATGCTCTAAGAAATCCTTGCCAATAGAAGAGGCATATGGTCTAAATATTAAACCAGTAACAAGGACTCTTACTGTCCTGGTTTAGAAAGAATCAAAGCTATGCTAAAATGAAGTGATTGCAATGGGAGGGACAGAAGAGGAAGGAAGGAAGGAAAAGAAGGAAGGAAGGAAAAGAAGGAAGGAAGGAAAGGAAGGAAGGAAGATTCATGTCCTAACTCAATGGGGAAGCAGTATATAAAATCCCCAAATTGAGACGGAGTTTGATGTGACCTTTTTATTTAGCTGTGTTGCATCTGAAGCGGTTTTACTAAAACCCAAGTTTCCATTGGCCTGATCTGCCAGAATTTTAATTTCCATGTTTTTCTTTCTGTCTTTCAGTAAATACACTCCCCACTTGTGGTCCTAATGGACTTTGCTATACATAACGCAGCCTTTTGAAGGTCACTGGAGTTCTTTCCCTTTTTAACTTGTTCATAAGAAGCATTGAGAAGCAGGTGCGGCTCTTTCAGTGTGGACTCTCCAGTGTTTCTACACAGCGCATCCAGAAAATGTGTGCCTGCAGGGTAAAACAGAATTATTAGTGTTTCCCCATGAGATTTCTGCACCTTGAGAGGCTACCCTCAACTACAGAACAGTTAGCTGCATGGCTGAGCACTGGCAGTAAATGTTTACTTCGATTGTGGTAACTGCCAGTCAGAAGAGGTGCATTTAATCTTGATGGATAGATGTCTCAAGACATCGGCCAGAATTATACAGAAGCTTGGGCTACATAAGAAGCATTAATGGAGGAGTCTGTGGGAGATAAATATTCCTTCTTCAAAAGGGAGGGATGGCAGTTAAGTCAATACAAAGTTATGCTTAACCATCACTCTTGTTTCTCTCTAGGTTTCTGATACATTTGGAAATTTAATTGTCAAAAGGGGCGACAGGGTTCAGAGGCAACGAACCTATGGATAAGCAGCATTCTGCCCTTGTTGCTTTGATAGCAGTTTTTATAGATGAGAAATTAAGCATTAATTGTAAAATACTAGTACAAGCCTGATTTCAGATTGTTCATCCAATAGCATTTATCACAACAATGGTTTCTGATGTTTAGATGTACTCTTTGCATTTGGAAAGAATTGTGGTAGGGACATGAGAGAATCCAACTTAATATTAACCGCTCCAAACTTGACTGTAAAAAATATTACTTCAGTAACCGAGTTGTCAAAGCGTGGAACTCATTACCGGACTCCATAGTGCCATCCCCAAACTCCCAACACTTTACCCTTAGATTATCTACAGTTGACCTATCCAGATTCCTAAGAGGTCAGTAAGGGGTAAGTACAAGTGCACTAGAGTGCCTTCCGTCCCCTGTCCTATTGCTCTCCTATATCTCCTATACCTTCCTATATCTCTTCTTCTATTCTTTCATTGATATGTTCTATTACTATACCTTCTTTTCTATTATTTCTTAGATATATTTTACTATGAGTATCTCCTCTATAACCTTCATCATGTATTTTACTGTGTGTATATAGATATATACCCACTAAAACCCTCATTGTGTATTGGACAAAATAAATAAATAAATAAAAAGAAATAAATCATATAAAACTGTAGCCATCAGAAAGAGCAAGGGGGCTAAGAACTGTATGCCCTCCCCCATAAGTTGAAAACCATTGTAGCTGGAAACAATTCTACTTAATTGCTTGATCATCTGTACCACAGGTCCACCCATGTCAGTTTGTGACTTGCGAAGGGGTGAAATACTCCTGGTTCTGTAAAAGAACCCAAATGGTGGTGTCTGAGCAGGTGGGTGAAACCTCACGCTGCCATCACTACCGGCTCTCCGATCGCCGGCAGTCACGCCCAAACTGGGACCATTTCATCCCTGGTCTTGAAGGAATTTTTTTAAAAAGGGCATCTATCTTTTTCTATATTTCATATGCAAAAGTAGTTTGGCAATATATCCTATTTCAGCTTAGGGTTAAATTTTCTAGCAATGTGTTTATATAAATGCTTTATTTGAAGAAAGAAACTGTGCAAGCAGTTGTTACAGAAACATAGATGGACTAAGCTGTTTAAATTCTTTCTGTGCAGTTACTTTATGTAGGTCTACTCTGGAAGGAACCATAATGACAACTTTTTTCAATGGACATCACTGTTTGATTAAGATTTTTGAATGCTGAATTCTCACAATGAGAATTAAGAAAATCCAAAGATTGTGTCCACTGTGGTATCCATATGCTGGATTTGATATTTTTTCCCCACAGGAACTGGTGTAACTAGAACTCTACTTTCATAGACTAGCACTATGTTTCTGGGAGCTGAGAACCACATCTCTTAAAGTTGTCAGGATTGAGACAGTTATCTAGTTAATTTTAGACTGATGGCTACTTAAAAAAACATGTAGGAATATAAGATTAATTGAATTGGTCCAGTCCGTGTGTCTAATGATTTCCTAAGTGTCAGTGGGGAATTTCCTTCCTTCCTTTTTGGCAGAAAAGTCCTAGCCAATGCAGGCTGGGCAAATGACATTATTAACCATAAGCACCCCTTTTCTACAGTAGAGGTCAGATGGCACTTTAATTCATCAAGGAGCTAAAGGCAATGAGATTGACTACAAGAAGGCTGAAATGTGAGCAGTGGAACCCATGTAACAAATCAGTCTGAATACAGAATATAGGCCTTAAAGCCTATGTAATTATGACAATGCATGCAGAAAAAAAAAGATTTGTTTCTTTGGCTCCCATACAACTGTATAGAAGAGTCTAGTGAAGCTTTCCTGTACTATGTAGAATCTGAACCATCAGGACCCTGGGGAATGTTAGCTGGAATGATCAGAGGCTTGCTGTAGACAATTTTCATAATTTGCAGAAAAGATTGATCTGATCTACCCTTTCTAGGACTCTAATGCTTGGAAGCAGATTAAATGGAGGTCACCTCGAAAATTGACTATCCTATTTGTGTTGACTCTTTTCAGATTGTATAGCTTTAGGGGGTGAGCATTGTGTAAAAAATGGTGGTCATTACTGGTTTGGTAGAACCTTAGCTCTCTTGACTGATAAAGCAGTTCAGGACTGGACCATCGTTACAGATGATAATTAACAATTTATTGAATGAAGGGATGTTTGTAATTATAAGCCACTATCTAATGTTCCATTCATGGATAAGACAAAAGTCTATTTTGGGTAATGTTTCACCTGGTTTGGAAATTTTGTAGGTCCTCAGTTTTCACCAGATTTGTATACAACAGCTGTGGTGAATAATCTGCCTGGAATCCACACTGTATATTAGACATTAATATGACTCAGTGGGTCCAGTACAAGAAGAGTACTCCACTCCTCTATTCACAATAATATTCCCTATACCATAAGAATTGAAACGTTGGATTTGGACAACCTGGAACTGCGCTACCTATGATATGATCTTCAAGTGAAACTTGAAAAATTAGAATATCATGCAAAATTTCATTTATTTCAGTAATGCAACTTAAAATGTGAAACGTAATATATGAGAGAGACTTATTACATGCAAGGCAAGATAGTTCAAGCCACAATTTGCCATAATTGTGATGATGATCGAGTACAGCTCACGAAAACCCCAAATCCACAATCTCAGAAAATTAGAATATTATATGCAATCAATAAAACAAAGATAGTACATAGAACAATATTGGGCCTCTGAAAAGTGTAAGCATGCATATGTACTCAGAACTTGGTTTCGGGTCCCTTTTGCAGCAATTACTGTCTCAATGCAGCATTGCATGGAAGCTATCATCCTGTGGCACTGCTAAGGTGTTATGGAAGACCGGATGCTTCAATGGCAGCCTTCAGCTCTTCAGCATTATTTGGTCTCATGTCTCTCATCATTCTCTTGGCAATGCCCCATAGATTCTGTAGTGGGTTCAGGTCAGGCAAGTTGCTGGCCAATCAAGTACAGTAATACCATGGTCATTGAACCAGGTTTTGATGCTTTTGGCCGTGTGGCCCTGGTCCTGCTGGAAAATGGAGTCAACATCCCCATAAAATTTATCTGCAGAAAGAAGCATGAAGTGCTCCAAATCTCCTGGTAGACAGCTGTGCTGACCCTGGATTTAATGAAGCCCAGTCGACCAACACAAGCATGGCTCCCCAAATCAACACAGATTGTGGAAACTTCACACTGAACTTCAAGCATCTTACAGTGTGTGCCTCTCCATTTTCCTCCATACACTGGGTCCTTGGTTTCCAGATGAGATGCATAAGTTGCTCTCATCAGAAAAGATGACTTTGGACCACTGAGAAACAGACCAGGTCAATTTTTCTTTAGCTCAGGTAAGACGCTTAAATGGACAAGTAAACTCTTATCTCTTTATTCTAAAGAAATTGAATCTATTGTACACTGTATATACATATGACTTTATTTACAAACAATTATATGTCACATATTCACCACACTCTAAATACTGTACTTATCCTTAACCTTTTTCTGCATATATTTGTCTCACTTTAATTTCATTGACTCTTCTGTACTAAATTTTAGATGATAGTTTTGTGAGGCATGGATGTAACCTCTTTTCATTTCTAATAAAATAAAATAAATCGTGCCTCCCAAGTTTTGTTAGAAAAAGCATGAATCCCACAGGTAATCTATTAGCTGTTAATACCAAATTGTTGTTACAGTTAATTATTTATTTACTTATTTATTACAAATGTCTGAGTAGTGAGGTGGCCTAGTGGTGAAGACACTTATCTCCCACTCTGAGAGTTGGAAGTTGAGAGTAAAGTTGAAAGTTGACTTGAGAGTTCAATCCTAGGTAACAGCAGATTGGCACAAAGAAAATAATATCTGCTGCAAACAGGAAGGGCATCCACCCAGTAAATGTTCAACTCTATCCTGTCCCCCCAACTCTATGCCAAATTAAAATACTTTAGGGTCATAAAAAGAAAAAAAATTACAAATGACTCTATGCTGCATATAACTTGTAAATATGGTAATGGTCTTGGTTTAAAATAATATTGAAAAAGTACACCCGCATTTTGGTGGAGGGGTCTGAATGAATGATGTTGGGTTGTGGAAGCAGACTGTCTTTTATGTAGTGTGTATCTGTTGTTATTAAAAATTAATAAAATTTATTTTTTAAAAAATATCCTGCATCAGTCATAATGATTCCAAACGGCTTAAAACACATGGGTTTTTTTTCATATTACATTAAAAGAAAATGTACTTTCCCCAAAGAAAGACATGTGTTATATGCTGCTTAATAATTTCCTTGATACTTTCCAAATGGCGGAAAAATAATTTTAAAAAACCAGTTATTGTTTTCCTTAGTATTTTACCTTTATGACTTGAGCTCTGCCTTTGAAAACTAAAATTTTCTGGGAAAATAATACATAATTTAATATTTCATTTTAAAAAGGCTAGATTAAAAGTAGGCACTAAGTATATAACAATATATAAACAGCAAGATGGTAGAAATAACATTAATTTAAAAGATCCATTGCATCATAAAATTTATGAGCCCTTCTTATACAATACACAATGGTGATACATTGTTCAGCATTTTGCTTATTGTGCAATCTTGGTAAATACACAGAGAGGGAGGGAGGGAGGGATTTAAATGGATAACCAGTCCCAAGGTTAACCTTGGGACTGGTTATCCATCTAACTTTGCTGGGAGTATAAATTGGATACAGAGCCCGAAGCAATTCAAGGTTTTCATTCATGGAACTGTCCTTGGAAAAAACGCATAACTAATTTTACATTTTCCATATGGTGTATGTGTTACAGGATCACTTCACCAAGATATTCCACTTGTGCCAAATATTAGGTCAGAATTGGCTTGTAGTTTCTAAGGAAATGCTCTGCATGAAATACACCAGTTAAAGAAAAGGAGCGAGGAAGAATGACATTGGAGCTAAGCTTATAAAAGGCCCGTCTCAAACATGCTAAAGCTTCCTGACTCGCCTCTCTCTGTATACACAGAAATGATTTCCCCTACTAAATATATTGGTCTATTTACTAGGGTACTTACCTGTTTAAGAAGCATTGTTATATTAAGTAAAACAGAGTGCCTGAAGTGATACATTTACTGAGAGCCTATTTGTTTTACTGAAGAATTTATGGCTGCAGTAATAACTGTCAGAGGGAAAGTGTGGTTAAAGTGCTTGAGAAGGGACCAACTGCATAGGGTATCCATCACACTATCGACTTCCTGACAGTGGTGTGGCGAACTCCTTTGTCATAAACTCAAGCACCCGGAGTCAAAACCTAGATCGATGAAAAGGGAAGCTTGTATCCAGCTTTCAGGGAGGGTATCTTTTCTCTTTGACCCATTAGGACAGAAATAACAGAGGCCTCCCTCCCCTTCACCTCCACAGAACACATCTCAGTGCAGCCTTGAGTTATAACAAGCCTTCCGGATAACTGCTAGCTATGGCTTATCTTTGAAATGACAGCTGCGGTACTTTTACAAGGGAAAAGTTAATATGTGGAGTTTCCTGA
The DNA here is from genome assembly GCF_031021105.1 of Erythrolamprus reginae. Classification (NCBI taxonomy): domain Eukaryota; kingdom Metazoa; phylum Chordata; class Lepidosauria; order Squamata; family Dipsadidae; genus Erythrolamprus; species Erythrolamprus reginae. The sequence goes on from NC_091950.1 coordinate 52,994,877, forward strand.
TTAGACCCCCTATAAAAAAACTCCAAACCATGGAAGTTACAAACTGAAATTTATTTATTTGTTTATCAAATGTAGAGACTGCCCATCTCACTCATAGATTACGATGTGTAAATACTTATTGTCTTGGTATTCCCCCAGCTCTCACAGTCTGTTCCTTTTTTTCTCATGTTCTTTACACCTATCATTCATTCATTCATTCATTCATTCATTCATTCATTCATTCATTCATTCATTCTTTCTTTCTTTCTTTCTTTAATTTTTATGCTGCCCTTCTTGAGGCAACTCAGGGCGGCGTACCATATTAAATATAACAATATGTAAGAAATCTAATAACTATAAAAATATGAAAATTTGCTAAAACATTTTAAAAGACCCCATGTACACTCACACACATTCATCCAATCCAATCATATCATATCTTGCATCGGCCGGAGACAGTCTCATCACTCACGGCCTTCATGCCCTCCAGCAAAGGTAGATTTTTAAAGCTTTATGAAAGACCAGGAGGGAGGGGTCATTACATACCTCCAGAGGGAGTTCGTTTCAGAGGGCCGGGGCCACCACAAAGAAGGCTCTTCCCCTAGGCACACCAGTCGACATTGTCTGGCTGATGGGACCTTGAGAAGGCTGACTCTGTGGGACCTAACTGGCCGCTGGGATACATGAGGCAGAAGACGGTCCCGAAGATAATTATGGAAAATGAATGGCTAGCTTCTAAATTATTATACTGACTTCAATGTATTTTCTCCTACTAGTGAAAATTCAAAATGAAGTTTACCCACTAAATAAATTTCCAAAATAAATTTCCCCACCTTTTGTTCAGACGTTCATTATATACATACGGTCATAATATTAATTAGGCAGTTTGGTGCAGTGGTTAAAAAATCTAGAAACCATGAGTTCTAGCTTCACCTTAGGCACAGAACTGGCTCAGGGGTATGCAAAGTTGGCTCATCTATGACTTGTGGACTTCAACTCCCAGAATTCCCGAGCCTATCATGCTAGCTCAGGAATTCTGGGAGTTGAAGTCCACATGTCATAGAAGAGCCAACTTTGCAATGGTAAAACATTTTTTAAAAATCTTGCCAGAAAAATTGCAAGGACTTGCCAGGCAACTTCTGAGAATTGGACACAAATGGAAGGGAGAAAAAAGAATCTATATCTTTTCCTTGATAATGAAAGAACTCACTATCATAATAAAATGTTGAGCCAAGTGCATTATAGTCACCTGGCTCTACAAATTTGTGGGCTGTCAGCAATGTCCAAAGGGTATGGTTAAAAAAGTTGAGATTGCAGTCAATTAAATCTCTTGGAGGAACTTTTCTTATGCACCTTTCTCAGGTCAGAAGGTCTTAGCATTTCAGACAGCTACAGGTGATGAAAAACTGTATAATGGGGAACACCCCCCCCCCAATAAATACATGCTCCTACAGTTAATACATCACAAAACACCAAGATAAGCTCAGTAAAAATTCAGTAGAAAAAATATGTAATCTTCAACAATAAAGAGGCCCAAAATACCAAGCCGCTCCGAGTCCTTGGAGAGGGGCAGCATACAAATCTAATTAATGATGATGATGATGATAATAATAATAATAATAATAATAATAATAATAATAATAAATTTAGTAGAAATTCTATTGAAAATAAAATAATCAAATAGAAGTCTCTTTCATATAGGAAGAACATTTTTGAAAAATTTCAGATTACCACTAAATTGTGATTACTGTCACAAGACTGGCAAAAGCTAAATCGATGGAAAAGCTCAAACCCTTTCATGTTTACAAGCACTTGTGGAACATTTAGAGATTCATAGTAAAAAGCAATATATTCAGAGATTTTATCTTGTTCTTGTTTGTTAGTTTGCTTTTATGTTTATGGATGGATAAAACTTGCATATATTATGTCTTCTGAGCTTGCGGGTTTATGTTTCAGTTTATATGTAATCAGTTAATCAATATATTTTAACTCAATAGGACTAAAATCCATTTGTCAAAACTATCTGTAACTCATCCTTTAATGACAAGGGTACTGATTTTTAATGTTTCCTGTTAAATAATAACTGAAAATGTTGACATAAACTCCTATAATAGTCATAATTGCCAGAAATAATGCCTTTTCTGAAATTATTTTTTCTCTACCATGGGTGAAAATACAGCTCGGTAATGAAAGAACTGCAAGGAAAGATTAAACAATTATTCTCCAAACGTAACTGTTAGGGTCAATTTAGCAGATTATAAAATGAAACATGGTTTATAGCCACATTGTGTGGATGTTGTCTCTAAACAGTTTTACTAACTCACATTGCAATCCCAGGTTCACATACTGAGAAGTAAAGACCACCAAATTCAATGAGGTAGAATAACTTCTATATGATAATTTGTACTTTAAGAATACAACTGATACAATCAGTATGAAATTGTATTCTCACAACTGCATAGTTTAGCGTTGTGGTTGGCTCTGGCCCAGCTCCTGCCCCAAGGACTGTGGATGTGGGGGAGACATCCACATGCTGCAGGCCTGTTTTGCCCCCGGTGGAATCTGATGATGAAGGCTCCTCTGACCAAGAAGACATGAGTGACAGGGAGGAGGAGAGTGTGGCAGACAGCTCAGAAGGAGATCAATTATCTAGCTCCTCCTTGGATTCAGAACAAGAGTTAATGATACAGCCACGCATGCAGAGAGCGATGCATAGGCAACAACAACTGAGAGATTATTATCAAAGAAAATGAGGCCACCTGTGGTTGGGTGGGGCTGTGGTAATTAGTGAGGCTGTTATAAATAGCAGCCTGTGGGTTTGGCCATTGTGGAGGATTATCTGATCGTTTGTTGTGTTTCATGACTGCTTTACTGACTTTGACTTTTTGTGTGCTGATTTTTCCCTGCTTTGTAACTAAACCTGACCAAACTGTATTTCATTTTGTGAAAGAAGGATTTTGAATTGCCTCACAGTTGCAAGCTAAGTATCATAGGACTGATAAGGGACTTGTATAAATTACCAGTTTGTTTGGAGACGAGTGCTCTTTGCTATACCAAAAGAGGACTTAGTTTAAGTGAATTTTCATTATAAAGAACATTGTTTTGAATTTTCAAACGTGTGTGTGTCTGAAATTTGTACCTGTGAATTTTTGGGAGGATTCTACCAGAGAGCCCGACAGAACAGTTTAAGTATAAAACTACATTGTAAAACTTTCTTCTGAAATCATAGTAACTTTCCTGTTCCATAATACTGCCTTACCATTTTTTCACACTATAGGGTGACAAAAAAAAAAAGGAAGCAAATATTTGAAAACCATCAAATGACGTTTTTGGAAATCACTAGGTTTTTCTATGCAAAATCCCACATAAACATATTTTATGTCCTATAAATCCATCACAATGTTAGGTAAAGGGGAAACTATTTTGAGGTTCTGTTTTAAAAATATATCAGATCTAATAATGTATGATACTTAGGGTATGTTTTCCTCATAACATGCAATACCAGTGAGTTCTGGTAGACTAATGTATAATCAATACATCTTTTACTGGTGATCAGAGGCCTGGTCATGCATACAAAGAAGTCGATAAATAATAACTGGAGGTCATTGTCATGGCGACGCTAAGCTATTGGGTCATTTTGATTCGTTTTAGAACTGACCATGATTCTTAATGACCACTAATGTTCAATCATAGGACACATTTAAGCTCTTTGGGCTACTGACCTCTTACAGCTTTCTGTTCTTTCTATTGCCATCTCCCCCCTATTACTCATATTCAACTGGCGCTTAAGCTATATTTTTCTCAGCCACGATCTTTCTTTGGTCCATATTAAGTACTTCGGTAGAAATAATTATGAAAGTTAAGATTCATAGTGGCATCCTTTATAACTTTGGGACAGTGAGTTATTATTTCTTGCTTGTACCAAATAAATTAAAATCAATTATACAACAAATATTACCAAAATCGTAGAGACACCGCTTTTCAATAGTTTTGAATAATTACCACCCTGAGTCCCACAGGATTGGGCAACATAGAAGTCAAATAAATTAAATTAAATATTTAGCACAATACCAGCAGCAATAAAGGTGAATGCTCAGGACTTCAGTGAGTAAACATGGGAGCAAATGGAATGTAAGCAAATGGGAGTTTTGGGGAAAGTGTACTTGGGGAAAGTTTATTGGCTAATTGAAAGAAGTTAGGGTGACAGTGAGGAGGTTTGCCTTCATGCTGAGCATATAATATAAATGAGTGGGACCTATAGCAGCCACAGGTAAATGAGATTGTGGGGTGAGGGACATGTTCAGTTTTGTTATGCCCATGGAAATGTTTTGGGACATGCCAAACCTGTGCAAAAGAGGCAATCTCCACACAATATTTAACAGTTGTCATAACAAATATTTTTTGAAAAATTGCATTGTACCCTATTCAAGTCTTGAATAGGTGGGGACCTGATCAGTTGCTGGAAGGAATTTGGAACCTGTTAATCACTTATAAAAGTATACAAAATTTGAGGTAGGTCATCTTGCTTGCTTATTCAAAATTTTCTTAATTCTCCTCCAAAATTATTGTTTATTTCTTGATTCAACTTTTACCATGAATCATAAGCACCATGTTTATATGTCTTGGGGCCATTCTAAAAAAAATATCGCACAATATATAAAATTCTCAAACTCTTGTTTTTTATTTACTTACTTACTTACTTACTTACTTACTTACTTACTTACTTACTTACTTACTTACTTACTTACTTACTTACTGGAGTTGGAAGGGACCTTGTAGGTCATCACGTCCAACCCCCTGCTCGAGCAGGAACCTTACACCGCCCCAGACAAATGACAGTCCAATCTCTTCTTTAAGGCCTTGCAAAAAAGGCCAGGGGGGAGGACAAGGGTTTAGCCCTCTCCCTAATCTTGCCTTCCTCTGCTGGTAACAATGGATTTCCCCAGCCCAGCACGGGGGTTGTACACATGCAATATCAATAGCAATAGCACTTAGACATATATGCCGCTTCATAGTGCTTTTCCAGCCCTCTCTTAGTGGTTTACAGAGCCAGCATATTGCCCCCAACAATCCGGGTCCTCATTTTACCCACCTCTGAAGGATGGAAGGCTGTGTCAACCTTGAGCCGGTGGAGAGATTTTAACTGCTGAACTGCAGCTAGCAGTTAGCTCAAGTAGCCTGTGGTGCTGCACTCTAACCAATGCGCTATTCCGGCTCTTAACAGGGTAGGGCATGGGTGTGGGCATACACTAGCGCTAGTGCTGCGTGCATACCCCCTCCGGAGAGGGGTGGCATAAAAATCAATCAATTAATCAAACAAACAAACAAACAAACAAACAAACAAGCCCAAAAAAGTTTCACAATCACAGGTCTAATGTTTAGCATTGTGGTATGTGTTAAATATTCATGAAGAAAGTTCCAGAGTTCAGAATCTGCATGAAGCCTCCTAAGCCGTCCTGATTGGTTGCTTCATTTGGCGGGAGACTTGTTACCATGTCAGATAGAGTTTGTTACATTGTGAACCCTATAAATACAAAGCGGCGGCACTTTCCTTAGAGTGATTTTAACTGTAACCCATTTGCGTTAACTCTGTCAGCTCTAGCCGAATAAACAACTGCTAATTCTGCCAGTTGACTCTCCGAGTATTTTTCAGTATGAAGTTCACTGTTTGCTAATGCTTCTTCTACATAAACTGCTCTATGTCAAACTTGCATTTTTAAGGAAGTATCATAATTAATCTATCAAAACAATGAGCAGTGATGTGTTTGATAATTTTCTCCACAATCTTTCCCTGGAGATTGGGTCAAATGCCACCTTCAAATCTGGAAAGCTGTTATACAGGGTTCCTTGAGGTTGAGAGCAATATTTTTCTGCCAGGTAGTGAAAGATAGTATATTATTCTCTACTGGATTGTCTTCCTGAAGCTCATTTGTCCATTTGCCAAGACTTGCTCTTGTTTTAGCCTTTCAGTAAATTTGTCAAGCAGATGCTTAGCACATAATTTACTAATATCCTTTAAAAGATTGATTGATCAGATATACGGAGGCAAGACTGAATATGTTATCAAAATGCTAATCATCCTGGTTAGAATGTACAATACGTTGCACCCTGGAACTGATTTGCGCTGGTGAGTTGTCAACCAATCAACAAAAGCAATAGGATTTTTCTCTTTGAATGCTTGCACCAATTTTGCTCTTTCTTAACTCTTTTAAAAATTAAATTCAGTAAGGTCTCATGTACTTTTTTTAGCTTATAAAATCTATATTGAAGATGGTGATCATTATTTTCCTCTATTCTTTATAAACTCCAGCTAGTTTATCCTTGCCTTCTGTGAATTATCTATCAAACTAAAAGGGGTTTATTTCAATTTGATTAACTAAGGAAAATTTAACTTTAAAGTTTTTGTGCATAGAAATGCTAGTAGTTATTTCAAATTTTCTTCTTATGTTCATGCTTATGTAAGGATTACTTAATTTGGAAGGTCTTGAAAAATTTTTAAAAATCAGAACACAGTCTAACCAAACTCATTATGTCATCTTATTTGGGTATCTTCTTGATAGCAGATTATTCTTTAGAATTCTCTGAAAGGGTGCAAAATGTCCAGTCAACGAAGCAGTGGAAGTGATGAGCCGGTGCATGGAGCCTGTTGGGGTCTGGATAGGTGTCAACAGACTCAAACTCAACCCGGATAAGACGGAGTGGCTGTGGGTTCTGCTTCCCATCTGCCGCATGAATCCCAGCGACCGATTAGGTCCCACAGAGTTGGCCTTCTCCGGGTCCCGTCGACTAAACAATGTCATTTGGCGGGACCCAGGAGAAGAGCCTTCTCTGTGGCAGCCCTGACCCTCTGGAACCAGCTTCCCCCAGAGATCAGAACTGCCCCCAACCTCCTTGCCTTTCGTAAAGTTCTTAAGACCCATCTCTACCGTCAGGCATGGGGGAACTAAGACATCTCCCCCGGGCCTATACAGCTTATACATGGTATGTTTGTGTGTATGCTTGCTTTCAATAATGGAGTTTTTAGTGTTTTTTAAATTATTAGATTTGTTCTTACATTGTCTTTGTTATTGTTGTGAGCCGCCCCGAGTCTACAAATCTAATGAATAATTATTATTATTATTTTCACTCCTGATGGGCATAGGAAAATTTAGGGATTGAGTAGGATCTGATTAATCACATATGTCAAAAAGCTTTGAACTACAAATGGAAAAATATTCATAATTTTAGTTCTCTATATCATACTTTGCTCTATGAGTATAAATACAATTTTTTACTTAGCATAATTCATAAATTCCCTAATTTCAGCACTAAATATCAATTGGGAAACCCTACCCCAACCCCCATTTAATACAGGTATGAAAGCATTGTCTTTAAAATTCAATTCAAAACTTAAGTACAGGAAAGATTAGGCCAAAAAAGGAGATGAGGCTTCATGATTGCTATCACAAAACAAACGGACAGTTTTATCTTTAAAGTGATGACCAGGCAATTCATTTGCATTGCCAGCACTCATGATGTGATACATACATCATGCTCATCCTTGTTAATCAAGTTCAGAAGATTTATTAAGATAATATCATGGAAACGTATCAGCCATTTAGCTCTCTAATCTCAAGGTATTTTTTGTACTATGATCTCTAAAAGGACTGAAAATTAAACAAAGGCTAGGTGTTAAAAAGTACAGTTTACAGAACTACAGCAAAATATTCTACTGAAGAATAAGATCAGTTGAAATTGGTTGCGGTCTAATTTTATTAATTGAAGTCAAGTGCTAAAATCATTCTGCAACAGAAATTACTGAAAATATCTGTTTGCTGACTTTTGCAATAACCCATCTCTCTAGGTGACCTCTGCCCTTAATTAGCATAAAGGAGCAGAATTTCATGGTCAGTGCTGAAATTGTAGGATTGATAGTAATTTAGTAGCTGAGTAAATATAGATAGATTTGATATTTCCTATTACCTGGGAAGTAGTGTAGAAAAGCATGTATATACTGTATATCATTTATCACTTATAAATATATTTTCCACTGCAGTGTGAAACATTGTAACCCAGAAACAACTGTCAAATGCATAAAGTGGCTAAGTTTCACTCTCAGTCAAAGGCAACTATCAATCTAATAAGATCATTTTAATTTAGCAATCAATATACTTAATTTCACTTCATCTTGTAATGTAATCATTTTCTTTCTCCTAAGCTGCAGGTGGCTCTTTGGGCCATCTGTGGTGGGTTCCTGTCCCATCACTGGCTGGCCTTACCCCTCGTCCTCCCCTTCCTTCCCTTTCCTGGTCTAAGAAGATAAGAGAGATGGCAGGGGATGGAGAACTGGCAAGGGCAGATTATCTGGTGCTCATTCTTGTAGAGCTTCTTCCAGCCCTTGTTGGTGCTGGGCATGCTTTGATCAGTTGGGCAGATGCACAATCTGCTCTCAGCCCTGAGAAACTGACCTGGCCTGGCCACAACTAACATCAGCCTCGCTAACATGAGTGCTGGTGGGGTAGAAATAGGAACCAGGAGGAGGGGACGTCAGAAAGAGGGATCGGCCAGCAATGCCTAGACATGGCTTTAAGAGGTTCAGGGCAGTGGGAAAAGGGTGCTGACCCCACTGAATCCCACATGCCCATTCTGGGGGGGTGGGGTCAGGCTTGGAGAAAGACCTTGCAAAGATGTTGGCCCATCAGCCGATCTCCCCTCTACCTCTATATATATTTGTGTAACTCTCTTGTGCTCTTTCTGTCTCTGTCTCTCTTCTCTCTCGTGTGTGGAAATCCAGGTCTGGGCCAAACTATCAAGCTCTCATTGGGACATTTCACTGCTCCTCCCCCCCTTCTTTTTGGAAATCTAGGCTGGCTGAGGAATGATCACCAGCCATGGTGGAGGCTTCCCTTTGAGTGACTCTCCTCCTACTCCTCCCTCTCATTGTCCTCTTGCGGCCCCCTGGCCAGCTGTGGCAGGGCCAAGAATGTGTGTATGTGGAGGGAGACCCTTATCAAGTGAGCACCAAAATGCAGCAAAGGTGTGCACAGGGTGGGCGGCCACTTGCTTAAGGAGGGTCTTAACAGGATGCAACAGGACATGGCTTCTCTCCTGCACTAAGGCCATTGACTTGGCATGCTGTCATTATCCCCAGCAGCTCTTTAGCTGAGCCTGTAGGGTGCGAACTCCATCCCAAAGCAGCAGGAAAGACACCCTCCTCCTTCCCCCCTCCTTCTCCTCTTGTGATCCCCTAGCCAGATGTTGCAGGGCTGGGACAGTGTGCATGTGCAGGGAGACCCTCAGTGAAGGGCTACCAAAATTTTTACTACCACACTGTGGACGTGGCTTATGCATTTTCTTTCAACATCTTTCAGTGCAAATTGGGTGCTCTGGGGTGGAGCTCCATTTTTGCTACCCCACTGCATTCCCACTCTCTGGGCAGTAGCCCACTCCTGGAGACCCTCCTTAAGTGAGTGGCTGCCGGCCCTACACTTGCTGACTTGGCCGAGCCATGGCTTTCCAAAAGAAAGACACATGCACACACATAGAGAGACAGACGGATGGACAGATGGATGGACAGACAGACACTCAGACAGACAGAGAGAGACAGAAACACACACAGATATACAGAGAGAGGTGGAGAGAGAAAGGGGGGGAGAGATATACAGAGAGACATACAGAGGAAAAGAGAGAGAGAGACAGATAGGGGAGAGATAAGAGATAGAGATAAGAGAGAGAGGGAGAGGGGAGGATAGGAAGAGGGAGAGGAATAGTAAGAGACACATACGGAGAGATACCGCAAGATACAGAAAGAGGGGGGGAGCTAGGGGGAGAGAGATACAGAGAGTGATGGGTAGAGAGGGGAAGATAGGGAGGGGAAGAGAGAAGGGAAGAGAGAGTGAGTGAGAGATACAGAGTGAGAGAGAGAGGGGAAGAGAGAAGGGGGACAGAGACAGATACAGAAGAGGGGAGAGGGGGGAGAAAGAGACATAAAGAGAGAGAAAGGTTTTGAGGCAGGTAAGAATGGCTATGGTGGGTCATGTGATTGGGTGAGAGTGAGGGACATTGTGTTGGCCATGTCCACCCAGTTTTTGTGGATCCTGGTGGGCTTCTTCCCCCCTGTGGGAAATGGTTCCAAATGGCTCTTTGAATGTTGAATGCAGACCCCTGTTCGAAACTTTTCAGAAATTTCTCAAGAGATATTTGCTCCAAGAAATTGACAAAATCTAAAGTCAGAAGATCTTGATCCAAACGTTTTCAAAAACTACAGTGTTTGTATCATCCATATATGGAATCATGCTCAGAAGTGCATTGAGGAATGAGTTTCTGTATCCAAAGAGACGCATGGATATTGTTTCTTAAGATCATTTCTGAGCTTGTAGTGAAAAAATACAGCTTACCATGTTGAGTCCTTAAAGATATTTCTTGCTAGTTGTTGTGGTTGGCTCTGGGCCAGCTCCTGCTCCAAGGACTGTGGGGGTTGATGTGGGAGAATCCTCACATTATCAGAGTCCAGTTTTGCTAATTACCCCATTAGTGAACCATCATCATTATCATTATTAGGTTCACAAGAGGAGGCATTCATAGATGTTCGCAGATGCAGGTTGATGTCAAGGAAGGAACAACTGCACAAATATTACAAGAAATAAGGGACAACCTGTGGCTGGGGCAATTAGGCTAATGGGGCTGCTGATAAATTGCCAGCGTTGTTGCCTCTTGGCGTGGGAGTTTATCCGTTTGGAGAGAGAGAGAGATCTACCCAAATCTGTCCTCTTCCCCTTCTATGTTATCAGTGTAAGAGAAAACTGATTAGTGGAGTTTATATTATATATAGGGTTAGGCAGCAAGGGGAATGGCATGGAACACCGTTCCACTGGTGGAAATGAAGATGCATGGGCAGCTTTGTCACTGCTAGCAGTGTATGCACATGCATGTGAAATTCAGCTTCTGTGCATGTGCAGCAGCCAAATGTCACTACCCCACCCAGGAAGGAGAGAAGCTTGTCGGGGAGATGATGTTGCTCCTGCTTCACCTGCTTGCCAGAGTCTCCCCAATGAGCTGATGTTCTTCCTGCAGGATTTCTTCCCACTGGTGGCTCCCGGACGGGCATATAAATCCAATAAATTGAATTGAATTGAATTGACTGCCGCAGCCACCACCGTGCAGGACCCAGCCCCTTGGCTACTGGCTGGCTGCATCTGCAGAATGGCAGAGGCACCTTGGTCAGACCCATCCAAGAGCCACCAGAAGGAAGAAAAGGGTTTCTTCCCACTGGCAGTCCCTGCTGGGATGGACCACCACTGCCGTGCAGGACCAGCCCTGTGGCTGCTGTCTGGCTGCATCGGCAGCAGAAGCAGAGGCACCCTGGTCAGTCCCACCTGGGAGCTGCCAGTGGGAAGAAATCATTTCCTTCCTGCAGGATTTCTTCCCACCTGTGGCTCTTGGGTGGGACTAACCAGGGCTCCTCTGCAGATGCAGCCAGCCGGCAACCATGGGGCTGGTGGCAGTGGCAGCGGTCGTCCATCCTGGCTGGGAGCTGCCAGTGGGAAGAAATCCTTTCCTTCCTGCAGGATTTCTTCCCACTGGTGGCTCCTGGGTGGGACAGCTTTGGCCCATGACCCTGCCATGCACAGGAAATTGAGGGGTGGGCATGCACATACGTGCCCCTGACCCCCCCAGTATTCCAATAGGGCTGCGAATGGCTACCCTTTACTGATTATATATTAAGATTTATATTAATTTTTATATAATATAACACAATGCAGCACAACACAACACAGCGCAGTTTAATTCCTTCCAATCCCTACTATCCTATCAGAGCTGAAGAAGCTTATTGGATGAGAAGCATAACGTCTTCAAAAGAAAAAACAAGAAAGTCCAGTTGCTTCCTGAAAAAAAGCCCCTTTGGAATTAGATGTAAATACCATTCCATAATGCTTTATAGCACTCTGGATGGTTTACAAGGTCAGCATATTGCCCCCAACAATCTGGGTCCTCATTTTGCAGATTTCAGAAGAATGGAAGGCTGAGTAAACTTTGAGGTATTGCACAAATAGCATTTTTTTTGGTGTTTGACAACTATATTGGGGAAAATACAAGGACTAGATTTAATTTCCACTCCTCTCTGTGCTTTGTCTTCTCCTATGGTCTGTTGCCTGGTTTCTGGCTTAACACAGTTGGATTAGGGCCACATCATTTTTTTTTAAAAAAAATCCCTATGCAATAACAACAGATGAAGACAATGTACTTTGCAATTTTCATGTTGTATAGTGGTGTGTGTGTGTTTCAGTACCTCATTGGTAGAGTACATTTGGGGGAGAAAATCAGGGCTGATTACAACTTGTTAGCTTTGCTGCTGATCCAGTTCTATTTAAGAAAAAAAAATATGGCTTTATATTTGCCTCCCACTGATTTTCAACTAAAACAGAACTTAGTTGCCTGCTGATTCCTGCTGGCTTTTTAAAATGAAAAACTTATTCTTCTTAAACTACTGGAAAATTATGTTTAAAAATCAGCATAATTTCATTGCCTTTTATTTCTGTCTGTCATGAAAACTGCAAGGCTGCTTTCTGGAGCAGCCCAATGTAATTTAATGTGCAAATTTAGTTATAGTTATGAATATACTGAGTGAAAAATATATTAATGATCCAACAGTATTAGTCACTGTACAGTAAAATTGGCTGCTTTCCTACATTGGAAAAAAATCTGTTTCTATAGGTGCCTCAGTCTTTATTGCAGATAAATGTGCAAGATTGAGTTTTGGCAGGTTTTGTAAGAAATGAATGAATTCAAGCAATGTACCAGCTGTAGTGCAGCCACTTAAATTGCAGAGGGGTGTAGAAATTAATTCAAAGTGATGATATCACACAACCTATTATTTTTAATTGGGAGTAGAAGAGAATTAAGCCCTGGTGTTAAAGGTCTGGAGGAAAAAAATGACAATAGTTTTAAATTTCTAGACCACATGAACGGATTGAACTAGTTCCAGCATAAGTTCATAGGGATATGGAAGATATCTAGCTAGGTGGAACTAGAAAACAGGTTCAAAAGAAATAAAATTATTCTAGTTATTTCCCAGTTGTCAGTATAACATATTTATCTTTCAAAAACAACATTTCAGCAAACGTTTGTTATTTCTTCTAATTACATACACAGTATGTAAGTAATAGCAATAGCACTTAGATTTATATACAATGAAGGGCTACCAAAATTTTTACTATCACACAGTGGGTGTGGCTTATGCAGGATGCCCTGCATTTTCTTTCAACACCTTTCAGTGCAAATTGGGTGCTCTGGGGTGGAGCTCCATTTTTGCTAGCCCACTGCATTCTCCCCACCACCACCATACACATCCGGGCAGCAGCCCACCCCTGCTTATATACATCTTCACTGTGCTCTACAGCAGTGTTTCCCAACCTTGGCAACTTGAATATATTTGGACTTCAACTCCCAGAATTCCCCAGCCAGCATTCGCTGGCTGGGGAATTCTGGGAGTTGAAGTCCAAATACCTTCAATTTGCCAAGGTTGGGAAACACTGCTCTACAGCTCTCTCTAAGCAGATTAAACAATAATAAGCAAATGAAGCAAAGTCCAGGAGAACATTTATAAATGGCCTTCATGTAGATTCCCACAAGGTCTCTGACTGCTCATCATGGAAACTAAGATGCTTTTACTAAGTATGCCTTTAACTTAAAATATATTTTTAGGGGATTGAAAAGACACAATGACAAAAATATATTTAGCAATATTTTAGTGGCTAGGGCTATTAGCAATAGTACCTAGATTTATATACCGCTTCACAGTACTTTAAAGCCCTCTCTAAGCAGTTTATAGAATCAGCCTATTGCCTCCAACAATCTGGATTCTCATTTTACTGACCTTTGATGGATGGAAGGCTGAGTCAGCCTTGAGCTATTTGTTTGTTTGTTTGTTTGTTTGTTTGTTTGTTTGTTTATTTATTTATTCATTCATTCATTCATTCATTTATTTATTTAGTCCAATGCACAATGAGGGTTTTAGTGGGTATATATCTATATACACATAGTAAAATACATGATGAAGGTGATAGAGGAGATACTCATAGTAAAATATATCTAAGAAATAATAGAAAAGAAGATATAGTAATAGAACATATCAATGAAAGAATAGAAGAAGAGATATAGGAATAGAAGAAAGGTATATGAGATATAGGAGAGCAATAGGACAGGGGACGGAAGGCACTCTAGTGCACTTGTACTCGCCCCTTACTGACCTCTTAGGAATCTGGATAGGTCAACCATAGATAATCTAAGGGTAAAGTCTACGGAGAGGGGCGGCATACAAATCCAATAAATAAATAAATTAAATAAATAAATAAATATAGTGTTGGGGGTTTGGGGATGACACTATGGAGTCCGGTAATGAGTTCCACGCTTCGACAACTCGGTTACTTAAGTCATATTTTTTACAGTCAAGTTTGGAGCGGTTAATATTAAGTTTAAATCTGTTGTGTGCTCTTGTGTTGTTATGGTTGAAGCTGAAGTAGTCGCCGACAGGCAGGACGTTGCAGCAACTTAGATCTTGTTTAAAGCGTCTTAGTTCTAAACTTTCTAGGCCCAGGATTGAAAGTCTAGTCTCATAGGGTATTCTATTTCGAGTGGAGAAGTGAAGGGCTCTTCTGGTGAAGTATCTGTGGACATTTTCAAGGGTGTTAATGTCTGAGATGCGATATGGGTTCCAAACAGATGAGCTATATTCGAGGATGGGTCTGGCAAAAGTTTTGTAAGCTCTGGTAAGTAGTGTGAGATTGCCAGAGCAGAAGCTATTCAGGACTAAATTAGTAGTTGAATTAGCCTACAATAATCTATCCTAACCACTGCACCACCATGGCTCTTTGTTCATTTCACAGTATAAATTCAGTGATTTGAATGATAATAGACCCATCTTAAAGATGCATGATTTAGTTACACCTTTCCTTAAAATTATTATAGCATGGTCTGCACAATTGCTTTTGAAGATGGTTGACAGATTATTGAGATTAGAATGCCATAGTAAAGCTGCCGATAATAAGCAGATACAAGATACATATGATGTTAGGTTATCCTGTTGGATACTGAATGTCCAAAGTTATTGACCGGTCTGTCTTCTGCTATCAAGGTCCTAATATGAACTGTGTAGTGCTCTCTACCCATCAACTTACATTGGTTTTTGTTTTCCTTCTCTGAGGGAAAAAAAGCCTTTGTTTTTCTCTCTTATTCTCAGGGTGTTTTACAATTTCTTTTAATATGGCTTTATTGTTATTTATATTTTGTTACACACCGCTCATCCTCCCTGATGGTCTCCATTTCTTCATCATAAAAAATCATTATAGCTGGAATTCTATTGAAGTATCTTTTCACAACTGAAATGTGAAAAACTATGGAGGATATAGAGCACTGGGAAGATGATTTGACCATAGAAGGTAAGACTCACACAGATAATTTAGTTACCTCCTCAAAGGTAAACAAAAGAAACCCACTTCCTCCTCAAAATAATTTCACTGGCATTTTCTTTTCCTCTGAGGAAAAAAGGTAATTTCCTTTCTATCAGTCTGAAGGAAAATTGAAAAACAAATGCAAAAGAAACTTTAAAGCACAGCATTAATTTAATGGAAAATGGAATGCTCTGTTAGAGTAGCTTAGCCCAGATTTTCAAACTAGTCAAATCCTCCACTTTCTGCTCTTCATGTAAATTACATTGAGTTGCGTACTTACTCTTTTCATTTGATTTGGCTGCTCTTGATTAGAGTCTTTTGCTAAATGACTAAATAGCTTACATTTTTTTTGTCATTTAGTGCTCTTTTTATCTCTGCAAAATGATTGTGGCTGGCTTCTCTTTGTTTGGCTTTTGGCTTGTTGTATACTTGATATCTTCTTTTATTGAGTTTTACATCCCATGATATGTAAAGTTTGAGAAATATTTTTTTACTATCTGATGGCTTCAAACAGTCTGTCTATGGGCCAATCTGTATCTTTTAAAAATATATTTTATAGTTTTGATTTTTTTCCCCTTTTACAGCCTAATATTTTTTATTGGAGACTCAGCAAGATGCTTCATGAATTAGAGGTGTGTGAGGAATTCTTCAAAACATGCACCCGCTTTTTTAATGGAACTTTTATATCTTATAAATCTCCCTCTCCCCCCCCTCTCTCTTGCAATAATCTGAAAATTTTAGCAATTCAGTCCCATAACTGTAAACATACAGCTGCCTATCATATTTTTTAAAATACTTCAGCTATCCAGAAGTTTCTTATCTTCTTAATTATTTTGTATTGCATTTTTTGGTTTCACAAACTACTTTGACAGAAAAAAGCAGTACCATTTTATGTTTAAAACAGAAAGAATCATTATATTAAGTAAATATCTTAAATAATAAATACATAGGCTGTGTATTAATCCTACATTTAAAAAAAATCCACATTGTGATAGTGAATTTGCTTTCTGTGTAAGAATTCTTTCATTCAGCAATATCTAGGGAGAAAGAAGGAAGAACCAACAGTATTAAGAAAGCCCAAACTTCATGAGGAAAGGGAGAATTTATAAAAATATAAATGGGCACACCAAAAACAGCAGAATTACATTTTTGCATCAAAGGGAGAGGATGGGAAGCATATTCAGTAGAGCGAACCAAGTACAATAGAGATATTGGAGATTTGAATTCAGTAGGACGTCTTGGGAGAGGATTTGCTGTTGAAAATAAATTCGGTGCTGAAAGATTGTTGAATAATGAAGTAGAAAAAGTTCATATTTCAGTTGTCTGGGATGCAGAATATGGTTTAGCCTGGCTATCAGTGAACACATTCATTATATTTGAAGTAAAATTATATTTATAATAAATAAACAAACAAACAAACAAACAGCATCATTTCTGTCTAAACTGCCTCTGGAAGAGATAAAAGCATGCCCCCCCCCCAAATTCTTTATATCTATTAAATAGAAATTGAACAAAAAATAGCCAGATAAGAAATAGAGATAAGGACAGTAAATGAAGACCCATCTATCCTAAACACAGGTGCCATTATGCAATCTCCAGCAACCAATATTTATTTATTTTCTGCCTTTATTATTTTTACAAATAACTCATGGCAATGAACATATTCAACACACCTTCCTCCTCCTATTTTTCTCACAATAACAACTAGGTGAGGTGATTTGGTGAGACAGTGACTGGTCCATGCCAAAGATAGGACTTGAATTCATGGTCTTCTGCTTTCTAGTCTGGTGTCTTAAACACTAGACCAAACAGGTCTATTAAAATTGTATACGCTAATTTACATTTATGGATACAAGGAGCAACCATGGGGAAAATTACCATTGGTGTTTCTATTTACTCTGTTGTCTCAGAACTGTTCTCCACAGCACCTGATGGTAGAACTAGAAGCAATGGGTGGAAACAAATCAAGGAGAGAGGCAACTTTGAACTAAGAAAAGATTTCCTGACAGTTAGAACAATTAATTATTGGAAAAGCTTGCCTCCAGAAGTTGTGGATGCTCCAACACTGGAAGTTTTTAAGAAGATATTGGATAACCATTTGTCTGAAGCAGTGTAGGTTTTCCTGCCTAAGCAGGGGGCTGGAGGTCCAAGGTCCCTTCTAGCTCTGTTATTCCATTCTATTCTAACTCACTGTCAATTGAGATCTTCAAATGCTTGTACAGTACAAAATATAAATAACAATCAGACAATAAAATTCATAACAGGTGCATTTTCATTCTTTGCTTCTTGCCACTTTTATTTGTCTTTAATATGATTGAGAAAAATTACGATTTACTTCTCATATTGGTATCTATGGTATATAAATAATTCTCAGTGCTCAGTGGACTTTATTTTTAGTAACTTCTAAAAAATTTCTAAGGTTCGTGGTTTTTCAACCAGCCACAATGATTAGAGCTTTAAGATTATTATAAAGAGCAGAATGATGATGGTTTGTTGATGATGATGTGTTGCTAACATTTCTTTTATAGGTATAGTAACAGGGCAAGTACATTTTTTGTTCTGTTTCTGTTTTTTAATGTGATGGCAAAAAGAGATGCATGATAAACTTAATCCAATGTAGTGCTTGTTATTATCAATTACATTATAAAGTTTACTTTTTTAAGCTGTCCACAATGTGCTAACATAGTAAGATTTTTCTAAATAATTTAAAAGGAAGTTTAGTATGGTTATAATTTGATGTAAGGCATTTATTGAAAGTTTGGCAGGATATTCATACTGTTATAAAAAAGATCTTCCTCTATCATTCTCTGTTCTGAAGCCCACATATCTGCTGTTTCCTGAAATCTATTTTTCCTTTCTATTTCTTTCTTTCTTCTGTGTAGCAACTATTACTTCCTTATTTCCACCTTCTAATACTTCCTCCTTTTTCCTGGAACCTTGCTCCTTTATTAACCTAGATACCGCCTTCTTTCTTCCAACTATCGTTTTCAGTGCTTTCTCTGTAATATGTGTGAGATGGAATTGAAATGAGAATGGAAAAGGACAAAATCAAACAGGATAAATGTCCAAAGCAACCTGGATCTGTCCCCTGGATTATAATACTAGGAGTTATCAATAAAGACAAGTAAAACATTTGCTTTAATTAATTTGTTTAATATGATTTGGGTGCTACCTCCCCCATCAAATACAATTTTAATCAATTTAACAGACTAATACAGGGAAGGGGGTTCTATTAGAACTGAATGCATATTAAATGGAGAATGGAATATTATGGATACCTAAAACAGGTTGCTAATTTATAAAATGGGGATCAGTTTTTGACCACAGCATCCAATATTTCTTAAATATGGTCTGGTAAATTAAATGGGGTGAATTCATGGAGATTGTATTTCAGGTTGAATATATATTTTTGAATAAATAATTTCCCTACTGTTTATTAGAAAAGAGATATTTTTCAAAACTGTGGAGAAAGATGGTCAAATTTAAACTAAAAATGCAAATGTTCATCGACAGAAATATATGAGAAAACTATGCTATGGGAGATACCTGTTATAATCTCTTGGCTGATCTTTAAAATTATTTTCCAACGTCGCCCATATAAAAGGTGAAGAATATTGTGCTTGCTTCAAATAAGCAAATCTTTTGTCTCTGCCTTTAGTTTTTGGAACACAAGATTGCCAATGCGTGCCAAATAAAATAATAAAACTTTATGAAGAAATAAGGCACAGTTGTGAAAAATCAACAAGGCTGAGGTGGGTCCAGATTTCCTACAAAAAATAGAATGTACCTGGAGGAAATTTGGAGAAGATTTTGATTACTACTACGGGCATTTGGAGAAGTGCAAAACCATAGGGTTTCACCCAGCTGTAATCAATTATTTACAAGATACTCATTAGTACACAGTCAAAGGGTGGCATGTTCTAATTTAAATGTTGTGTCTGTAAGGGAGTATAAAAAGAAATGTCATCTTCTAGGCAGTGTTTGTCTAGATCAAATATGCATGTGTTAGTTTTACAGATTGATGTCAATGTTGCACTTATTTATTTGGGCCAAGTGGTAATGATATGTAGGATATTTTTCTTACCTCAAAGAAAACGGTGTATTTGGAAATTATTTAGGGAATATATAAGAAAACTAAATTTACTTAAGGCAGCTTCTTCCTCCCATTTCAGATACACACACACACACACATACACACATATATATATATATCTTGGCAAATGGATGCTCTGAGGAGGAACATGGGGGCGCATGTAATCATCTTGCCAGTTTAATTAACAGTGCTTTTGACTGATATGTGCTAATGAGGATAATGTACAATGTCGAGGAAAGAACCCTGTGTGCTATATTAAAGGGACAGGTGTTGGGCGTATTGGAAAGTTCAAGTTACTAAAAGGAAATGAAGTGACAATGACTTTGAAAGATGCAGCGATAGGATCATTTACAAGGGTTTACTTTAAAAAAATCTAAATCTGTTTGTGGCTCTAATTTACATGCTTAAAAGTGGCTATTATTTATGAGATTAATTTATATACAGCATGTATGCCATCGTATGGAATCATGATAATAAAGCACTCATTATGCTATTAATAATGCAAACATTATAACTTTGGAGCTTCTAAAGCCCAAACTTTTAATTCTTCTAGAAATACTGTATAATGATGACTTTCCATAATATAATTTTGATCCCCAAAAGGAAATACTTTTCTTGATAGTTGATTTTCTTCTTTCTCTAAGTAATAGCCACTTTCAGGTATGTAAAAGGGAGATTTGGGATGGAAATAATTTGAGGTTTCAGTGCTACAATATAAGAGAACGCTTGTTTTTATTGAATATAGCTGTCCATCTTAAAACTAAACTTTGCTCAACTTTCAATCCAACAATAAAAATGTTGCCCTTTTATTGAGCAGCATATAAATTTAATAATAAAGAATAAAGAAAACAAAAACATTGAACCCCAAACCTAAAAAATAGAAGCAGAAAAAACCTTTCACATACAGTATATGAAGACAAAGATGCTGTTTCTTTCCTAATGGCTCTGAGAGCAGAGGTTCAAATAGAAAAGAATAGATTTCAAGTTAAAACTCAGAGAATACTCTTAATTTCCATAGCAATTTAATTTTCAAAAGAAGATAACAAGAGAGACTGAGGTTCCTTACTCCTCTCCCAGAAATCATGAAATGAAGGCCAAAAAACCATCTGTTAAGGGAGTACTAGCTCTGACTTTCTTATGGTACAAGAGTATGGATGCCTACAAGGGCAACTTTTTTTTTAAAAAAAATAATTTTTATTATATTACAGAAATAAAAAAGGAAGAACAAATACATCTTAATTTACATCGTTATATCGACAAGGGCAACTTTTTATTTGTTTGTTTGTTTGTTTGTTTTGTCAAGTACATATTGGTAGTATACAAAGTTATAACAATGTTTATATACAGTACATTATACTAGTAAGAGAGAAACATTAGAACAGGGGATGGAAGACATGCTGGTGCACTTATGCATGCCCCTTACTGACCTCTTAAGAATTGGGAGAGGTCAACAGTGGATAGTCTAGGGTAAACTTTTGGGGGTTATGTGATGATACTACTGAGTCAGGTAGTGAATTCCATGCATCAACTACTCGGTTACTAAAGTAGTATTTCCTGCAGTCAAGTTTGGAGTGGTTTACTTTAAGTTTGTATGTGTTGGGTGCTCATGTGTTGTTGTGATTGAAGCTGAAGTAGTCATTGACAGGAAGGACATTGTAGCAGATGATTTTATGGGCAATGCTTAGGTTGTGTTTAAAATAACATAGTTCTATGCAGTGAAGGGCTACCAAAATTTTTACTACCACACTTTGGCCGTGGCTTATTTTGTGGGTGTGGCTTGATGGTCATGTGACCGGGTAGGAGTAGTTTGCTGGTCATGTGACCAGGTGGGAGTGGCTTGACAATCATGTGACTTGACCAAGGATTTTCCAAGAATCTCAAAGCAATATCTCAAAACAAAGCAATGGACTCAAAACAAGCAGGTCATCAAATTCATGCACATCTTTGAGGTGAGCAGCTATAGAACATCTCACTTAGAATTTTGAAAGCACATTTTGAGCATTGTCCTATAGGTGCCTTCAGGATTAAAATGGCCACTCACAAAATAATCACTTACTCAAAGGCAACAATTTATAGTGTTCCTTGCTACTTTCACAGCCTAAGTGAATATCCCCAGATGCTCCATTTCACATAACAGTCTTAACCTTCCTTAACCCAGTCCATAAATTGAATGTGAATTGTTGCAGAAGATGAGACCAAAACAATTGCTGAGTCTAGTATTGTTTGTTACTAGTGGTTTGAGTCCAAGATTGGTAATAGCATTGTAAAGAGTTGAGTTCAGTTCATTTAGGGTCATTGATATGAGGTAGGTTAAGGTCACCAAGAAAAATGAGAGTGTGTGGATAGGAGGTTGCCCACATTAGTATTGAGGTTAAATTGTTTGCATGTGTGATGTTGTAATCAGGGGCTCTATAACATAATAGGAAGCAAAGTGTGGTATTTAGGGTCATTTCACAGATGATGGTTTCTGGAAGATCGAGGTCATGTCTAACTTGGATATTTTTTAGGTTTAGTGATTTTTATAAAAGACGGCAAGTCCCCCTCCTCTAGGGGTTTCACGATCAGACTGGTAAACATAATAGTCTCTTACTGTGATAATGGAGTCAGGAAGGGATGCATTTAGCCATGTTTTGCAGATAAATATAATGTCAAAACTAAATATTTCTCCAGTAAGCTTACAGTGATTTTTTTTTGGAGGCAAGGCAAATAGACCTCTGAGTCTCTAAACTTCTTCCAGTTCGTTAGCATTCAACTTCAAGAGCAATTACTGCATAATTTTTGCTGCTCTGCATAAAGACTTGCTCTTTAGAGTTTCGAAGAGATTCCTGCAAGTTACTGAGTACCATCCACTCTCTCAAAAATCAGTACAAGAAGACCTTAGCATTTTCTTATTAGCATTCCATACTGCCTTCTTCCCATCCCTGGCCCTCAGTGCTAAGATGTTGAAAAAGTCCAGTAAATATTCACATACAGCCTGAAAAAAAAGATAAGGGTTTAGCATGACAACTTATTTATCTGAAAGATATCCTTAAAGATTGGCTGAATCCTGTCAGGAGTGCTAAAGCCTTACAGAAACTGTTTATTTCTATGATCTTTGCTGGAACAAAGTTTGCTGAAATATCTTATTTTAGCTGGAAGCCTCATCTCACAGGGAACCTAAGCATTAGTGTAGCAGCAGGTTAAATCCCTACTGAGTATTTCAAGTTGATTTATCATATTTTTCCCATGACCTGTTTATTTTATTTTATTTATTTTTGTGGTAAATCAGCAAAAAGACAAACATCTTATATCTGTTATCATTTACTGCCAAAGGTATCCAAATGCATCCTTTTGAGATTGGGATTCTTTAAAGAATGCAAATGGTAAACATTAGATAATTTTAAAGATTCTTTACCAGATTGCATAGTCCGAATGTTTTTAAAAATACAATGCATTTGCATGTCATTTGACCTGTTATACTACCTGAAGACAGATATGTGAAATCAAGTCCAACGTGTGTGTGTGTGTGTGTGTGTGCGCGCGCGCGCGCGCGTGGACTTTTTTATCACAATTAGTGACCCAATTTTTATTTTGATTACCTTTGGAAAACTGGTCAAGCTCCCTTAGCTTTATTTATGGAATGTGGTGGTATGAACGAAGACTGCTCTGGGTTTTCTGACTGGCATTTCTGACAATTTTATTTTGTTTCTTACTACAACCGTCTTGGAGGGGTGATAATATGTTCTGCAGATGAATTATGGATATTCCTAAAAAATCTGAATGGAGTCCCAAAATGCATAATCCTACTTGCCTAAACTATAGCGCTAAAAGCTGCCCCCCCCCCCCCAGGTATATAATAATAGTCATATTATCTGTCTACTTAGTTGGCAAAAGATAGATATAGAAGGACAAGGGTCCTAGTCTGAAAATGGTGAAGAAAAGGCCAAGGGTATTTCTAGCTAGGGCAGTCATTACTGAATGTGCAAAATTATCGTAGGTTTGGATAATTCCCTCCCCCATTTTTCTCTCAGCTAACATAGATGTTTATAAAACAGCATGGAAACTGTACTTAAGTATTGTTTTGCTATTTAATTAATAAAGCTAAGAATTTTGAGTGTTTTGTGACCTTCTACCTACTCTAGCACATGACCCATCCAAATTTATTGTAGTCTTTTCAAAACATGATACTGATATCTCCACTGTTTTACTTTTTCTAGTCAATTACTTTTCAGCAGAAAACTATAAAAATCCTTAAGTGCTTTTAAATTACCAAACTAAATAATTTTTCAGTAAAATTATACTGCTGGCACTTACGTTGTTGTGACTCACTTTGACTAGGCAAATGCTTTGATTAGATTCAATTTAATTATGATATCAAGCTAGATTTATGCACTTATACAGACAACTTCTTGCAACCATATAAAGTTTAGAAAGTAAATATGTCCAACCCCCAACCCCCCAAGGGAAAGCCGAACATTAGCTGAGCTTAATTCCAATTCATGTTCATCTCAGCAGCAAATCTTTGCTAACATAATCCATGATAGAATTGTCTAAGAATAGTAACCTAGTATAAAGAAAACTACAGGCTATAGGAAGAATAATTTCCTCCTTATCTAATGGTAAATGAAGAAATTTGTTTCTCTTTTTCCAGATTGATTAAAAATGATAAAATATCAATGGGGAGAAGTTTGCAAATATTGTTAAATGTGTGTGTATATTTTGATACTCATACTCATATAATAGATATATCCATTAGCAGGTAAAAAGCCAAGATGAAATTAAATAAATAAATATCTCAAAGAAATTTTCATTAATTTCCACCTCTGGAACCAACTCCCCCCCAGAGATTAGAATTGCCCCCACCCTCCTTGCCTTTCGTAAGTTACTTAAAACCCACCTCTGCTGCCAGGCACGGGGGAATTGAGATGCTCTTTCCCCCTAGGCCTTTACAATTTTATGCATGGTATGTCTGTATGTATGTTTGGGGGGGGGGGGTTATATTAATGGGTTTTTAATCATTTTTAGTATTGGATTATTATTGTACACTGTCTTATTATTGCTGTTAGCCGCCCCGAGTCTCCGGAGGGGGGCAGCATACAAATCCAATAAATAATAATAAAAATAATAATCCATCTATTTCCCAATCCAGTCATTCCCTTGCCCCTCCCTTGCTCCCTCCCCCCTCCCTCCTTTCTTCCTCATATTCTAGAGAGAGATATGTTCTGTCCAGATTTAGTAATAAGTAATTGAAACCACATTAAAAATGGCTGTTCTTTCCCAGTGTTAGACTAACAAATAATTCAAGCTGAATTTAAAATGTAGATGACTACATTCAGCTTTTGAAAATTATATTTTTCATAGAAGAATAGAAAAGCCTGGACCTTTTAATTCCATCTCTTCCCCAGAATTTATTTCCTGTCTGGTATACAATGTCACCTAAGAATATATCATTCCTACAGTATGAGGTTTAAGTATGTTTGTAAATGAGTTGCAGAGCAGGAGGGTATATGGTTGGGGGAAGGCTTTGACTAGTGCTGAAAACAGTCATTTTTACAAGAATGGCACAGTGTTTTAACAATTCATTATCAGAACAATACATTTTATGGCTTTGCTTCAGATAACATAGCATCTATCATAAAACTTTGCAGTTAGTATTATCCTACCAGCAATACATCATCTAGTTGTAAATAAGGACAAAGGAAATATTTTAAGAGGATATAGCAAGGAGGGGGAAGAACAGTACATGCTTTGAACCACAAAGCCACTTAACACACTTAAAACATATTTAAGTGGATGGTATCGCTTGATTTGTCACCTCTGAATAAAAATGGAATTCAAATTTCATTTTCAGTGAAATTGCTTTTAATTTTATTATCAAATAATGTAGAGTAATTTATCAAGCAAGCATTTCTGCTGAGGTAAAGAAGCTTTTTGGTTGTTTTTTTTAACTTATGGTTAAAATGTAAGATGCATTAGGCTCATTAGTGCTTCTTGTTTGCAATTAAGAGGAGAGGGATGCATAACAACATCTCTCTCCATCCCCCACCCAAAATTGCTATAGGCGAAGGAAGAAATTCATTTTGGTACTGAAAAAGCTTAAATCGAATGACTTTGTAGCATACTTCTCAATAACACTCACCAAGAAAAATCATGGGAAGGAAATATAGGTGTCATGTCCCACTGTGCAATTATTTATTTATTTATTTATTGGATTTGTATGCCGCCCCTCTCCATAAACTCGGGGCGGCTAACAACAATGATAAAAACAGCATGTAACAATCCAATCCAATACTAAAATAACTAAAAAAAACCCTTATTATAAAAAGCAAACATACATACCGACATACCATGCGTAAATTGTAAAGGCCTAGGGGGAAAGAATATCTCAGTCCCCCCAGGCCTGGTGGCAGAGGTGGGTTTTAAGAAGTTTATGAAAGGCGAGGAGGGTGGGGGCAATTCTAATATCTGGGGGGAGTTGGTTTCAAAGGGCCGGGGCCGCCAGAGAGAAGGCTCTTCCCCTGGGTCCCGCCAAATGACATTGTTTAGTTGACAGGACCCGGAGAGGGCCCACTCTGTGGGACCTAACTGGTCGCTGGGATTCGTGCAGCAGAAGGCGGTCCCTGAGATAATCTGGTCCGGTGCCACGAAGGGCTTTATAGGTCATAACCAACACTTTGAATTGTGACCGGAAACTGATCGGCAACCAATGCAGACTGTGGAGATTAACCATAAGGTTTGATGAACATGGGATTAATTATTTATTTTGAAAACATTATGGCCACCTACCTTGTGCATTAAAATCCTAAGCACTTCCCACCTCATTCCATAAACCTAAAATGAATGTAGCCCTCAAAAGCCACACTAACATATGATCTCCCACCACAGTGACATAATATGCCATCAACTCTACATTTATATTGGCTGGGCTCACTTCTGTTCTAAACTGGGATGAAGAGCTAGGGTGAAAAGTGAGACCTTTACTGCCTTCTGGAAGGTTAATAGATGGGGGCTTCTGACTCTCAGGAGGGAGGGTGTTGCTTGCACAGGTGCTCAACTCATCTTTGTTGAGTGGGCTGCGGCTGCTGCCAGACATTGCTGGCCCTGCATGCAAATAAAATAGCAATAGCAATAGCATTTAGACTTATATATCACTTCATAGTGCTTTTACATCTCTCTCTAAGTGGTTTACAAAATCAGCATATTGCCCCAAACAATTAGAGTCCTCATTTTACCCACCTCGAAAGGATGGAAGGCTGAGTCAACCTTGAGCTGATGGTGAGATTTGAACTGCTGAACTGCAGCTAGCAGTTAGCTGAAGTAGCCACTCTAACCACTGCACCACCCTGGCTCTTATAAAAACTAGGCTGGGCTTAATTTCGGGATAAATCATATTTTCGGAGGAACAGTGGCACCTTGAATTGCAACTGGATAAAACAGAATTTTAGCCTGGCCTTAGTAGCATCTCCTTACTCTTCTTAAGTTAATTAACAGAATAATTAAATAATAATAAAGCAGAATATTGAAAAAAACTCAGGGATTTAACTGCACCTGCAGGGAGAAAAGCTAGTACCATACACTTCTCTTCCAGGGCTTGCAAAAAGACTTGTTGTGTTCATAGACGTTTCCAGGACATCTTTCTGATGACTGAGTAAGATAGGAGAATCATTGAACAACCAATGGAATAGCAATCAACCAGTAAAATAGTTTGCCTTCAGAAGTTATGGGTGAGTCAACATTGGAGTCTTTTAGACCAGTGATCTTCAACCTTTTTTGAGTCGCGGCACATTTTTTACATTTACAAAATCCTGGGGTACACCACCAACCAAAATGACACAAAATGACACTCTAACACAGTACATATTATATATATAGTTAATAATATAGAATATCACCCTCTGTGGGGGCCTCTTATAAAAAGAAAAAGGTCAAATATCTATATACACCATCAGGATAGACATAACCAGCTGAGGCTGAGGCTTCATCTAGTGGTGGCAACATTTACCTCCAGTCCTGACCAGGATTAGAAATCGGGACCCTGGGGAGGAATAGCAGCTTCAACTACTCGCCATGGCCACACAATGACAAGTGTGCGGCAGCCTCAGCAGGGACCTTCCTGGGTGTGGATGAGAGGCAGCCTGCTATTGGTTCATCGCTAGTGGTTGGCATGAATACCAGAAGGTGATTGGTCAGTGAGCATTCCCTGTGTCTCCACTCTTCCTGTCGCTGATAGCTGGAGGGATTGTGAGGGGAATGTTTATGTTCGAATGGAGGTGACTGGATAAATGGTCTCTGCGGGCCGTATCTGGCACACTGGCCATAGTTTGGGGACCCAGGTTTAATTTTCCCATGGCACACCTGACCATGTCTCATGGCACACTGGTTGAAAAACACTGTTTTAGACTGTACAGCTATCTATCAGAAATAGTGTAGATTTCTTGCGGAGAATAAAGGATAGGACTAGATCACCTTCAAGATCCCTTCCACTCTGTTACTGTTTCTGAACTGCAGTCCTGTCTAGAGCTCATTTCCTGCCAGGTTCCACCATTCTCAGACCTGGAAAAGTTTCTAATTCTGGAAAAGGTGAAAGGAAAAAAGAGGATTATCAGTAGCACGGTGAGTAGAGTAGAATATAATAGAATAGAATAGGATAGAATTCTTTGTTGGCCAAGTCCTTTGACACAAGGAATTTGTCTTTTGTGCATATATAAAAGAAAATATACATTTTTCAATAATCATAAGGTACAACGTTTAATGGTTGCCATAGGGTACAAATAAACAACCAGGAAACAATATAAATCGTAAGGATACAAGCAACAGACTGCAGTCATACAATCATAAGTGGGAGGAGATGGGTGATAGGAATGATGAGCAGTAATCATAATGCAGCCCTAGTGAATAGTTTGAAAGTGCTGAGGGGATTATTTGTTTAGCAGAGTGATGGCATCTGGGGGAAAAAACTATTCTTGTGTCTAGTTGTCTTGGTGTGCAGTGTTCTATAGTGTCATTTTGAGTAGACTCAATTATAGTGCCTGAGTGCACCTTTGGAAGTCCTGAGTGGCCAGGTTGGGTACATATTGCTTTGGGGAAAAATATCAATATGGTCATTAAGAGTCAATAATGACTTGATAGTAAACAATCAATCAATATAGGTAATACATAAAGTCAATTGGAAAATAGAAACAAAGGAAAAGATATTATGGAGACATTAATAAAGAGAAAATTTCAATGGGCTTCAATGTTCAGTGAATGAACAATGTATCATTAGCAGCAATCAAAAACACTGCTGGACACAATATCCAATATCTTTTAAATTACAAGAATGCAGTAAGCAGTTCAATGATGGAAACAATTATCTGTCTATCTATCTATCTATCTATCTATCTATCTATCTATCTATCGATTTGATTTGTATGCCGCCCCTCTCCATAGACTTGGGGCGGCTAACAACAATAATAAAACAACATGTAACAAATCTAATATTTAAAATAATTTTAAAAACCCTCATTTAAAAAACCAAACATACACACAAGCATACCATGCATAAATTGTATAGGCCTAGGGAGAAGGGAATATCTCAGTTCCCCCATGCCTGACGACAAAGGTGGGTTTTAAGGAGCTTACAAAAGGCGAGGAGGGTGGGGGCAATTCTGATCTCTGGGGGGAGTTGGTTCCAGAGGGTCGGGGCCGCCACAGAGAAGGCTCTTCCCCTGGGTCCCGCCAAACGACATTGTTTAGTCGACAGGACTCGGAGAAGGCCAACTCTGTGGGACCTAACTGGTCGCTGGGATTCGTGCAGCAGAAGGCAGTCCCAGAGATATTATGGTCCGATGCCATGAAGGGCTTTATAGGTCATAATCAACACTTTCAATTGTGACCATAAACTGATCGGATTCATTCAAACAAATGGGAGATGACCCTTTATCAGGGAGGTTTTAATCTGGATAACTGCTCTCCACAAGGATTTAGATTTGATGGCCTAAAAGGCTCCTTCTACCAGTGTTCCCTCTAATTTTTTGGGTGGGTGGGTGGAAAAGTATAGTGTCTGAGCGGCAGTCCCTTTGGGACTGGGCGGCACAGAAATATTAAATAAATAAATAAATAAATAAATAAAGAGAATTTCAAAATAAAATACTACACTGTGTGTCTATAACAGTGAGCTCATAATAGGGCAACTATCAATATCAAAATGCCACTTAAATAGTTGAGCTAGTTTCAAACTAGATTTTGATTTTCTTTCTCTCTTCCTTACTCCCATTCTTTTTCTTTCTCTTTTCCTTCCTCTCTTTTTTCTATCTGTTTCTCTCTCTTCCTCTCTTCTTCTCTCTCTCCTTCCCTCTCACTCTTTCCCTCTCGGCTTCTGGGCAGGTTTGGAAAACTCTGAGTTGATGATGATTTTTAAGTGAGCGATTGCTCACTGCTCAGCTTAGAGGGAACTATGCCTTCTACTCTTGTCCTCTATGATTCAAGTGATATTATTCAGATTTATATTACACAATGTGAAATTCTATTATGAATTGTGAAGAAGTGTATTTGCATTTGCATATAAATTCTCAAAATGTACAAAACAAGTAAAGACCTTGGAATACTCATATCAAATGACCTGAATGCCAAAGCCCACTGCAACAACATTGCCCCCAAAAAACTTTTGCCAGACCAATGCTTGAATACAGCTCATCTGTCTGGAATCCACACCGCGTTTCAGACATAAATACATTAGAAAGTGTCCAGAGATACTTTATGAAAAGAGCCCTCCACTCCTCTACTTGCAACAGAATATTTTATGCAACGGGACTTGAAATCCTAGGCTTACAAAACTTAGAAATATGTTTCTTTCGACATGACCTAAGCATACCTCATCAAATCATCTGCTACAATGTCCTTCCTGTCAATGACTACTTCAGCTTCAACCGGAACAATACAGAAGCACACAACAGATACAAACTCAAAGTAAACCGCTCCAAGCTTGACTGTAGAAAATATAACTTCAGCAACCAAGTAGTTATTGCTTGGAACTCACTACCTGACTCTGTAGTTGCATCACCAAACCCCCAAAACCTTACCCTTAGACTCTCCACTGTTGACCTCACCTGATTCCTATGAGGTCAGTAAGGGGCATGTATAAGTGCACCAGCATGCCTACCATCCCTGTCCTAATGTTTCCCTCTTATTAGTACCCATCTCATGTATATAAACAGCGTTATATCTATGTATACTACCAATATGTACTTGACAAAAATAAATAAATACAAAAACACAAAATATTGATCTTCTAAAAATAGAAGGTTAAATTACAAAGCTCTGGCATTTCTGTTAGGGGGTGCTGTATGTCCTTGGTTACAAAGCTTTTACATTTAATATTATCAACGTGTACATTTTGATTTCTGTTGGTTTGTTTACTAGTAAAAAGCATTTATAAGAAACTAAGTTATTACATTTTACTATTTTCCTCCTATTCTCTTTAATGTCTATATTCTGAAACATTTGTTGGTAAGTTTTTAAACAGCAGGTGTCAAATGCTGAGACTGAGTGTAATAATCATAATGATTTGAAGAAAACATTGAGCTCCATGGAAATAGCAATAAAGGGGAGAAACTTAAATATACCTCTCTCCTAGGATGTTGCTGTTTACAAATGCTTAATAGAATTGGATCTTGTATTTTTTTTCACACCACCTGGAAAAAGCAACATATTATTTGTATTGTAAATGTTATGTTTTAAAAACACATCAGGACTCCAATCTAACTAAAGTTATTCAGGCTTAAACTCCATTCAAATCAATTGGGGACACATTAATTGTATTTCATATTGATTTTCAATGTATCCCCCATCCTTTCATCAACACTGAGCTTGGACTTCCCCATTTCTTCAATCTTTAGTAAAAATATTTGTTTTGTCCCTTTTCTATATCGGTGTTTGTTTTAAAACAAAAACAAAAAATGAACATTTTAAAATGTTTTCATTCATTTATGCCTTTATGTATCCATACTTTTCAAATTATACATAACTAAAGCTGTTTTCATAATCTCTATATGTGTGTTACATTTACTTAATATTCATAATTTTGTTTGCAGCTTTACGAATAAAGAAAAGCATTAACAATTTAGAAAATAATACATTTAAATTACACCTTTTTTCAGTTTGCGTATGAGAAATGTACTTTATATTAAGTTTGTCTTACCATTTTATTTTCTAATACAGTGGTACCTCAAGATACGACCCCCTCATCTTGCGAACAACTCGTGATACGAACCCGGGGTTCAGAAAAATTTTGCCTCTTCTTACGAACTTTTTTCGAGTTATGAACCAGCGTTCGGGAGGCTGCTGGGAAGCCCCCCAGCTGTTTTAAAAGGTGACAGCCGGGCGGCGGGGCTTCCCAGCAGCCTCCCGAACGCCGGTTCGTAACTCGAAAAAAGTTTGTAAGAAGAGGCAAATTTTTTCTGAACCCTGGGTTCGGTTCGGGAGGCTGCTGGGAAGCCCCCCAGCCTGGCTGTCACCTTTTAAAACAGCCGTGTGGCTTCCCAGCAGTCTCCGAACGCCGAACGCGGAAGTTCGGGTTTGGTGTTTGGCTTCGGGAAGCTGCTGGGAAGCCGCACGGCTGTTTTAAAAGGTCACAGCCAGGCTGGGGGGCTTCCCAGCAAACTCCCGAACCCCAAACCCGGAAGTTCGGCAAAAGTTCGGGGTTCGGGAGGTTGCTGGGAAGCCCCCCAGCCCGGCTGTGACCTTTTAAAACAGCCGGGCAGCTTCCCAGCAGCTTCCCGAAGCCGAACGCCAAACCCGAACTTCTGCGTTCGGCATTCGGAGACTGCTGGGAAGCCCCGCCGCCCGGTTTAAAACAGCCTGGGGGCTTCTCGGCAGCCTCCCGAATGCCGAACCCGGAAGTTCGGGTTTGGCTTCAGCGTTCGGGAGGTCGCTGAGAAGCCCCCAGGCTGTTTTAAAAGGTGACAGCCGGGCGGCAGCGTTTTTTTTGCAGGTTTTTTTTTTTGGTTGCACGGATTAATTGACTTTACATTGTTTCCTATGGGAAACAATGTTTCGTCTTACGAATCTTTCGTCTTACGAACCTCCCCCTGGATCCAATTAGGTTCGTAAGATGAGGTATGACTGTATTTGGTGAAGCTACTCCAGATAAGTGGGGGCTATGATATTAATTCCTTTGGACCGGTTGAAATCATACTTACTTGGGAATAATTCTCCTTGAAAATAATAAGACTTATTCAGATCATGTCTGGCATGTACCTTTTTTTCTATTATAATTGTCAAGCTAAAATGATATTTGGATTAGAGCATCATTACCTGCTACGAATGGAGACTTAAAATACATAATATTTTTTAAAGGACTTTTCTGTAATTAAGGAAGGACTGCACTCTATGATAGTGCTTGACCAATAATGATTTCTGTTTGTATAATGCCTGCGCAAATTGGCTGCAATTTGTACTTTGCTACTCATCTCATCAAAGCACTTTACATTGCTCTGACTGCCTTCTCTGGCACATTCAGAAGCCAGAATATGGTTCTGCAGATGATGTGCCAGAGGACACGATCAGAGGAATACAAAGCCAAACAACACAGTGGCTTTATTCCACTCTGAAGAAGCAGGAGTTTCTGTTACTTCATGAAACACCTTTGATGTTTTACTCAAAGCCTCATCATAGGGAAGCATCCCTTTCAACCTTTTCACAGGTTTAGTTTATACACCAATTTCAAATGTTCAAAATGGGCTGTGTTTATTATTTTAAAAAAATGTTACTTTATACCAAGTAATTACATGTTACTTGAGTAGAGTCCAAAGAGATGGCTGATATTCCTTCAAAAGCGGATCCCTAGAATCTAGAATTGCACCCAGACACTTATTGGAAATCAGTGCATTTCATGTAGCAGTGCGGTTATAGGAATGTACTGTGGTGTGCCTAATACGGTATGTGCCACTGCATTCTGGCTAGCTGACATTTCTGAATGCTCTCAAGGGCAGTTCCATATAGATAGACACATTGATAGTCCAATTAACTAAGGTATGTGCAAGGGTGTACTACTGCCCAGCTGGGGGGAAGAGGAACACAGTGGGGTAGCGAAAATGGAGCTCCACCCCAGAGCACCCAATTTGCACTGAAAGAAGTTGAAAGAAAATGCAGGACGTCCTGCATAAGTCACGCCCACAGTGTGGTAGTAAAAAATTTGGTAGCCCTTCACTGGGTATGTGTGACCTTGAGGAGTATCTCCTGATCTAGGAATGGACATGGCTGGCACACAAAATTTACTTTTGCAAAATTCTAACCACAGGCAATGCCTAATGATAGTTACTCATGAACTGGTTATCTTGCACTTAAATTACTGTAATTCAGTCTACTTAGAGCTGCTTTTGAAGACTATATAGAAACTGGTGCAGAATAGAGTATCCTGCATGCTGGCAGCTGATAGTCATTAAATCAGGATAACTCTTTTGTAATAGGTAGTGTTGGACAAACCGAACTTGCAAAATTCGAACTCGAACTTTTAAAAAAGTTTGGGTAAAGTTTGGGTTCGGGTTCGGCATTCGCTCAAACACTGTGAAACGCCGCCGCCCAGGAGGAGAGTGGGGAATCCCATCATGGGATTTCCCATTTCCTTTTGCTTGCGGCGCCGCTGCAACATCCTTTTCTGTAAAAATAAAAAGAAGCAAACCACCTCCGTATTTATTTTTACAGAAAAGGACGCCACAGTGGTTTGCTGCTGTTCGGGTTCGGGTTTGGCAAACTCACCCAAACTTCATGGCAAAGTTCGGGTGAGTTCGCCGAACCCAAACTTCGTTGGGTTCGCCCAACACTAGTAATGGGCAGAAGAAATAAACTTGAAGAAGAGCTGTCACCAAGGCACTAGTCATAAAAGAAATCTAGTCTGGGCCATGCTGTAACCTGAGTGAACAACATAGGGCATTTCTTAATTTTCACAAAGAGAAAGGGAGAGCAAGAGTGGGAGAGGAAATAAATTTTGAGTTGTGTAGATGCTATTATTGTAATATTATTATTATAACTAGTATTAACATTAACATTTGCTTTCCTGTTCCTAATATACAGCTATATTGGGTCAGCATATATGTTTTATCAGTAGGTTTCCTTGGGATCAACCTGAGATCACACCATATACTTCAATGTTGAGTGGTGATATACTATTTTGACAATCACCTTTTCAATGTGAAGCATGTGCTAAAGTGAGGAAGCATGGCGTAGACAGTGAGAGCCATTTTAATGAAATGCATTAATATTTTATATAGCATTCAAACAAAAAGAAATACCACTGTAACATCTTAGATTTCTGTTAATGCCTGTTGTCCTGATGTCCATGAGTTATACATGAAAGTTTATTTTGGCTTG
This sequence comes from Erythrolamprus reginae, assembly GCF_031021105.1. Classification (NCBI taxonomy): domain Eukaryota; kingdom Metazoa; phylum Chordata; class Lepidosauria; order Squamata; family Dipsadidae; genus Erythrolamprus; species Erythrolamprus reginae. The sequence continues at coordinate 53,029,704 of NC_091950.1, forward strand.
CATGAAAATTTATTGAGCAATGCTACAGTGCTGGAGTATCTAAATGCCATTGCAGGAGAGATGGGATGAAGCCCAGGTGGCATATCATTCTATATGTATGCAAATCTATTTAGCTACCATGTAAGTATGTGCTTGGCATTTGATATGTGTCCATAGCAAATCTTTAGGGAATATCAAGCTGGATACGGAAGTGTGTCAGTAAGTGTTGTGAGGTTAGATATTATAGATGAGAGTTCATTGGATTTTTTCCCCTCAGCGATGTTTATGTTTTTGCTGTCATTGAGAACTTTGGATATAATTTTAATGCATTATTAGATACTCAGAGTGGCATTTACAAAGAGAGAGAGAGAGGGAGGGAGGGAAGGAGGAGGGGAGGGGAGGGGAAAAAAAATAAGGCAGCAGCCATGGCCAGGAAGTTCTTTTCACAACTTCATTTTGTGTTTGATTGCACCTATTTCTACAGGCCTGTTCCAAGTTACTCATGCTTTAGTGACCTCCCAATTGCATTATTGCAATGTATTCCACATGAGGCTTCCTTTGAAAAACTTAGAAACTGCTGCTCATTCATAAATAATTATGGATGTGACTTAGTATGTCCATGAAGCTACCGGTACTTTGCAAGCTACTTTGGCTTTAAGCTTCTAGATACAATTCAAGGTGTTGGCTGTGACCTGCAATGCCCTTCATTGCATAGAACAAAATTAAATGTGGGATTGCTTGTGTCCCATTAATATTGTTTCCCCCACCAGATTCAACAGATTTGGAAAAGATCTTTTCTATAAAGCAGTGATTCCTTCTCAATCTCAATTCCTTCCTCGGGTTTGGATGGCCCCAAACCTATCAGTCTTTCGTATACAACTGAAAACTAGTCTGTTCCAGTGAGCCCTGGTCATGTTGCTGAGTTAGTGCATCTCTAAAGGTTATTGCAGTCTATTGATTGGGGGCCTTGTCAGTCTTTGAATAGTATTCATGATTACTTTTAAATTTGTTAATAACCTGCTCAGAATTGCTTGTGAACTAAATAAACCCTGTTCTTTAAAAAAGCTTATGACATTAATTGTGAGTGTTATAAAGTGATTATTATTTATCCTTGATAAACAAAGAAACTAACTGCAGCAACTTTAAGGTGCATGGCTGGGAATTCTGGGACATAAAGCTGTTAAGGCTGAGAAGCACTGATCTAAATATAAGCCATATGAAGGAAGGCAATTCAGGTTTTGAATGGTCTTAGTTATTTCAAAACTTATTGTCATGCAGCAATTGTAATTAAAAAACCTTGTCTACATTTCTGTTGCTGCACCTGCCTATCATTTCTCCAAGGTTAGGCTGGCTCTCACCTACATTAATCCTTCTGAAAGGATATTTCTTTGCCTCCTGCAAAGTGGTATGGAACCCACTTGGAGAAGGGAGGCCTATAAATTTAATAAAATTAAATTAAAAAATAGAAGTACCCTTTTTGGAATTATTGTGCTTTATCGGGGGATTTTATTGTACATCAATAACTGCTTAATTGTTTTAAATTTTTGTATTGCTGGTATGGCTGTTTTATTTTTATTTTGGTGGTACTGTTTATGTTTTAATGGTAAGATGCTCAGGGTATGAACATGAGATGTGTGGCTTAAATAGATAAATAAATAATAAAATGTTGGTCATTTTGCTTAGTAGGTTATCAGGAGTTAAATCAAAATGCTGTATTCATCACAGTGTGGCATATATAACATGTGTTTGTTTCTATATCCTTCTGTCCTCTTCCTTCATAAATATCATTTGATGCTAATTGGGTTGTTTTTGCCAAGCTTGATAGAGCTTGTTATCTTGCCTGATTGACCTAAAAGACATCTCTGAAATGTTTTAAATAAAACAAGAATCAGTTAATAAACAAGGTCTTATCTCTGCTTGGTGAAAGAGATTACAACCACAAATGATATTTAATATTCCTCGAAGATCCATAATTCATAAGGATATAATTAAATTATTATTTTGCATGATTTGTAATTAACAAAGAAGAGCGTTCTTCAAGAAATGATCTTCCATCATGGTAAGATTGAAGACAACATCGCCACAGTGTCACTTGTTTTGGCTGATGGACATTTTTGAGAAATTGAATCCTAGCTACTTTCAAATGCAGAAAAATGGACTCAATAACTTTAGTATTAGATTTTCATCCACTTTACAAAGCAAAAACAAAAGAACCATAAGCCTACTTATGGATAAAAATATAAAATCATATTGTTCTCTATAGACTTTACATACTGCAATCATAGTTCCCTCTAAGCTGAGCAGTGAGCAATCGCTCACTTAAAAATCATCATCAACTCAGAGTTTTCCAAACCTGCCCAGAAGCCGAGAGGGAAAGAGTGAGAGGGAAGGAGAGAGAGAGGAAGAAAGGAAGAGAGAGAAACAGATAGAAAAAAGAGAGGAAGGAAAAGAGAAAGAAAAAGAATGGGAGTAAGGAAGAGAGAAAGAAAATCAAAATCTAGTTTGAAACTAGCTCAACTATTTAAGTGGCATTTTGATATTGATAGAGTTGCCCTATTATGAGCTCACTGTTATAGGCACACAGTACAGTATTTTATTTTGAAATTCTTTGAGGCAAAACAGGGTGGTTTTTTTGTTTGTTTGTTTGTTTATTTGTTTATTTATTTACTTATTTATTATTTATTTACTATTTATTAATTATTAATTAATTATTTATTAATTATTTATTAATTATTATTTATTTATTAATTATTTATTATTTATTTATTTATTATTTACTATTTATTTATTATTTATTTACTATTTATTTATTATTTATTTATTTATTATTTATTATTTATTTATTATTTATTATTTATTATTTATTATTTATTATTTATTATTTATTTATTTATTATTCATCCATCCATCCATCCATCCATCCATCCATCCATCCATCCATCCATCCATCCATCCATCCATTTATTTATTTATTTATTTATTTATTTATTTATTTATTTATTTATTATTTCTGTGACGCCCAGTCCCGAAGGGACTGCCGCTCAGACACTATACTTTTCCGCCCACCCCCCAAAAAAATTAGAGGGAACACTGACTGCAATGCATTTTTATTTTGATGTAATAAATCCAACTTCTTTTCTGTTTTCCTTTTCAGAAATATAAATTGATTTTACCATAATGTTTGAATTCTAACTAGTGATTTTTACTACAATAGCAGGAGCAGCAACCAACAGGACCACCAAAAACAAATACAATACAAATTTCAAAAAAAACACTCAATGCTGGACAATGAGTTTCTTCAAGTCTTCTAAGACAACCTTCCCTTTGTTTTGGATATAATTGATGGTACATATACTATATTATTGATAATTGGCTTTAGAAAGCTATCCTAAGCACTTATTGGCTTTAGAATTAATATCCTAGTGTGATCATAAGGACACAAGTATGCTAAAGATTACAGTTAGAAAAAAATAAAAATAAATCAATCTGATATATACATAGTTGAGTTCCACTTGAGCAGAAACTTCAACCCTTGCAAAGAAATAAATGAATATTAAAAATCCTCAACTTTCTCTTGGATTAGCTTGGATCATATTTAATTGAAATGATGTTCTTCATTTAATTTTATTTTTGCTTGAAAGTGGAACTCATTTAGTTTATCTTTCTACAACTTGCTTACATCCAGATTGTGGTGACTTCCAGAGTCTCCAACCAGCGTGGAAATTTGCCCCTAGTAGTTAATTCTTATTCATTTTAATACATCACAAGCAGAGTTAAAAAAAGAAACAGCTGCATCATTTGGACAATGAGTGATATTTATAAATACGCTGGATCTCCTACCATCCTTTTGTTTCCAAACAGCAAATCTAGTGATGATTTGCCTACATGCAATTAAAAAAAATCAGGTTCAAAATCAGAATTACTGCTAAGAAACAAATATATATGTATATATATTTAGCTATTCATTGTATTCCATAAGGTTAAAAATTATGCCATCCTGGGCAGTACCTTCTGTATTCTTTTTTTTACATTTAAAAAATGACATGTTTTGTTTCAGTCCCTCTGCCTCTTTATTATCATATTTTATTACATTATAGGGTGAAATAAAAAAAAAATCTTACCTTAGGCTACAGAATGCATATAATTCTCCCCCTTCCTTTCCAAGCAGGTATCCCTCGAGGTGCATCATGTTACAGTATCACACTCCTTTGTCATATCTTATTGTTTTCTTGTTGATTGGGCTCACATTTTGAATCCTGACGAAGGAGGCTCAGTCTCGGAGTATCAGCCCCAGTTTGTGCTAATGCAAAATGCCAGGGCATCATTTCTATAGGCAAACAAAAGATACATCTCTACCCCCACCCCAGAAATAATCCCATGAAGGTTCAAAGCTTTCTAAAATAATGTTATATCAAAAGAAGACTCAGCAACTCCTTTAATATAGAAGTGTTTTGTACATGAGAGACATGCTATGTTTTTAGTCCTGAACACTTAGTTAATACAATTTTCAAGGAAAACCTAAAGTTCCTAAAGTAGGATTAGGGAAGATTTACTCCCATCCAGCAACCTTGACAGTTCATCTATTTATGGCAGGTTTGAAAGCTGTAGAAAGTAGGCAATGAATGAAAATAGCTTCTTTCTCCATACTGCCTTATCTCCACAAATGGCTAGTGGATATACAGTAGTTCATACATAAATGAACAATATTCAAAGCAATATTTATGAATGGGATTGCCATTTCCTCTATCTTGGTACAGTCTGAGTTTTGTGGCTTTTAAGACTAACTATACTAGGAATTACCAAATATCAAAGCTGGGACTGTTGCCTTGTAAATAGGGGTATGCAACTCAGCAGATGCAAGTCCAGCAATTTGAATTTGTAATTCGAATGATCAGGCTTGTTCAGTTCAAAGATTTGATGAAATTAAAGTCTGTGCACAAAAGTCCATCAAATCTTCCCATTAATTCAAAGACACCTATTTAAATGTTTTACCAATTTGAATCTAAGGTTTAGTTTAAGGGGATGAATCAGTTGAATTGCCTTTAAATTGAAGCTTTGCATAACCAAACAGGGGAACATGCTGTGTTATTCAACTAAACTACCATGTAGCATTATGTTTTAAAATTCAATTATCTCTCATGAATGAAGGTGAATATACATGTCCCAGGATAACGTTGCAGGATTCAATCAGGGTTGGTCACTAGGACCAGAGGTTTTGTTTTATGAGCTTTCAGACTTGTGCTGGAGCCCATCTTCAAGGAACTTTTGTCTAGCAGCTATAAAGAAGTTCCCTGAAGATGAGCTACAAGTCTGAAATCTCAGAAATCAAAACCTCTGGTCCTAATGTCCAACCCAGATTGAATCAATTCTTTCTCTCTCTCCTTCTCTCTCCCTCCCTCTGTCTTTCCCTGTCTTTCCCTGTCTCTCTCTCTGCCTGCCTGCCTGTCTATCTGTCTGCCTGCCTGCCTCTTGCCTGACTATCCACCTGCCCGCTTATACATCTACCTGCCTACCAATTAGATTTGTGCTAGTATAATATTGTTTTTATCATTGCTGTGAGCCGCCCCGAGTCTTCGGAGAGGGGAGGCATGCAAATCTAATAAATTATTATTATTATTATTATTATTATTATTATTATTATTATTACTACTCGCATGTCTGTCCATCCATCCATCCATCCATCCATCCATCCATCCATCCATCCATCCATCCATCCATCTATCTATCTATAGCAATTCTGGGTAGCTTTCAATTAACTAGGGAAGAAAAAAAAGGAAGGATGTATTTGAAGAGTTTGTAAGAAGATGGGGGGTATCAGTAGAATTTGTGAATCAGGTTCCAGCTCCTTCCTCATGCATGGTTATTCATTTAATACAGGAGTGTCAAACTCATGGCATAACATCATGCGATGTATCGCGACTTCTTCCCTTTGCTAAACTGGGGGTGGGCATGGCCAGAGTGTGATACTTCTGACCCATAGGCCGCAGGTTTGACACTCCTGATTTAATTTTTCTCTATTGATCAAGACCTTGTGAATAGGAGCCGAGATGGTGCAGTGGGTAGAGTGCAGTACTGCAGGCCACTAAAGCTGACTGCTAGATCTGCAGGTCAGCGGTTCAAATCTCATTACCAGCTCAAGGTTGACTCAGTCTTCCATCCTTCTGAGGTGGGTAAAATGAGGACCCGGATTGTGGGGGTAATATGCTGGCACTGTTAAAAAGTGCTATTGCTAACATGTTGTAAGCAGCCCTGAGTCTAAGGAGAAGGGTGACAAACTCGCACCTTCCAGAACAGAGATTTCAGCCTTTATGATCTCCGATCAACCTGGGAATGGACCTATTAAAGGGATAGACTGCTTTATATCTGGCGAAGAGAGATTTCTATTTGAGGCAATATATGGCACAGGGTTAGGTTTCCCCTATTTAGAGGTATGTTCCAGTGGTGTATAAGATGACGTTGACATACTTTGCCACTAATGTAGCAACAGCTAATATAAACAACTAATTATTATGGATCAGGCTGAAGACACATTGTACTCTAAGGATTTACATGCATAATTCCAATTAATGCTTTTAGGTGTTATACTCTTGATTGCCATGGGATCATAAGGAAAATGTACTTATAATACAGCTCAATTTCCATTCCCTTGAGTTTCCATGACACCAATGTTCCTTAGGGCATAAGTCTGTACTCATAATATATGTTGATGCAGATCTAAAATAGTGGAGAAGATTCTCACTAAACATATTACCAAGGAACAAATCTCATATCTAGACATTTAAGTCACCACTTTTGAGTTGAATCAGCTTTCCCAATAATGGATAGGGGAAGATTAGGTTATATCCAAATATTGGCAGTTTTTCATGTTGTCCTCACTTTTCCTTATTTATCTGTGAATTAATGTTATTACAAATTTTCAAAGTAAATACTTAACATGTGCATTTAGCTCAAAAATGCCATTTCATTTCCATTTTAGTTGACTTTCAAACAAAAGCTGCATTGTAATAAAGTTGGGATGTAAATAAATAATATAGGACAATTGTATGTTTTTTTGGGGGGGTTGTTTAAATTTCAAGTTCTTCCATTGTTTACATATTTTACAAAAAAAAAGCTTGTACAAATAACCTAAGCACTTTTGTATTCCCATCTATAATCCTAATCATTTTTTAAAAAAAAAGATTAATAATAAATCTTTTTCATCATGCAGGGATGTATGCAGTGAAGTACCCCAAGGCTCTGGTTTAGGCCCAGTACTCTTCAACATCTTCATCAATGATTTGTATGAGGGAATAGATGGGGAACTTCATTTGCAGATGACACCAAACTAGCAGGAATAGCCAACACTCCAGAAGATAGGTGCAAAATACAGAAGGATCTTGACACAATGGGCACTATCAAACAAAATGAAATTCAGTGGTGAAAAAAAGTAAGGTTCTACATTTAGGCAAGAGAAACAAAATGCACAGGTACATTGCTCAACAGTTGTAACCGTGAGAAGGATCTTGGAGTCCTAGTGGACGTTCTGTCGGGCTCTCTAGTAGACTCCTCCCAAAAATTCACAGGTACAAATTTCAGACACACACACATTTGAAAATTCAAAACAATGTTCTTTATAATGAAAATTCACTTAAACTAAGCCCTCTTTTGGTATAGCAAAGAGCACTCATCTCCAAACAAACTGGTAATTTGTACAAGTCCCTTATCAGTCCTGTGATACTTAACTTGCAGCTGTGAGGCAATTCACAGTCCTTCTTTCACAAAGTGAAACACACTTTGCTCTGGTTTAGTTTCAAAGCGGGGAAAAATCAGCACACAAAAAGTCAAAGTCAGTAAAGCAGTCACGAAACAGAACGATCATATAATCCTCCACAATGGCCAAACCCACAGGCTGCTATTTATAGCAGCCTCACTAATTACCACAGCCCCACCCAACCACAGGTGGCCTCATTTTCTTTGATAATAATCTCTCAGTTGTTGTTGCCTATGCATCGCTCTCCGCATGCGTGGCTGTATCATTAACTCTTGTTCTGAATCCAAGGAGGAGCTAGATAATTGATCTCCTTCTGAGCTGTCTGCCACACTCTCCTCCTCCCTGTCACTCATGTCTTCTTGGTCAGAAGAGCCTTCATCATCAGATTCCACCAGGGGCAAAACAGGCCTGCAGCATGTGGATGTCTCCCCCACATCCACAGTCCTTGGGGCAGGAGCTGGGCCAGAGCTAACCACAACAGTGGACAACCATTTAAATATGAGCCAGCAGTGTACAACAGTTGCCAAAAAAGCCAACACAGTTCTAGGCTGCATTAACAGAGGGATAGAATCAAGATCACATAAAGTGTGAATACCACTTTATAAGGCCTTGGTAAGGCCACACTTGGAATACTCTATTCAGTTTTGGTCACCATGATACAAAAAGGATATTGAGACTCTAGAAAAAGTGCAGAGAATAGCGACAAAGAAGATTAGAGGACTGGAGGCTAAAACATATGAAGAACGGTTGCAGGAACTGGGCATGGCTAGTTTAATGAAAAGAAGGATCAGGGGGGACATGATAGCAGTCTTCCAATAATTCAGAGGTTGCTACAAAGAAGAGGGAGTCAACCTATTCTTCAGAGCACCTGAGGATAGAACAAGAAGCAATGGATGGAAACTAAGCAAGGAGAGAAGTAACTTAGATCTAAGGAGAAATTTTCTGACAGTCAGAACAGTTGATCAGTGGAACAGCTTGCCTCCAGAAGTTGTAAATGCCCCAACACTGGAAATTTTGGATAACCATTTGTCTGAAGCAGTGTAGGGTTTCCTGCTTAAGCAGGAGGTTGGACTAGAAAACATCGAAGGTCCCTTCCAACTCTGTTGTTGTTGTTGTTGTTGTTGTTATTATTATTATTATTATTATTATTATTATTATTATTATTATTATCATCAAATACAATATTCTCATATACATCTCCAGATGTATCTACATATATTCTCCAAACATTCTAATGTATATTTTTCTAATATTGGAAAAGTGCAGGAGGCTAAAAAAACAAACTTTTTAAAAGGTTACTTCAGGTGCATTCAATCATATGCCACTGAAGGAGAATACATGAGAAGATTCTTTCTTTCTCAGAATGCTAGGAATGACTCACTTTTACTTCCATGGCAAGGGAAACAAATCTCCAGTATCAGTCGCAGGGAAAGAAGATTTTGAGAGTGAGGTATGCCCTCATCTAGTAGTTGTAAGCATTCCAAATGTACCTGATTTGCTATTGGAATAAACAAAATTCTGGGTTAAGTGGGGCCTTGATGAGAACCAGCAAGTCAAATGTTCAATTCTAAAGCTTTCCATTACATACCAATTTATTTCCCTCTAATGTGATTCAATACCAAAATATTGCATCATTTTTTCCTGTATTAAAAATTGCCTTTAGTTCTTTATTTCCCTTTTTAATCTCAAATTTAAATGTCTACTTTGATGATGTGTCATAAATAAACAATTAGAAGCAGTATAAATATAATCTTTGACCAATGAAATTTTCAAATCATATGATGGGTTATCTATGCCCTAACCAGATCAGGCAACATCTCTTTCCAGTATTTTTTTACGTGGTGTTCAAACTTCCTCAAATGGTATTGATTAAATTAAATTAAACTTTGTAGAAATTTTTCAGTGGTGATGTAGCACTTTAAAATTTGCTGATAAGTGTGTATCTGTTAACATACCTATTTCAGGTTTTCAAAAATTCCAATTCCCATTCTTTCCTCACCTCCAAAAAAGAGAGTCAATTTTGGGGGGAAACCTAGTGCCATCAGTAGAAGTGAAAGACTGTGAAACAGAACATAGTTCCTGGTTCAAAAGACTTGTTTACTCTAAAAGCCCTCGTTCAGAAGAAGGCTAAATGATGTGGGAAATAAGTTTTCCCATTCCGCATCCCATTCAGATGGTTTATCCAAATCCAAGAGTATTTTAAATCCATCATCTGGGACTATACTAACAATTTACAAATCCCCCAGTGGAAATTCAAACCAAAGTTGGTAAACATTGAGGTGCAGTTGTGGGGGAGATTTTGGTAACTTAGTAAAATGTATTACAAATGTCTTTATAATGCATGTTTTTGGCTTCTGCCATTGTTAATATTTTGTTTGTTTTCTTTATTTATTTATACATTTGGCTTTGGGGAGCAAATATTTCCTTATTGCAAGCTTGATTGATGCTGTGAGCCTGCTTACTTTCAGATAGGGATGGTGAAAATGCTGGCCTATGTTGAATAACTGTTTAAAATGGGTACTGTAGAATGATTCCAAGCTTTAATATTTCTTACAGAAGTTTGGGCTTACAAATAATTTATTTTGTGAAGTGCAAATTTCTTCCTGATATAAATGATTTTGATCAGAAAGTGAATTTCTTTCCAAGGTGCTGTTTATTAATATTATTTAGACACTGCAGTTTCTGAACACCTATTTTTTTTCTGTCCGCTAGCAGCAAAACCATTATATTAGGAAGCCAGGTTTCTAAAGGAAACCATATTATACAGTTTGAAATATAATATATTTCTTATTATATATATATTATTTATTTTATTTGTTTGTTTGTTTTGTCTAGTAAGTATTGGTAGAATACAAAGATATAATAATATTTATATACATGATACTAGTAAAAAAGAAACATTAGGAAAGGGGACGGATGGCATTCTGGTGCACTTATGCATACCCCTTACTGACCTGTTATGAATCGGGAAAGATCAATAGTGGATAGTCTGTGTATTTGCATTTTTGGGATTTTTTTTGCCACATTTCATTATATTTTTTCAAAAACTCAGAGATTTCGTGAAAAGGAGAAGCACATTCAGGATTGCTGTTCATGGAACTAACTTGTATGCATTTTGCCTTTAGTCATTTATAAAGCTCTACTGACTCTTGCATTAATATATGAAAATAAGAAACAAGTGCAAACATATTTGTATAAGTATATAAAAACTTCTACTGAGCTTCCTTTTAAAAGACATTTTTAAAAGAAATTCATTTAAATCTGCGTAGAAAAATAACTAATACTTATTTAATTACAAAAAATGAAAATCACTTGGCAAATTTGATGCCAATTATTATCTTGTTTGCTTTGAAATTAAAAACCTTTCTATCTGTGTACATCCTGTAAACATTGCAAACCACCTTCAAGGCCTTGCTTTAAATCTTACTTTCTCATTTATTTATTTTATTTTATTTGTTTGTTTTGTCAAGTGCATATTGGTGGTATACAAAGATACAATAATATTTCTATACATGATACCAGTAAAAGAGAAACATTAGGACAGGGGATGGAAGGCATGCTGGTGCACTTATGCACACCCCTTACTGACCTCTTAGGAATTGGGAGAGGTCAACAGTGGATAGTCTAAGGGTAAAGTTTTGGGGGTTAGGTGACGATACTACAGAGTCTGGTAGTGAGTTCCATGCATCAACTACTTGGTTACTACAGTCATATTTCCTGCAGTCAAGTTTAGAGTGGTTTACTTTAAGTTTGTATCTGTTGTGTGCTTGTGTGCTGTTGTGGTTGAAGTTGAAGTAGTCATTGACAGAAAGGACATTGTAGCAGATGATTTTATGAGCTATGCTTAGGTCATGTTTAAGGCGACGTGGTTCTAAGCTTTCTAAACCTATTTGCTTCTTTAGAAAACATCTAAAAGTGCTTTATCAGATTCTTGGAAATTGTTTTTTGAAGTCCCACCTTAGTCAGTAAAGCCAATTGGATGACCTTGGCCAAATCACTTTTTCTCTCAGCTTGAAACTTAAGTGTTCTGTGAAGCATTCCAGCATTCCATTCTTAACTGGCTCGGAGATAACAGGCTCAGAGATAAATCACAACTTTAAGTTCATCAGCTTACCGGAATTAATAATCAATTCAACAATGCAGCTTCTGTTTCATTTCAAAAAGCACAGCATAGATTTTTTTACTCTTTTGTTTCAGGAACACCACACTATCTCCATCATTCTCTTTGATCAACATTGTCAAACCCCGCCTTTACTTCCTGCTCTAACCTGGAAATGACATCTTACAATCCACAGAACTATTCATATGGATTAATACTTTTTACCTTGGATTTCTTCTATTCTTTTTGCCCTTCTTCTACATCTAGGATCTAACCATTCATCTCCTGATACATTTTCCTCACTATTTGACAGAGACCAACTTCTCATTATAACATCAGCTCCCTCTGGCTCTTCCAAATCACTATCTTCCTCACACTCAGCTTCCATTTTCTCTGACAGCCTCTCTAACCAAGGGTAACCTGAGGGGCCTGGCTCATCATCATCAGAATCAGGCATGTCCTGAGACTGACAAGAATCACTCACAACACCAATTACTGCATTTTTAATGTTTGTCTATCGTGTTCAAGGAAGACCTTGATCTCTAATAGGTTGTGGGCTGTACACGATGTGTCTGCAGTTGGCTGGTAAGGCCTATATGGGCATGAAATGTTCTGCCATATGTTGGGCAGACATGTATGGGCACTATTGTCACAGTATTTGCATTTGCAGACCTGGCTTTTATTATTATTATTATTATTATTATTATTATTATTATTATTATTATTATTATTATTATTTAGATTTATTAGATTTGTATGCCGCCCCTCTCCCAAGACTCGGAACGGCTTTGTGGAGAGGTTGCTTCTCTACTGTTCTGAATGTTCCTCTGGTCTCAGCTGTCTGGCAGCCTATTCTAAATTTGTTATTTAATGAAATCCAAGTCCGAAACATACCAACATTTTTAGAACCGGTTAAGATTTGTGAAAAGAAAGATGAATAGAAACTTAGAAACATAGAAGTCTGATGGCAGAAAAAGACCTCATGGTTTCTCTAGTCTGCCCTTATACTATTTTCTGTATTTTATCTTAGGATGGATATATGTTTATCCCAGGCATGTTTAAATTCAGTTACTGTAGATTTACCAACCATGTCTGCTGGAAGTTTGTTCCAAGGATCTACTACTCTTTCAGTAAAATAATATTTTCTCATGTTGCTTTTGATCTTTCCCCCAACTAACTTCAGATTGTGTCCCCTTGTTCTTGTGTTCACTATCCTAAACACTTCCCTCCTGGACCTTATTTAACCCTTTAACATATTTAAATGTTTCAATCATGTCCCCACTTTTCCTTCTGTCCTCCAGACTATACAGATTGAGTTCATTAAGTCTTTCCTGATATGTTTTAGCTTAAGACCTTCCACCATTCTTGTAGCCCGTCTTTGGACCCATTCAATTTTGTCAATATCTTTTTGTAGGTGAGGTCTCCAGAACTGAACACAGTTGAGACCAAATGTGGTCTCAAGAAAAGATAGTTAGTGTTGTTACAGATAATTGGTCCAAATTCACTATTTTATTTTATTTATTTATTTATTCACTTTTTTAATGCGGCCCTTCTCCTTGCTCAGGGCGGCTTACAACATGTTAGCAATAGCACTTTTTAACAGAGCCAGCATATTGCCCCCACAATCCAGGTCCTCATTTTACCCACCTCGGAAGGATGGAAGGCTGAGTCAACCTTGAGCCGGTGGTGAGCTTTGAACCACTGACCTGCAGATCTAATAATAACAGGTTTATAAAGAGCTGGAATAGAACATAGCCACTCCGAGTCTTCGGAGAGGGGTGGCATACAAACCTAATAAATAATAATAAAATAATAATAATAATAATAATAATAATAATAATAATAATAATTCTGCTCCTTACAGATTTCAACATAATATTTACATTGAGAGGAGAGGTCAGACACTGCAAGCTATGGTTAGAACTATGATTTCTGATGTCGGTTTGCCAGGTCAGCTTTGGAGTAAAGCTGTTATGTTTGCTAACCATGCTTAACAACATAGTAAATGCAGCGATTGGTAAAATACCATTGCTGCTTGAATGGGCAGCAAAATGTCTCAAACCAACAAGATAATAAGTCCAATTGACATGACTTAACTCTCAGACTAGGGTAATAATAGTCAGGCTCCAAACTTGACTGTAGAAAATATGACTTCAGCAACAGAAATGTTAATGCATGTAACTCACTATCGGACTCTGTTGTTTCATCACCAAACTCCCAAAATTTTACCCTTAGACTATCCACTGTTGACCTCATCCTATTCCTAAGAGGTCAGTAAGGGGCATATATAAGTGCACCATCCCTGTCCTAGTTTCTCTCTTATTAGTACCATTATCATGTATATAAACAGTGTTATTACTTTGTATACTACCAACACATACTTGACACATAAAATTGCAGCACCGGACTTACCCGGCAGCAGGCTTTGCTGGAGGGACCGGGAGACACCGGACCCTCATGGCGGCTGCCATCTTGAATCCCGAGCGAAGTCTCGTGAGATGAGACTTCGGTCGGGAGTTCGGGCCTGTCTGGCCCGGCTGCTGATTGGTCCGGGCAGGGCATGCTTGCCCTATATAAGGGCAAGCAGGCCCGGGGCTCTTCCTTTTCGCCCGGACAGCAAGCCACGAGCAGACACTTGTCAGTTCTGCTCGTGGCAGCCATTTTGGAGGAGCCTCGTGCGGTGGCCGCCATTTTGTGCAGCCTGTGGTGGGCGAGAAGGCCTCCTTTTGCCTTCAGGCGAAGAGGATTTATTGCGGAGCCAGCAGCAGCTGTGCTCCGCCCTGGTTTGCCCCCCAGTTTCCTGGGTTCGGGGTGTGGGGGTGCTCTCCTCCGGGGCCTCCTGGGGTGTGCAGGGTCCCTGGGGGGGGGGGTGAGGCCTTGGGAATAAAGGCCCCTATAAAGCGGTGCAGTGAGGCCTTGCTGCAACCGCTGGGGAGGGGGGAGGTTTTCACCTCCAGGGGGTGCATTGGGAGGCCTGCAGCATAAGCAGGCCTTGCCTCGTGGGTGCAGCCTCCTTGGGGGTAGTTCTCTCCCACCCCCTTCTTTATTCTGTTTAACATAAAAATAGTTTGAGGCAGGCCCATGGCCCCTAAAAAGAGGCAAGCCCAGGCCCTTCCGGCCCAACCTGTGGTTCGGCCTAGGAGGGCGGCGAGGCCTTCTGCTCGGGCTCGTGCCAGTGCGGAAGGGCCCCCGGGGGTGGTCCCGGCGGCAGGGGGGGTGGGATTCATGCCCACGGTCCCTCAAACCGAGGTTTCTCCTTCTCTCTCTTGGGCCAGGGTCCTGGAAAGGCTCGATGAGCTGGAGCGGTGGCGGTCTGGGGCAGGCCCGGAGGGGCTTCCCATGACTGCCTCCGCAGCATGGGGTAACGACCCCGAAGAGGAACCAGCCCAGGAGGGACAGATGGCCCACACCGCGCAGCTGGCCCATACCGGGCAGATGGTCCAGACCGGGCAGACGGCCCAGACCGGGCAGATGGCCCAGTCGGGGCAGTGGTCATCGTTCCAGGGCCCGGCGAGGATGGGCCCCCCGTGGATGGCTTCCACCCCTTACGGGGCAGGTGAGGTTGCACCACATGCAGGCACTACACCGCTCCTTCCCGTGCAGGGTCCCGGGTTTATCTCGCCTGCATTGGGGAGTGGCAATAGCTTCCTGGGGGCCACTGCGGGCACATGTGGGCAGGTTTGGTCCCCGCCGGCTCTGCCGGTAGGGGCGCCAGGGGTATCTTTCCCACCTGGGGCAGGGGTGGGGGGGTTGGATCCCTCCTCCGTCGGCCATTATGCCACCGCCCCCTTTGGTGTATCCACCGGGGCTTGGTGTGCTGGGGATGGGGGCCACCACGGTGTGGGACCCGTTCGCCAGCATCAAGCCTGGGGCCATCCCTTGTGGGTTGCCCGGGACACCATTGGGCTATCATCTCCACCCGTCTGTGAAGGAAGCAATCTGGCGGGGGGAATATGTCGACCTTTTCTCCCTTTTAAATAGGGAGGTCCCCAAGCAGGACAAGGAGGTGGTGCCTAGGGAGAAGGTTAAAAAAACGAAGGTCACAAAGTGTTTCAGCTCTTGGCTGTACGCTTTTTTGACCTTCGCTTCGGTAGTAATTCAGAGGCAGCCGGGTAGGGCCGCTGCACTGCTGAAATACATAGACCTAATAGCGAGAGCCCACTTTGAGTACGCAGGTACGATCTGGAGGCACTACGATAAGGGGTTTAGGATGCGTATCGCCCATGACCCCTACTTGCCCTGGGATATGGTGGTCCCGGACCTTTGGTTCCAGGCCACGCATATGTCCGGGAAGGAAGGATGTGATAGGACCAACACCGGTCACTTTATGGAAGAGGAGCCCGTGACGCCCGCGCCGGCCAAGGCCACGGCGGGTGGAGTGGGAAAAGAGGCCTCTCTGGTGTGCCACGAGTTCGCCGCAAAAGGGGCGTGTTTTCGTCCCTTTTGCAGGTTTCGTCATGCATGCGGGATTTGTGGGGGGAACCATTCCGCAGCCGTGTGTCCCCGCCCCAAGAAGGGGGCGGAAAGGAAGGGCGGGGGTCCCCCAAAGCCTCCCCCACCTGTTGGGGGTAAAGGGGCCCAGTCCAATCAATTTGCAAGTGCTTGAGGGTTGGTTGGGCGACTACCACCCTCGCTCGAGAGCGGCCGCTCTCTTGCTAGGATTTTCGGAGGGATTTAGGATCCCTTACATGGGTGTTAGGAGGGCCTTCATGTCTGACAACCTTAGGTCGGTTGTTGGTCATGAAGACATTGTTAGGGAGAAGATTCGGAAGGAGGTGGCCGAGGGCAGGGTCCTCGGGCCCTTCCCGGAACCGCCCTTCCCGAATCTTCGTGTGTCTCCCTTAGGTGTGGTCCCCAAAAAGGCGAGTGGTGAATTTAGGTTGATTCACCATTTGTCTTTTCCAAAAGGGGAGTCAGTGAATGACTTCATTCCTGACGAGCTTTGTTCGGTCTGGTATGCATCCTTTGATGCGGCCGTGACTATGGTTAGGAAGTGTGGGACAGGAGCCCTTATGGGTAAATGCGACATTAAGTCGGCATTTCGGCTCCTCCCCATACACCCCGACGACTTTGAGCTGTTGGGCTTCCATTTCGAGGGTGGTTATTACGTGGACAGGGCTTTACCTATGGGTTGCTCTGTCTCGTGCTCTCTGTTCGAGAGTTTTAGCACCTTTTTGGAATGGGCGCTCAGGAGGCAAAGTGGTCTGGGTACTGTCGTTCACTACCTTGATGATTTCTTGTTGGCGGGGCCTGCGCATTCGGAGCAATGCTTTGCTCTAATGCGGGACTTCGAAGCCCTTTGTGCTCACTTAGGGGTGCCTTTAGCCTCTGAGAAGACCGAAGGCCCCGCCATCAGGATTACTTTTCTGGGTATTGAATTGGACTCAGAGGAGCAATCTTCCAGATTGCCCCTGGAGAAGTTGCTCAAAATCCGAAGGAAGCTTGATGAGGTGCTGGACTGCCGGAAGGTTACCCTACGGCAGCTTCAGGAATTGGCGGGCATTCTTAATTTTGCCTGTCGGGTAGTTGTTCCTGGTAGGGCTTTTTCCAGGAGGTTATACGGCGCGATGAAGGGGCTCTGTTTGCCCCATCATCGTACCCGCCTCTGCGCTGGGGTCAGGGCTGACCTCGGCGTGTGGCGGGATTTCTTGGTCAGGTTTAATGGTTTGTCTTTCTGGAGGCACGAGCTTCTTTTGGAAGCTGAGTTGCAGCTCTGCTCTGATGCCGCGGGGACTTGTGGTTTCGGGGTAGTGTTAGGTGACCAGTGGTGCTGGTCGGCATGGCCTCCGGAATGGAGTGCCTCTTCGTTGGTTAAGGACCTGACATTCTTGGAGCTCTTCCCCTCAATAGTGGCCTTAGAGCTTTGGGGGGAGCAGTTTAGGGACAAGACCGTGCACTTTTGGTGTGACAACCTAGCGGTTGTCCATGTGGTGAATGCCCTGTCCTCTAAGAGCGACAGGGTCATGCGGCTTGTCCGCCATTTTGTGCACAGGTCCTTGTCCCTAAACACATTGTTTTTGGCTAGGCATGTCCCCGGGTTGGATAACGGGGTCGCTGATGCCTTGTCCCGTGGTCAGTTGTCCAGGTTTCGGACCCTGGCCCCGTGGGCCCAAGAGTTGCCAGAAGTGTTCCCCGGCCACCTCTGGAGTCTGGGGGGGATCCAGAGTGGTGGAGAGACGAGGCATCCAGGGCAATCTCCTTGTCTGTAGCGCCCGGCACCCTCAGGGCATACCAGCGTGCAGGTAGGAGTTTGGGGATTTCAGGCAGGGCAGGGGTTACCAACTTAGTTGGCCTGTCTCTGTAGAGCACCTGGCCGAGTTTTGCGTCCAGCTTAGGCAGCGTGGCCTGTCAGTTAGGACGATCCGGTCCGGGTTAGCCGGCCTCGCCTTTCTGTCCAAGGCGGGGGGGTTTGCAGATTTTTCGGGTGACTTTCGCATCCGGAAGATGCTGGAAGGCTGGCTGAGGGAGCAAGCGGGGGCCCCTGGTGACACTCGTCGGGCTCTGACGGTGGAGCAGCTGTCTTTAATTAACGGGGGTTTTGACAGTCTGTGTGCCTCATTGTACGAGGCCCGTCTTTTTAGGGCAGCGACTTGTGTCATGTTTTTTGGGGCCCTCAGGGTCAGCGAGGCCATGCGTCGTCTCAGGCTGACATTCTGCTCCGGGCCTTCCAGTACGCTGATCTGGCCTTTAGACAAGGGGGGGTATCCCTTGTAGTAAGGCAGTCTAAGACGGATCAGCTACACAGAGGGGTTATCCAGCTTAGTGCGGCCGCCGACCAGTCGGTGTGTCCGGTGGCCGCCCTACAGCTTTATTGTGGTCTGCGGGGGTCAGGGCAAGGGTACCTGTTTAGGCATTGGGACGGTACCCCTCTGACCCGTTACCAATTTTGGGTGCTAGTGTCCAGGGCAATGGCCTGGGTAGGCATGGATCCCGCCGGTTATGGAACGCATTCGTTCCGCATCGGGGCCGCCACTAGCGCGGCACTTTCTGGTTTCCCGGCCCATCGGATTCGGGAGATTGGCCGCTGGCGGTCAGCAGCATATTTGGGTTATGTTAGGCCCACTGAGGATCCTAGGCAGGGCTTAGGCTGGGTAACCTCTCTGTGTGTGTCCTCTTGCAGGTCCCCAGGCTAACATGAAACCGACGGTGCTGCTGTGTGGCCACAGCATGATATTTTGGGCCGGCCGCTCAGCAGCCAGGAGCGCCATCGGGACCCAGCTGTCCCTGGGGCAGTGGGTCAAGGTTGCCTGGATGGGCCGGAGAGGTATGCGGTGGGAGGGTCTCCTACTGGCGTTGCTGGGCGGTCAGCATTCTGTGGCTGCGCCCGGCAGTATGGCTGGGGCGGCTCCTCGGGGTCGTGCCCAGGTGGGTTTGGGTGGGCAGCGTCCTGTGGCCACACCCAGGTGGCTGGTATTGCACTTAGGAGGCAATGACCTGTGCATGCTGGGAGGCCTGGCGCTGATCATCCAGGCACGCGAAGACCTGCAAAGGCTTCGTGAGGTGTGGCCCACCACGCAAGTGGTGTGGTCAGAGATCCTACCTAGGATCGTGTGGAGGGACGCCTCTTCCCTTAGGGCCATTCACCGGGCGAGACGTAGGGTGAATAGGGCTCTGGGTAAAACAGTTAGGGAACTAGGTGGGGTTGTAGTGGCCCATCCTCTTATCACAATAGACCGGCCATGGCTTTACCGGGCCGACGGCGTTCACCTGTCAGAACAGGGGAACACCATTTTCTTACAGGACCTGCAGCGGTCTCTGCGTGAGCTGGCGCAGCTAGAGGGGGGAGTCGGGGGGCCAAGATAGAGATCTGACCCCCACTCCGTGGCAGGTTAGGGGCGGAAAACTGGGGTGGTTTAGCAACCGCGCGTTCTCCCTTGGGCATCTTTGGGGATGATTGACAGGTTCTCCGCAAGCTCATGGAGGGAGTGCCTGCCTGAGCAGCTGGGGGGAACCTGTCTTTGGGTCCTGCACCTTTAATTCCCAGATTCGGGGTAGCCGGTGGGACCCCCCTCATGCAAAGCATGGCAGGGTCGCAGGTGATGGACTGGTCCCTCACCTGGACTTGCATCGAGATACGCCCATGAGTTGCCCAGGAAGTTTTTTGTCATAACGTCATTTCCGCCCCGGAAGTATTTGTTTGACCCTGCAGGTCCATTTCCGGGTCATAGTTGATTATGCTAATTTATGCAAATTTAATGAATAAATTATGCAAATTTATGTTAATAAAAATGACCCAGTTTAAATCCAGCTCTTGTGTCCGTGTCGTTACTCCGTCTCTCCAGCAATAAATGAATACACAACATAGCTTTGGAATCTGCTGGGGAGGCTTGCAAGTACACTTGTTTCCTGAATTTGAGAATTTGAGAAATTTCAGCTAAAAGCTGAATACTGAAGCAATATCTGATATCTGGCTGACAAGAAATGATTGAGACAGAGATGTTCTTGTTTAGTCAAAAGATAGATCAGGTAATCTGAATTTAGCCTTAGCTGCATTGCCCCCTTGTCTCCATTCAAGGTGTTTAGGTATTTTTTCTGACCCCGGTTTATACACTGAGGGGGAAAAAAGAAATTAACCTGTTTTACAAATGTGTCAAAGACAGATTTATATAGCTTGATAGATTTGGTATCCAGGTTGCTCTGTTACCTGCTCTATCAGAAATAGTAGATTGCTTCTCTGACAACATTAATTTCTGAGGATGTCAGATCATGTCAGAATGGTATATCACTTAATTATAGCTCACCTGGATAACAGTGGTGACCTTTATATGCAGCTTTCATTCACTTTAATGTTCTGAAACTTCACCTGTTCCAGAATCCTGCATTTGCAGAAGTAAATGAAACACGAAACTCCTTTCCAAAGCCTTTCTACCGATTAACCTTCTATTTTTAAGCAAAATTCAAATGCAACTTGGAACGACAAACTACTTAAGGAAGTGGCATTCTCCCAACTAAGATTAGTTGGGCTTAAGATCCTTCTCTTGATCTCCTCGATCCACATCAGAGGCTCATTTGGTCGAAATGTGAGAAAGTATTTGCTTTCTTGTCCAAGATAGATCAGAGTTGTTTTTACTTTGCGTTTTCTGAAAACAGGTATATTATTCAAACAGCTACTGGAAACATTAGCCGATTTATCTGTTGAATGATCGTATTATGCTTTTTCGCCATATTGATCTGTTTTAATCTTTCAATTGATTATTTTATGTTTAGACATGATACTATTTTATTCTACTTATTGTGAGCTGCTCTGAAAACTATTTTGGAAAATAAAAGGATATAAATGTGATAAACATATTACTTGATTTCCTTTAACTATGTGATAGACATTACATGAATCTTGCTCTTGCACACAGACACAAATCTGGTATCTTCACAAGACAAAAATAAATATTAGTATTTTCAAAATAATACAATCACAAGTGACATTTTGCTTCAGCAACAAAGTTCATTGTAAAAGAGGAGAGGCCTAAATTTAGGAAGAAAAGATTAGTAGTAATACTTAATGTGTTGTTTATTTGTTTTACACCTAGTCTTTCCAATAACAAATCTCTGTTTCAACTAATCTAATATAAATATAATTCTATTATAGTGAACTTGAATAGCCCCGCTATTTCAGTATCTTAAAAAATAAAAGCAATAAATCGATAGCAATAGCATTTAGATTTACAGTGTTCCCTCGATTTTTGCGGGTCCGAACTTCGCAAAAAGTCTATACCACGGTTTTTCAAAAATATTAATTAAAAAATACTTCACGTTTTTTTCCACTATACCACGGTTTTTCTCACCCAATGACATCATATGTCATCGCCAAACTTTCATACGCCTTTAATAAATATATATTTTAATAAACTTTAATAAATAAACATAGTGAATAATAATCTAAATGGTTGCTAAGGGAATGGGAAATTGCAATTTAGGGGTTTAAAGTGTTAAGGGAAGGCTTGTGATACTGTTCATAGCCAAAAATAGTATATTTACTTCCGCATCTCTACTTTGCGGAAATTCAACTTTCACGGGCGGTCTCGGAACGCATCCCCCACAAAAATCAAGGGAACACTGTATATATTGCTTCACAGTGATTTACAGCCATCTCTAACCAGTTTATAGAGAGTAAGCATATTGCCCTCAATAGTCTGGGTCCTCATTTTACCAACCTTGGAAGGCTGAGTCATCCTTGAGCCTATTGAGATTCGATCTGCCAAACTGCTGGCAGCCAGTGATCAGCAGAAGTAGCTGATCACTGCACTCTAACCACTGCACTCTAACCACTGCACCACCAAGGCTCTGCCACTGTGCCACAAATCAGAAGAATGGATATAACAATATTGAACTATTTATTAGGTCCAAGTTCCACACAAAAACACAACATTGAAAGAAACACCATGTGATCCTATAAGCTCACTGTCATCTGTTATTGCCCCATTTTTTGCAACCAACATAATAATGGAGTGATTGTGATGACAATGATAACCATTATACAGTAACGATAATAATACTTCATCAATTTTATTTATACATTAATTTTTCTTTCAAAAGGAATGCATAGACCTCTCTTCATGTACTTCTTTTAAAGTGAGAACTAAGTTAGAAAAAGCACAAACATGTGTTTTTGTGCTAAGTTCTTGTCTTTGTCAGATATCCTGCTGGCCAGGCCCAAATGCAGCCTTCCTGGATTCTATTTTGTTTTTGTTTTCCTTACTATCATTCTCTATTAGAAACTTTTTAAAATGACTTCATTTTTGAAAATTTAAGCTTTCAGCTTCCTTCACTAGTCATGTTCTGCATCTTAATAATTGCCAAGATGATACAGTGACTTATTATACCAGGTACTAGTTGTTCTTACAGATGAACAGAATAACAGTTCTATACAGGTTGACTCATACTGATGATTCTACAAAGATAGAAATTGGTGCTATTTAAATTGTTGTAAATATGTATGGGCACAACAATTTGTTGATTAATAGTTCAATTTATATTCTAGTATCTTTGAAAATAAAAATAATCAAGGGTGTGTTTTGGGAATAAGTGTTCAATAATCCAAATAAATATTATTTTGTTAGATAATATGAGAACCTACTTCCTTTATAGTTAGATGATATGATTCAAAGAGGACCATGAGTCAGAATATAACAGAATAACAAAACTGGAAGCTATCCAGTCCCTTCGTAAAAGCCTCCAATTATGGGGTACCCACAACTTCTAGAGGCAACATGTTTCACTGGTTATTTGTTTTAACTGTCAGGAAATTTCTACCTAGTTCTAGATTGCTTCTCTCATTGATTAGTTTCCATCCATTGCTTTTTGTCCTCCTTCAGGCCCTTTGGAAAATAGCTTGACTCCATCTTCTTTATTGCAACACTGCTATCATGTCACCCCTTATCCTTCTTTTCACCAGACTAGACCTACCCAATTCCTACAACCATTCTTCATATGTTTTGGCCTCCAGCTTCCAATCATCTTCGTATCTCTTCTCTGCACTCCTTCCAGAGTCTCAACATCTTTTTATATATACTGCTCAAAAAAAATAAAGGGAACACTCAAATAACACATCCTACATTTGAATGAATGAAATGTTCTCATTGAATACTTTATTCTGTACAAATTTAAATGTGCACAACAGCATGTGAATTTGATTGTCAATCAATGTTGCTTCCTAAGTGGACAGTTTGATTTCACAGAAGCTTGATTTACTCAGGGTTATATTGTGTTGTTTAAGTGTTCCCTTTATCTTTTTGAGCAGTGCATATCCAAAACTGGATGCAGTATTCCAAGTATGGTCTTACCAAGGTAAATTTATTTATTTATATGATTTATATAGATATCCATCTCACACAAGTGACTCTGGATAGCTTGCATGGTTTAAAAAACAACAACCATAACATGTAACACCAGACATCCAAGGATAAATAATAACTCAATTTAAAAATGAGGGGGGGGGGAATCACATCAACAACAATAGGGTTCATCTAACTATCTGAACCTTGAAGATAGCTTCATCTAACTATCTGAACCTTGAAGATAGCTTCATCTAACTATCTGAACCTTGAAGATAGCTTGGATCTTCCCAGAGTTGGCAGGTGCTGCCACCAAGAAGATATAACTCTTGAGTCCAATAAAATGGGTTTGTTTGATAGAAGGAACCCACAATATTGAAACTGGTGGAGGCAAGCAGAAACAATGGGAAGAGGTGGCCATGCAATTGATCCTATGCCTGTGATGGGAAACCTATGGCATGCATGCCAGAGGTGGCATGCAGTGCCCTCTCCGATGGCACATAATCTGTTACTCTAGTTCAGCTCTGGTGCTCAGGCATGTATATTGTCATCCATATACTGTACTTCCCAGAGATCAATCAGATCATAAAAAGTTGGCCTCCTCCAGGTTTCATCAACTAAACAATTCAATTTGATTGGCCCATGGGGGAGAGCCTTCTCTGTGGCTGCTCTGATGTTATGGAACCAAACCTCCCCCCCCCCAGCGATGTCCATACTGCTCCCATCCTACAATCCTTCCAAAAGGCTGTGAAGGCTTGGCTTTTTTGCCGGCAGCCCTGAGGACCATATATGTAACATCTTATCACGATTTGCAACTGTTTCTGTATGTATGTTGGTTTGATTGGATAGTTCATTAACTATCCAATGCAGATAGGTTTTTTTATAACAATGTATTTTTAAATTAGTTTCTTAATTTTTTTAACATTAGATTTGTATTGTATTGTGAGCCGCCCTGAGTCTTCAGAGAGAGGCGGTATACAAATCTAATAAATTATTATTATTAACATTTATTATGGGTTTTGCTATATTTGACTTGTTTTTTGTATGTGCTATTTATTCTTGTAAGCTGCTCTGAGTCTCATTGGGATTAGGTGGCATAGAAGTCAAACAAACTAACAAACTAACAAATGTGTGCCTCCTGCTAACACATGCACAAAGGCCGTAACCACATTGCATTTTGGGGGTTCAGGAGCTCTTACATGCATTCGTGCATGTGCCTTTGAGCACTTGGTCTGGAAAAGGTTAGCCATCACTGTCCTATGCCATGTATCAAAGATAGTGTAGTATATATAACAGGGGAAATAGAAGATTGATTATAAAAAAATATAGAGCAATGAAGGATTTGGAGATTATTAATTTTTTTGCATCTTGCTAAACACTTTAACTAAATGGAAAAAAAATGAAAGAAAAAGTTTTAAGCTGTGGAGAAGCTATTAGAAAGGTATTGGGCAGTAAGACTCTGTTCTGAGAAATGACTGTTAGTCAAAATAGTGAAAATGGCTATGTATACTTATGATGGTGCACATATTTATGGAAGTGAGAATTGACAGAAGAAGGGTAAAATGTAAGTTAATGCTGTGGGAATGGATTAATTAAGAATCATGTATCCTAAAACAAGAAGAGATTGGGTCAAGAATGAATGGGTGCTGAATGAATGTAGACTGAATACAACTGTGAATGACCAGTATGAAAGAATCATATTGAAATGCTTGAGCCATACTGGGGGAGTGAATGAGGACCCAAACATGTGAATGAGAAGAGTGAATGAGTTGAAAGGAAGATGAAAACTGAGAACATGCGATTAAACAGAGTTGATGACATCTTGAAAGGAAAGAAAGATGGATTTAAAGAACAAAAGACAGTATAGGAAGTAATGAATGAATGAATGTAGTGGCAGTTCAGATGGTTTGCAAGGACAGAAAAGTTAAAAGAATTAAAGGAACAGAAATGTACTTGTGTAAATTAAGTTTAATTTCCTTTTTGTTCTGAATAATAGGACCACAGAACAATGGAGTTGGAAGCGACCTCACAGTTCTTTTAGTCCAACCCCCTACTTAACCCTATGACATTCCAGATAAATGGCTGTCCAATCTTTTCTTAAAAACCATCTGTGATGGAGCTCCCACAATTTCTGAAGGGAAGCTATTCCACTGATTAATCATTTTCACTGTCAGGATATTTCTGCTTAATTCTCTCTCTTGATAATCTTGGTTGGCTCTCTCTTTGATAATCTTCCCCCTGTTACTTCTTGTAACAGATGCTTTGGGCAATAGGTCAACCATCTTTTCTCTGTGACAGCCCCTCAAATATTGGAAGACTGGTTTCATGTCCCTCCTATTCTTTTTTATTATATTACATATACCACGTTTCCCTGAAAATAAAAACCCATCTTATTTTCTTTTGAGCCCCAAAATAAGCACCAGGTCTTATTTTCGGATGTCTTATCCACTTACCTAAGGACCACCTTAGCCAGGCCTCCACACCCCGACACCTGTGGTGCCATTGTCCGACTTCTTTTATTTATTTGTTTGTTTGTTGATTTGATTTGATTTGATTTCCGCCCCTCTCCGTAGACTCGGGGCGGCTAACAACAGTAATAAACAGCATGCAACAAATCTAATGTTTAAAATAATTAAAAAACCCTTATTAAAACCAAACATACACACAAACATACCATGCATAAATTATATAGCCCTAGGAGGAAAAGGGTAGTTCAGTTCCCCCATGCCTGACGACATGGGGTTTTGAGGAGCTTACAAAAGGCAAGGAGGATGGGGGCAATTCTGATCTCCAGGGGGAGCTGGTTCCAGAGGGTCGGGGCCACCACAGAGAAGGCTTTTCTCCTGGGTCCCACCAGACGACATTGTTTAGTTGATGGGACCCGAAGAAGACCGACTCTGTGGGACCTAACCGGTCGCTGGGATTTGTGCGGCAGAAGGCGGACCTGGATGTATTCTGGTCCAATGCCATGAAGGGCTTTATAGGTCATAACCAACACTTTGAATTGTGACCGGAAACTGATTGGCAACCAATGCAGACTGCGGAGTGTTGGTGTAACATGGGCATATTTAGGAAAGCCCATGATTGCTCTCACAGGTGCACTCTGCACGATCTGAAGTTTCCGAACACTTTTGTGACTGCTTGAAGCCACTTGGGGCTAGACACCACGTGGGTCATTACACTAGTGATGCTGCTTGTGGCAGGAGGCTGTGTGGTAAATCCTGTCATTACAACCAGTGGGTGGGGCTTAACTCGGGTCCTAACTAGGACATTTTGTCAGGATAGGATGTTGTGGCCTGCCAGCAGCCAATGCAGCTGGTAGCTGATTCTGACAGTGCAGAGGTTGATGTGGTGATGTGCTAGTGGCCTGTGCAGCTAGTACCCAAGTCAGACTGTAAGGACGCTGCAGAGGACTTGGTGCCAGAGGTGGAGATTCAGCCAGGACCTTCAGAACCTCCAGAAGCTCCCATCAGTGACCAGGAAGAAGAGGAGGAGCCTATTCTGAATTCACAAGCACGCAGAGCTGCCAAAAGGCAGGAACAATTCCTCAGGAGGAGGTCTCCTCAGGAATAAGGCTAAGTGGCCATTTCCCTAGCTATTTAAGGGATGACAATGAAGGTAGCAATTTTCAGGAAATAACATTCGTCCATATTCCTTTGTGTCTTGACCCCAGAAACATCTGATTGGCTCTTGTTCTCCCCCTTGGCATTTTTCCTGCAAATTGCTTCTGGGCATTTTGCCAACCACTGTAATTTTCTGGATATCTACAAGACTGTTGACTCAGATTTGAGTTATTATTTTGTGGACTCTAGCTAGCTGTTAATGAAGTTGAATTAACAGCAGTTTTTCAGAAAAGACTGCTTTAAACTGTATTTGTGTTTGACAACTACTAAGAAATCTCATTAGTAGTCCTTAATTAGTAAAGTAAGAATCTGTACAGACTTTGTCTCTGCTGTGTTCTTTGTGGTCTGTAGCTGTGCTAGAACATAGGTCTTATATTAGGCGCAGGCATGAAAATTGGCCTAGGACTATTGGGGGGGGGTGTTATATCATATTTTCAGAGAAACATTAGAGTCTAAAAAAGTAATAAAGATTATAAAGAGACTTGTGGCTAACAACTATGATTAATGATTTGGGGAACTAGATACCTTTTTTCTTCAGTCTTTTATAGCAGGGTTGACAAAGTCCCAGCCCACATGGGGATAGGATAAAGGAAGCTTCTTTGCACAAGGATGAGGGGAAAAGATAGGAGACATTTCTATGGGGCAAGGATGAGGAAGAGATAGGGGAGGTATTTTGGGGCAAGGCTGAGAGAGAGAAGGGGATAAGATAGGGGAGGATTCTGTGGAGCAAGGGTGAGGGAGAGGAGGGGAGAGGTCAATCGTAACTATTCATTAATTTTCAAGATGCAAGTATAGATTTATTAAGTCCGATCACATAGTTTGGTAGCGGAGAACCAGTATTCAGCTAGTATACAATATTTCTAAATCATATGATTCCAGAATTGGAAGGATCCTCAGAAGCCATCTACAAATTTCCTGTTTGGTTTAGGATAAAAGTTGAAGTTTTAGTATTGATTAGAGCAAATAGATTACTATTTAATGATTACTGCAATTCTTTTTTGCCTTAAAAAATTAAGAATAAACAAATACAACAGCAGTGTTATAAAGTTAACATTTGTCGACTTCGAAATGACTTCGATCTAAACCATATTAAATTTTGCTTCATTTCTTAGTTGCCACTTGTTTTGGGGGAGACTCAGAATGCCCTGGAATGTGATGCTGTAATCTGCCAGACAAAACATCAACCAGAAGCAGTGTGAGAACCAAGGTCATGGCAATTAACATCTGCTGAGACCAAGGGGAAGCTACTAGATGGATTGATTGCTTAAC
Organism: Erythrolamprus reginae; assembly: GCF_031021105.1. Lineage (NCBI taxonomy): Eukaryota > Metazoa > Chordata > Lepidosauria > Squamata > Dipsadidae > Erythrolamprus > Erythrolamprus reginae. The sequence continues at coordinate 53,058,195 of NC_091950.1, forward strand.
GTGATCTGGAACACCTGTGGCATGGGGGTGGGGTCAGAATCTTCTATTCTTTTTATTATTCTGAAACAGGAAAAATACTCAGAGCTAGCTTCACTTTTCTAGGTGTCAATATAATCTACTCAATAAAAGTCTTTCAAGCCTGAATGGAGCTTCTGAGTCCTAATTGAATTGGCTTCACTGCTTGGAACTATGGCAACATTATTCCAGAAAAATAGAGAACAAGATCTAGTTTAGTAAAGAAAATGTCTTTCTATAGAAATATAATGTCAAAATTGAATTGCTTTGCTTCTTTAAAAAACCTAATTTTTAGTATGATTGTCAAATGAATGGTAATGATAGCTTTTTTAAATTGCAGTTTTAAGGATTGTTTTAATGTATTATTAATTGGATTGTTTATCACTGTTTTTTTGTATATGTTGTGAGCCGTCCTGAATCCCCGGAGAGGGACAGCATACAAATCCAATTAAATCTAAATTTAATGCTTTTAAACTTGCCAAAGAAGTGGGACAGGGAAGGGGGAAATGGAATGCCAAGAATGTATGTGGAGATTATGAGAGTAAGGAAATCATCAAGGTCACCATTGCAGGTGCTTGGGAAGGAGATGGACTATTCCAATAACAAGAGGATGTCTCATAATTGGACAATGTGACCACCTAGGGGCGGGGAGAAGAGGAAGCTATTGTTTAACTAGGCCAGGGATAGGCAAAGTTGGCTCTTCTATGACATGTGGACTTCAATTCCCAGAATTCCTGAGCTAGCATGATTGGCTCAGGAATTCTGGGAGTTGAAGTCCACAAGTCATAGAAGAGCCAACTTTGCCTACCCCTGAACTAGGCAAACATTTGCATGGGAAAATCAGAGCTGGTTTTGTTTCTTCAGTACCAATATGGTGTATCCAATAAAGTTTTAATTTTTGGAATTCAGTTCTCCTGAGAATGTTACCTTGTTATTTATTTATTTATTTATTTATTTATCTATCTATCTATCTATTTATTTATTTATTTATTTATTTATTTATTTATTTATTTATTTATTTATTTATTTATTTATTTATTTATTTATTTATTTATTTATTTATTTATTTATTTATTTATTTATTTATTTATTTGATTTGATTTGATTTGATTTGATTTGTATGCGCCCCTCTCCACAGACTCGGAGCGGCTAACAGCAGTAATAAAACAGCATATAACAATAATCCAATGCTAAAAATAGTTAAAAACCCATTATTATAAAAACTAGTCATACATACAAACATACCATGCATAAAATTGTAAAGGCCTAGGGGGAAAGCGTATCTCAATTCCCCCATGCCTGGCGGCAGAGGTGGGTTTTAAGCAACTTACGAAAGGCAAGGAGGGTGGGGGCAATTCTAATCTCTGGGGGGAGTTTTTGGTTTGTTAGTTGGTCAGTTGTCAGCTAACATTATTCCAGAAAAATAAAGAACAGGATTTAGTTTAGTAACGAAAATGTGTTTCTATAAACAGGTAATATAAAAGAAAAATATGTAACACTTCTCTAATTATTTCCCCAATCTTAGGGCTTCATAAAACCTCTACCTTATAATAAGGAAAAGCACAGATATAGCCTTGATACACACACACACTTAAACTAATGTGTGTGTGTGTGCATAAAATCTTAAATTAGTAGCATCTGCAAAGAAAAGAGGTGTAAGGGAAAAATTACTAGAAGATGGTTGATTGCTACAGGACGAATGGATTACCCTTTCTTTCTTTTTTCCTATTTTCTTTTATTTTTATTCAATTTCTATAGCTACCCATCTCAGTCAATGATTCTGAGCAATTTACAATTAAACATATTACAAATAAAATACTTAAAACTTTTTAAAACAATAAAACCAATAAAAGACAACAAATGAGTTAAATGCAAGATAAGAATAATGAACAAGAGTCTCTTCTACTCTTATTTCTATGAACATCTGCTTTAAATTTAAGCCGTTCCATCTATTCTCCATTCCTATTTTTAATTCCTGGGATTCCCTTTAAAACCCTGCTGTTCTGTTCGGGTCTGTGAGACCCGAAATCAAGGTTTGAGACCCTTTAAAAAATTTTCCCTGCATATCTGAAACTTGAAATTTCATGACTTTTCATCATTTCAGGGGTTCTCTCTATGAGAATTTTTTTGGGGGGGTGGGAGGTTTCTTTCTTGCTGAAAAAAAACAACTCCCTAATGTTATGTTCCCGGGTCACCCTGACCCGGACCGAAAACTCTTCATTTGCAGTGCTTATGTTTGGTCTTTTTGAAAGCTTTTTTCACTTGGAAAGTAGTCTGAACATTTCTTCACACAATGGAATGAAAATTGAACTGAAAAAATTAATCCTTATTGGTTTATTTTGCCCATAAATGTGCCTCCCCCCCCGTTTTTGTGAAAGTTTTTTCAATTTATGGATAGTTTTGCTTGCAAAATGCAGTCTATTTTACTGGAGTTGGTGTGGGAATGGTACCTTGAACATTTCTGAATATAAGAAAAATATAAAGGAACTGAAAAAAATGATTCTTACTGTTTTTTTAACATCAGAAATAAGGCCTCCCCCCCCCCCCCTGGCTGCTTGCAACAATTTTCACTTTTTATTTTTTTATGCTCCAAATCCGAAATATTCTTTAAAATCTTACGCATTCATTTACTCAATTTAACAATGCTGATCATCAAAAAAATATTTGTGGGGGTGGGGGAAAAATTTTTTTCTTGGCAAAAAAAAAGTCACATTTACTCTGTTCGGGTCATATAGACCCGGATCAAAATGATTTTTTTTAGGTACTTGAATTTGGTCTTTTTGAAAACTTTTTCCACTGGAAAACTAGTTTGAACATTTATGAACATAATGATATGAAAATTGAACTGGAAAAATTGAGACTTATATTTTTATTTTGATCAAAAAGCCCCTCCCCCCATCCTTTTTGAATTTCGTGTCAATTTATATTTTTTAAGGCTACAAATCCCTAAGGAATTTTCCCCCAAAAGGTTTGATATACTAAATTGAACAATCCTGAACATAAGAAAAATATAAATGAACTGAAAAAAAATGACTCTTATTGGTTTATTGTTTTATACTCGAGTATAAGCCTACTCGAGTATAAGCCTATTTGAGTATAAGCATGGGGGCCCATTTATGAGCAAAATAAACCAATAAGGATCATTTTTTCAGTTTAATTTTCATATCATTATGTTCAGAAAGGTTCAAGCTACCAATCCCACACCAAAATAGAATAGTAAAATAGAATGCATTTTGCAGGCAAAATTATCAATAAACTCAAAAGTTTTGATATACTAAATTGAACAATCCTAAACATAAGAAAAATAGAAATGAACTGAAAAAAAATGATTCTTATTGGTTTATTTTTGAATATAAGACCATATCATTTTATACTCGAGTATAAGCCTACTCGAGTATAAGCCTATTTGAGTATAAGCATGGGGGCCCATTTATGAGCAAAATAAACCAATAAGGATTAATTTTCTCAGTTCAATTTTCATATCATTGTGTGCAGAAATGTTCAAGCTACCAATCCCACACCAACTTTAGTAAAATAGAATGGATTTTGCAAGCAAAACTATCCATAAATTGAAAAAACTTTCACAAAAACGGGGGGGGAGGCACATTTATGTGCAAAATAAACCAATAAGGATTAATTTTTTCAGTTCAATTTTCATTCCATTGTGTGCAGAAATGTTCAAACATGTTTCCAGGTGAAAAAAGCTTTCAAAAAGACCAAACATAAGCACTGCAAATGAAGAGTTTTCGGTCCGGGTCAGGGTGACCCGGGAACATAACATTAGGAACTTTTTTCGAACAGAACAGCAGGGTTAAGAATGTCCATATAGCAACATATTTTGATCCTTTTCCCAAATAGGGTTTGTATAGCCTCATTCCCACATTCTGTTTAAACTCCTAGGGCATTCATCAGCATGGAATAAGCTTTACCATAGCTGTAAATGGGTGTCCTTTGTTGCAACCAAATATCCTGTTTTATGTTTAATCTTCATGATTTCATTGAAACATCTCTATAATGCCCCCTCTACATGCACAGGCTGGCATTCTATGAGTAATGTGTATATGCTAGGAGAATACTGTGTGGTAGGGAGTATCTTATATTTCTTACAAGATTTATGCCAGAGTCTTTGATAAGTTTGGCAATCAGAGGTACAGTTTAAAAGATTTGGCATTTTTAAAAATAATCCATAAAGGCTCTGCACTTTTAACTGCTGCATGCCAGACATAAAATAAACATCTGGCAGCCCTATCTGGTATCACAGCACAAGTAGATAGGAGACCATTTTGATATTTTTTAAAGGCATTTCCAGCAATCCATAACGGCTTGAGGTTTTTTTTAAGGTTTTAAAAATATTCTGGTTGTGGCACCTTGAAGGGCTTTGACAAAATATTTTGGGAGAAAATGTGCAACACATACATATAAAAAAAATCTGTGAAGAAAATACTGTAGGTTGTGTTGAAATGTCTCCCACTTGTTATTTTGAAATTTCATGAGGGTTCTTAGCATCCGTTGCCTGGCTTCAAAATGAAGATACTGTACTTGATATCATAGAAAGATATCATCTAAACCCATATTCATGGCTTACATAGACTGAGCTCATCTCAATAAACCATGCTATAAGAAAGATCTATCAGCATATATTCTTCTCCCTTTTTTTGTGTCTTAAATTAGGGTCACTAATTTGAAACTGCAAAATCTCAATTGTTCACTAGATGGCAGCAAAAAGATAAGAAAATGAAGAGTTTGCTGCCATCTTGTGGTTATTCAGATTTTTGCAAATATATTTTCTATCTTATATTGTGTTAAACTCGACATCTATAAATATAAATAATATAAATATACTTCCTTCTTGCCATATGGGTGGTATATGTCTTCCTCAATCTTGAATCCTATACAAAGGTCTGGGAATTTTAAGGTTCTGCTTAGCACTGAACTCTACTGGACCAGGAGTTTTGATGTCATTCCTGATATCTGTTGGAACCATTCTCCCAGTTAGGAGTCACAGCCCCAAGTGTTTGTATAGCCACTGAGACCACTCTGGCTTTACTTTCCAGATCCTTTTCAATTCCTCCTTCATGCTCTGCTGCTTCTCCAGTTTCTTGTATGCCTTCTTGATGTTGCTGTCACTGGGCACTGCTACATCTATTACCAGTGCTATTTTTTGGTCCTGGTCAACTACTATGATGTCTCATTGATTGGTTAGAACTTGCTTGTCTAACAGGTGTGGCTTAAACTCTCTGAAACCTGATGTTTGTTCAATGTATCTAGGATCCACCATATCAAGTTTTCACAGTACCCTGGATGTAGCATCATTCCATACTATTGCAGTGGATTAAAACAGGACTTGAATTTCTTCTTCCTTAGAATGGTTCAGCTTCCAAATGAATCGGCTTCTGCCACAGCTGATTAAGAGAATTTGTTTGATGAAGTGATATTCTGTGATATTGTTCAGCATTTTTGTAAGGAATAAATATAAGCCAATTTGTCGCGGCGGTTGAAGGCGCAAGGCTGGGAGACCATGAGTTCTAATCCTGCCTTAGGCAGAAATCTACCTAGATGACCTTGAGCCAGACCGTCAGTTCTAAGGGGGATTACAGACAGTTGCCAGGAGTAAAAAAATGACTCAAAGGCACACACACACAAAGCAACAGGAGATCCAATAGCCCATCTTAAGTTGCTTTGTTAAATGTTCCATCAAAGTTGGAATGTTATATTTGTCTGTATAACATTAGGGAGGTTCATTATTAAACTGAACATGGATTGGTTTAAAAACAAATATTTTAGTGTACATTTAAATATATACTACTCCTTCCTCTAGCTGAGTAGTGACAGGAAAAATATTTGTGTTGTAAACATAATTTACAGAACAAAATAATCAGTGCTGATTTAAGTATATTGACCCTTATGAGCTTTGGAAGTTATATTGTAGCAGATATATTCTGTTCTTGATTACAATCATGTCAAATTGCAACTTCTATATTTGAAACAAACTTCATGCTATTGGCATGAGCTCATTTACCCATTCTGTTGAGAGCCAAATGATAAAAATCAAACTTTGTCATATGCTTCTTTCCACCATTGTGAATAGGTCAATTCTATTTTTAAATGTCTTCCCCAATCTCTTTATTTAGAGAGGAACATGCTCTGCTACAGAGTAGACAAACTGGTAGCTGAGTGAGGGCTATTACAATAGTGAGATCTGGGTAATCCTCAACATGGGAACAGTTGCTTAATGATTGTCAAAGTCACAATAGACTCCCCAAAGATACTTTTGAATCAGTTCCAAAGTCCTAATGGCCACCCCTCCTGCAATGGCCATATGACCATATTTCAGGTGCTTGCAACTGGCCCACATTTATGGCTGTTTGCAGTGTCTCACAGTCATCTTGTTGGAATGTATGATGTTTTGCCAAAAAATATTTATATATATTTCTGCAATAAGAGCACTCAGCCACCAATAGATTCACATATCAAATGTGGCGTTTATCTAGCAACAGCAGTGTTTGCTTACAAATGTTGCATTTGCTTAATGACTGCTGTAAGAAAGGTCATAAAATTAGATTGGTCACATCAATGATCTGATTTATAAGTGTGATAACTTACGTCTGTAATGGGAAGGTTCCATTACGTTTATAAGTTGAGGACCTCTTGTAGGAAAGAAGGGAGGAATGGTTCTTATAGAAACATAGAAACATAGAAACATAGAAGTCTGACGGCAGAAAAAGACCTCATGGTCCATCTAGTCTGCCCTTATACTATTTTCTGTATTTTATCTTAGGATGGATATATGTTTATCCCAGGCATGTTTAAATTCAGTCACTGTGGATTTATCTACCACATCTGCTGGAAGTTTGTTCCAAGGATCTACTACTCTTTCAGTAAAATAATATTTTCTCATGTTGCTTTTGATCTTTCCCCCAACTAACTTCAGATTGTGTCCCCTTGTTCTTGTGTTCACTTTCCTATTAAAAACACTTCCCTCCTGGACCTTATAAGAACTAATTGCTGGTTTTGTCACCTAGAAAATCTTTGCTGCTTAGGTTCCACCTCTGAGTTTAATAATTTTGGAAATTACCGTACCTTAAAGTTTAGAAAAGGTATAGAGTGGTTAAAACAAATTTTAAAAGTAAAAATCTCTTCAAAGATGGACAATGCAATAAAAGAACATGGAATCAGAAGGCAAATTTCTACAGGTATGGTAACATTTTTAGGGGCTAGTATTCCAAAATAAAGACTGGACTTTCAGTGAAGTAGCATTTTCTAATGCTCTTTAATCTGTTCACTGACACACAAGTTTAATTGGTCCGGGCATTTTTTTCCTTTATAAATTATGGACTTAACACTTCAACTCACAATATGCTAGCAGCGATGCAAAAGAAAATGTAGCCCAATTCCATGTTGAATTTTTATATCAATCTAGCCGTAGGTGTGCAGAAATCTTATGTTCATCAAATGTATTCAAGTATGCATTTTAAGACTAGCTCCTTTGCAGAGCTAATTTTCCTTGCCAAAGCAAGTAAAAGCAATTATGCAATGTAAACATGTGATTTCTTTTCATTAGGTAGACTGTATTATTTTTTTGTTAAACCCTTCATTCTGAAAATGTACCTTTAATTTCAGTGGAAAAAAATGTTTCTTCACATAAAAAGAATAGAAGGTGAGTACTGGTTGAATCTGTCTTCCATTACCACAAATGGTGTGGGGTGGGTAGTTTGGGTTGTGTGTGTCAAGGGGATTCTATACAGTTGGTTGGCTGGTATCAGAAATTCTACGGTGTGTTTATCCCACTATTCAGCATTTCTACAGCAGGGGATAATTTCTTTTTTTAATATTGAAAGAAACAAATTGCTAACATCCAGCATGCTCTGGCACACAAATACACAAATGCATCACATACTATATGGAAACATTTATTTATGGACCAAGAAAGAGCAATAAAGTAGGCTGGAGGAAATGTCCTTGTGTTGAATTCAAATTAAAAAGAAAACAACAATAAACAAAAATGATCATTGAATCTTCCAGTTACAACAGCGAGGGAACGTAACTCTCAATGTATAACCACAGGGCTGAGTTAGCACAATGAACATTGTGGGTGCTTTTCTTTTACTAGCCATGCATGAAATAATAAGAAGAGAGTACCTCTGAGCATGGCCATAGGATTATGGTTCACTTAATGGTTTGGAACTTCTTGCTTTGTGAAACCTTGGCTCTTGTTTCAAATATGCCAGTTCACAAAACCCACACAATTTGCTGAAAATACTTCTTTTTATCTGGATCCTATATTTAGCCATTTAATATAGATATATGTCTTCTTCTTCTTCTTCTTCTTCTTCTTCTTCTTCTTCTTCTTCTTCTTCTTCTTCTTCTTCTTCTTCTTCCTCTTCTTCTTCTTCATCATCATCTTCTTCTTCATCATCAACTTCTTCTTTCTTCTTCTTCTTCTTCTTCATCTTCTTCTTTTTCTTCTTCTTCTTCTTCTTCTTCTTCTTCTTCTTCTTCTTCTTCTTCTTCTCCCTCCCCTCCTCCTTCCCTTCCTTCTCCCTATTACTCTTATCCATAACACATGTATTGCTATTTATATTGCTATAAACCTCTCAGATATCAGAGGGATGTCTCTATGATGTAGTGTAGTCAAAACAATAATATGACATGATCAATTCTCATATTGGGGAGGATAATCTTTAAAAAAAACAATTTAATAGAAATTTATTCTAGAGTCTTTATTTCCTTACCCCAAATTAGTAGAAAACTCTTTTCATTTTTTATGGGAAACAGCATTTTACCTGAGTTGTTGGTTTGGGTCCAGACACAACCTGCAGGTTCTGGATTCCTTACTTGTGACAGCTTTGACTTAGAAATAATTCTTATTACTTCAAATGCATTATTTCTTCTATTTTAGGCCTTTACATCCTTTATCTTGGTTTTATTTTTAGTGTCTTAGCTAGTGCTAAGCAGGGGCGGGGAGGGGGGCTTTTTATTTAATTTTTGAAAAGAAAAGAAACATTTTAATGTCCACTCTCCCAAAACTGCAAGTTCTTCAGAGGAGATCTTTAATTCGTATATAACATACTGTTTAATTATGTCTTCTCCTTCATGGATTCTCTAGTACAATATTTTTCAAACTTGGCAGCTCTAGGTTGTGTGAGGTTAAGCTCCCAAAATTCTGAAGTCCATTCATCTGTTTCCCATCACACCTTATTTTACTCTTTATTTTATTTATTTACTATTTATTTTTAGATAATTTATAATATATAATTTAATTGATCAGTTCTTCAGTCTTCATGCCCTGTTTGGGTTTATATTGCCTGCTGGTTTATTTTATATTATACAGTGATACCTCTACTTACGAACTTAATTCGTTCTGTGACCAGGTTTGTAAGTAGAAAAGTTCGTAAGAAGAAACATTTTTTTCCATAGGAATCAATGTAAAAGGAAATAATGCATGCAAACCCCTCCCAAAACTCATCGTTTGCTTCCCCCCGCTTGCCGGCACTGCTGGGATGCTCCGCTTCTGGACTTCGGTTGCTGGCCGAAGCACCTGTCATTCTGCTGCAGGGATCCCCCTTTGCTTCTCCCCGCTTGCCAGTGCCACTGGGATGCTCCACCTCCAGACTTCCACTGCTGGCCAATGCGCCTGTCATTCTGCTGCATGGATCTCCCTTTGCTTCCCCCCACTGGGAATCCCTGCATTCGGACGTACGTCAAACACGAAATGCAGGGATTCCCAGTGGGGGGAAGCAAAGGGAGATCCCTGCAGCAAAATGGCAGGCACTTCGGCCAGTAACGGAAGTCCGGAGGCGGAGCATCCCAGCGCCACGGGCTCGGGTTCATAAATAGAAAATGGTTTGTGAGAAGAGGCAAAAAATCTTAAACACTGGGTTCGTATCTTGAAAAGTTTGTTAGTAGAGGCATTCGTAAGTAGAGGTACCACTGTATATAAAAGCATAATAGTAGAAAGGGCTCTATTGTATTCATTTCTATCATTTAAGCCTCAATGACCAGTTTGATGGAGCATGTCACAGCAGCCAAACATACTCCTCACATTTTAAATAATTAACTAGAGAGCCCGAATAGCCCACTGCTATATATAGCACTAGGAGGCTAGACTGAGAATCAATCACTCAGTCCATCAAAGTGCTAAGTACATCATCTAGGATCCATAATTCATGGAGAATTTAGAGTTGCACTTGGGCACTTTGTTTCTTATAGGCAAATGTCACTCATAGTGATTTTTCTTCTGAATATATATGTTTTTGATGAATTTCTTTTTAAATTGTGAATTTTTAAAATATATATAAAATTGTCCTAAAAATGCGAGTTCCAGGTGTATTTATAAATGAAGAGGCAACATTTAAAATTTATTAAAAACTACTAACGTCATCAGACATTTTATTTATTAAAATTTATTAAAAACTACTAACGTTAAAATCCCCATTGAAGACAGGTGATTTTATATAATGCTGCTCAATTTGCTCATTGCCCGTGTCACAGGCCATAGGCCAATACCACTGTCTATATATATATATATCTGAATGACATGAAAAAAGTGAGTTTATTTATTTATTTTGGTTGAATGTGGTACAGAATGACATTTCATTCCATACGTCTTCTTTTATCATCTTACTAACCTTATGGAATGGATTGGTCCTTTGTTGCACAGAGGTAAAGGGGTTTTCCTCACTGAGGTGAAGACAAAATCTGTTTCAATGAAACATTTCAGGAAACCTCCCAGCCTAATCTGGCTATTTCAGTAGCTGGAAAAAGCTTCTGTATATGAATTTCTGCATCTAAGCATCTTCTACACTTTTCAGTGGGTGACCAGAACCCCTGCCCAGAAATAATTAGAAGAGCCTGGTTCAGGCTGTGCAAGGAAAAAGATATAGGCAAAAAATGGGTACTTTGCATCACAGATTGGTTCAGTTTCATGATTCAGTTGAATCTAATCAAACCACCTCATTGAAGCTTTGCAAACCTCTTTAACATTACATTTCTTTGGTTTATTTTGAATAAAAAATGGCAGCTGTGACTTTGTGCTTGCCCTGCTTCAATTTCATGCTTGCGGCAGCCATCTTCACCTTTAGCTACTGCTACCCCATCATTTTCCTGTATGCCTTTTCAGTCTGGTGACCTTCATATTTATTTGCACAGAATTTCCATAATCTACAGGAAGCAAAGAGTAAAATACATGTTGTAATTGAATACAGTGTTTCTTAACTTCCACAGGTTTAAGATGTATGGACTTCAACTTCCAGAATTCTTGAAAACCTGTTGGGGAATTCTGGGAGTTGAACACTTCTTAAAGTTGCTGAGAATCAGAAACGCCTATTCAATGCAGAATATCAAGGTCATTGTTTTATTGTAACATTTATACTTTACAATTACATTATCTGACTTGGTAGAATGACAGGGTCAGAAACTGAGGCAAGGCGGTAGTTAGAACTGAACCCCTTTATTTAACACAACTGTCAACAGAACAAAGGAGTAACCAGCAACAGGCAAGCCTCTGTCAGGCTGCTATTTATATAGTGGCTGTCAAAACAGGTAGCCAATAGCGGGGCTGCAATTTTCCCACCAGCTGAGCTGGCAAAGAATAGCCAATAGAAAAATAGCTCTTAGTTGCTAGGAAGAGTTCAAGAGTGGAGGTGCACTCCCCTCCTAGATGGTGCATGCGTAGTCCTGGAGACATGCCAGGTGGCCTGAGCTGCCTCATCAAACACCACAGCTCTACAGGCACAGTCAGGTCAAGAGTCTCTGGATCTGTGACTGGCAATGGGGGTGTTTTGTCAGGGACCTTGGACTCTGGAGGAAGATCTATGGAGGCAGGTGAGTTGGGTGCCCGGATTGCATAGTTTGTGGGGACATCAGGGCGACTGTCAGCAGGAGCGATTGATAGGTGGACTGAGGCTTCTACTTTTGGCCTGGGGGCAGCAGGTACTGGTGTAGAAGCAAAGGATCATCCTGTAAGCTAGTCAATGTGACACTACCATAGCCTCCCATCCTCTAGGCCTACTCTGTATGAATAGGGGCCTGTTGCTGCAAGAACTCAGTGGGGTTCCCCACCATAATTTCTGGCATAGACTGAATCCAGCACAGAAAAGGTCCTGACCTTGCTGTTCGAGTCTATTGGGGTGTCAGGCACATAATTATGGTGCAGCCTGACCATTGTGGTTCTGAGGTGGCAGCTCATGAATAATTCTGCTTGGCTGCGGTTGGAGACTGAGCTTGTAGTAGTGTGCTGGACCATAAGGTATTTATTTATGTCTTGCCACTTCCCTGACCCTAATCTATACAATGCCTACTTGACTGACCTCACAGCTTTTTCAACCAAGCCATTGCTAGAAGGATGAAAAGGGGCAACCTGTGAATGGCCGGATGCCTAACCCAGCCAAAAATACCTGGAACAAGGCAGAGGTAATCTGAGACCCATTGTCTGATACTACAACATCAGAGAGCTAGTGGGTAGCAAACAACCTGCGTAAGACCCTGCTGATAGCCTTAGAGATAGTTGATGGCATGAGGGCTAACTCCACCCACTTGGAAAAAGCATGCACTAACACTAAAAGCATCTACCCTTGCATTGGACCTGCCAGGTCAATATGGATTTTTGACCATGGGCCTCTGGGAAGTTCCCATTCCTTGGAAAGTGCTTCAGGAAGGACAGGTCTTGACTGTAGACACCTTTGACAAGACCCTATCCATTAGGCCACCAAATGTAACTGTGGCCCAAGAACTTCATCTTGGCAATTCCAGGTGTCCCTCATGGAGGCTGTGCCGTACTGCAGTCTTAATGCTGGTGGGACCACTCTCCAGCTACCCCTCCTCAATACAGACAGCTCATGTTGCCTCTCCATAACTAACTCCATAACTCTCCATAACTAACACCTCCTCAATACAGAAAGCTCATGTTGCCTCAGCTTGAATGAACCAAAGGCTTCTGAAAGCTGTTCCCTTGGCCATCCCCTGCGTACTCAGTCGAGGAATTGTGACATAATCCGATCTTTTTTGGAGGAGTGGAAGGTTGTATCAACTGCAGTCAAGGGCATGGTGGTCTCTTCAATTAGCAAAATGGAGGAGGCAGGATCTTGGACTGATTGTGGGAGCGGGCACTGCTGAGGCCAACCGCATTAGTTAAGTCTCTTCCAGGGAGATAAACTAACTGGTAATTATAAGCTGACAGAAAACTGACCACCAGGACATACGATAGGACAGAATTTGGGGTGTTTGTCTGTCACCAGCTAAGATACACAGAAGGGGGCTGTGATCCATAATGAGTTGAAAAAAATGGCCATAAACATAATCATGGAATCACTTTACAGCAGAAACAACAGCTAGGGCCTCCTTATCTAATTAGCTATAATTACATTCAGTGATGAATAGTGTACTAGGAAAAAAAAGCAATAGGCACCTCCAGCTTCATTGGGAAACTTATTGCTGAGACCAACGTCTATACTATAGGGCAGTGTTTCTCAATTATTTTCTCTTGCGCCCCCCCCAGGAAGAAGTAAACTTTTTGCGCCCCCCCAAACTCTCTGCTGCAACGATTGTTTGCAATATTCAGCACGTTCTCACTCAAAAACCTTCAGCAGCCTATCAGCATGATTGGGGTGTAATGTGTTTAAGTGACACCTAAATTTATTTGGCTTCATGCTGTCCACTGCCAACATTTTTAGACACAGTAAGCATACTGGTCTTTCCTCATCTCCCACCGTAGTCACAGTGAAGCCAAGCGCTACATACGCTTCATCTTTTTTCCTCATCTCAGGGGACTGACATTTGTCACATTATCTCCACCTCTCTTCTCCTTTCTTTTCATCCCTGTTAACAATTTTTCCCTGCTATTCAGTTCAAGAAAACTCCCTAATCTTATGTTCCCGGGTCCATTTGACCCGGACTGCAAATTGATCGTTTTAGGTACTTATATTTGGTCTTTTTGAAAGCTTTTTTCACCTGGAAACAAGTTTGAACATTTCTGCACACAATGGAATGAAAATTGAACTGAAAAAAATTAATCCTTATTGGTTTATTTTGCAGATAAATGTGCCCCCCCCCCGTGTTTGTGGATTTTTTTTAGGTTTATAAGGCCGGGGTGGGTGGGTGGCCCTTTTGTGGCAAAAATAAACCAATAAGAATCATCTTTTTCAGTTCATTTCTATTTTTCTTATGTTCAGGATTGTTCAATTTAGTATATCAAAACTTTTGGGGGAATATTCCATAGAGATTTGTAGTCTAAAAAAAGTATAAATTGAAAAAAAAATCAGAAAACATGGGGGGAGGGGCTTTTTGATAAAAATATAAATATAAGCCTCAATTTTTTCAGTTCAATTTTCATATCATTATTTTCATAAATGTTCAAACTAGTTTTCCAGTTGAAAAAGTTTTCAAAAAGATCAAATTCAAGTACCTAAAAAAATTCTTTTTGGGCGGTCATATATGTACAGAAACAGACTCGAAGTGATGATTTTTTTTTGCCCAGAAAAGAATTAGCCACCACCCCAAAAATATTGTTTTGATGATCAGCAATGTTAAATTTAGTAAATGAATGCATAAGATATTAAAAATATTTCGGATTTGAAGCTTGCATAAATATAAAGTGAAAATGTTTGCAAGCAGCCAAGGGGGGGGGGGAGGGCTTATTTATGATTGTAAACAACCAATAAGAAACATTTCTTTCAGTTCATTTATATTTTTCTTATATTCAGAAATGTTCAAACTACCAATCCCACACCAACTTTAGTAAACTTGAACACATTTTGCAAGCAAAACTATCCATAAATTGAAAAATATTTCACAAAAACGGGGGGGGGCATGCATTCTATCAGCAAAATAAACCAATAAGAATTACTTTTTTCATTTCAATTTTCATATCATTGTGTGCAGAAATGTTCGGACTACTTTCCAAGTGAAAAAAGTATTCAAATTGACCAAACATAAGCACTTCAAATGAAGAGTTTTCGGTCCGGGTCAGGGTGACCCGGGAACACAACTAGTGTGACTTTTTGTTTTTCAGCAAGAAAGAAACCCCCCACCCACCCCCAAAAAACCTTCTCATAGAGAGAACCCCTGAAATGATGAAAAGTCATGAAATTTCAAGTTTCAGATATGCAGGGAAATTTTTTTACAGGGACTCAAACTTGGCTTCGGGTCACATACGACCCGAACTGAACAGCAAGGTTAAGGGTTTGTTATATGCACTTCATATCTCTTACTCTGTGCTGTGTGCTATTGTTGTTTGGTGCAAAAAAAACCCTACTCCCTACAGCAAAAAAAGTTGTTCTCTTGGTCACGCACTCCCTTGGCATTGCTCCGCTTCCACACCCCCCCGGGGCTCTAACTCCACTATTTGAGAAACACTACCATAGGGTGAAGCATCACTGGCCAAGGTTGTCATGATGGTGCACTGAAGTAGTTACTTCAGCATCAGAAGTAAAATAGGTTCTTGACAGCTGCAAAAGCAGCAGATTGGGCCTAGCCCCACACCCAAGGAGCCTTCTTATCTACCAACTGGTGGAGAGGTTTGGATACTGTTCTGCCAGGCTCCATGTTATGAGTCTCCCAAAAATTCAAGGGTACAAATTTCAGACACACACACACTTGAAAGTTCAAAAACAATGTTTTATAAATTTATTAATTTTAAACTGTTATTAGATTGGTGGGCATTGGATTTGTTATTATGTACTGTTTTATTGTTGTTGTGAGCCGCCCCGAGTTTGCGGAGAGGGGCGGCATATAAATCCAATAAATCTAATCTAATCTAATCTAATGTTCTTTATAATAAAAATTCAAAGGAAACAAAGCACCCTTTTTGTATTGCAAAGAGCACTCGTCCCAAAACAACCTGGTAGTCTGTACAATCCCCTTAATCAGTCCTTAAGTACTTAGCTAGCAGCTATGAAGGAACATCACAGCCCTCCTTCTTCCATGAAATGAGACCCCCTCACTTTGCTCTGCTTTGGTTTCAAAGTCATGAAAAATCAACAAAGTCTGGAAACAGCAAGGCACGGTCTTGAAGTAACAACAATCAGGTAATCTTCCACAACGGCCAAGCCAGCATTCTTCTATTTATATCAGCAGCTCTAATTACTGGAGCCCCACCCAAACCCAGGTGGCCTCTGTTATCTCCTGCAATATTTCTTCAATTGGTCTCTTCGATGCATAATTTTGCGCATACGTGGGTCTAACACTTCCTCATCTGAATCGACCGAAGATAATGGAGATTGGCTTCCTGGGCTGTGTGCCAAACCCCCCTCTTCCAAGTCTGCCCCACCTTCTTCTTCGTCCGAGGAAACTGCACTACCTGACTCTGTTGGCAATAAAACGGGCCTATGACATGTTGATGTTTCCCCTGCATCCACCTCCACATTCCTTGGGGCAGGAGCTGGGCCAGAGCTAACCACAACAGATACAGAGGCTTTATGAGGGAAAAATACACTTTAAAATTTAAAAGGCCCAAGAAGGCTTACAACTCTGCCTTGCATGTGGGAGTGTGGGCTCTTTTTATAGCCTCCACATTGGAGATTGTGGAGAATCCCTTTATTTAACCCCTTTGTTCTGTTTACTGCTGTCAACAGAACAAAGCACTAACTGGCAACAGGCAAGCTTCTGTCAGGCTACTATTTATATAGTGGCTTTCAAAATGGATAGCCAATAGCGGGGCTGTAATTTTCCTGCTGGCTGAGTTGTTAAAGGACAGCCAATAGGAAAATAGCTCTTAATTGCTAGGTAGATTTCGAGCATGGGGATGCAGTTATATTCTAGATCTTCAGAGGGCTTATATATTTTGGAAACTTCCTGCAATCACCAGCACGTTTTCAGAAGCTCAGCAGAGGCCAGAAGGTCAGTTCTAATTCCCTCCCCCCCTGTACCATTTGGGTAATTTGCATGTAATTTACAATGGAATATAATCCCTTCTTCCCTAAAAATGTATATTGGAAGCAATATACTTCCTTTTACCAAGTGCCAGGGTGTTGATCTGTTCACAAAAGCCAACCATAATTACAGCAATAATTTCTCCATTGCAGCCAAAGCTTTTTATTTAGGGCAATATACAGCCATGTGCAAGAGGCCAGGAGAAGGCCCCATTTGAGACACTTAAATCCCACTTAAGCCCTTGAAAGCTTAACTAGCAATGAGACCTTCAGCTGGTGCCCAAGCATTTCAGCCTTAACAGAGAACTGGGCAGGCAGTACAGGATTCTCGTGTGAGAATACACTGGAGTGCACTGTAGTTGGCAGGTCTCCTTTAAACCACTCCCTCCTCCTTTTTTGTTGGCTCAGTGCCTAGTTCTGCAGGAAGGAAAAATGTCAACTTGCCAAAAGCATCTTCCATTTGCATTCCAACCCATTTGAAAGACCATCCAAACTAAACAAAAAAAAATTAAAGGGGAGAGGCAGGGACTTGTCCAATTTCCTGCCTTGATCCCTTAGGGAAATGGTTTATTAGTGAGCATCATTGCAAAGGGAAAATGGAGAGGAATATATGAATGAGAGAAAATGAGAGGAGGGGAGGAGACAGGCAGGCAGGGAGGAAAATCATCTTAATCATCAAACTGACATGAAATTTGAAAGCATAGAAATGTTCTTTATATTTAAGTCTGGTCTTTAAGTTGTAAATATTAAGAATTTAACCATGGTCTGGACATCAGAAATGAGGAAAGGAAATGGACAAGGGTTTGAGGTAGAAGGGGAAAGGATGCAAAGAACAGCTTGCTTATAAATAATATGTTGTTTTTAAAAATCCAATATGTTCTCTCTTTTGCTTGCTTTTTTTTTGTTAAACCATAATACTCTAAATACAGTGGTACATCTACCTACAAATGCCTCTGCTTATGAACTTTTCTAGATAAGAACCGGGTGCTCAAGATTTTTTTGCCTCCTCTCAAGAACCATTTTCCACTTACAAACCCGACCCTCCAAAACTATAACCAGAAAAGGCAGGGAGAAGCCTCCATGGGGCCTCTCTAGGAATCTCCTGGGAGGAAATAGGGCCTCCACTCTGCCTGTGGTTTTCCCAATCGCACACATTATTTGTTTTTACATTGATTCCTGTGGGAAAAATTGCTTCTTCTTACAAACTTTTCTACTTAAGAACTTGGTCATGGAATGAATTAAGTTTGTAAGTAGAGGTACCACTGTATTTCAATTGTGATTTGCTGAATACTGTGTGGTATGGACAAATCTAGTGTGTGCTGCATTGAACCAAGTTTTAGGAATAATTACTTATTCTTTATAACAGGAGTGTCAAACTGGCAGCCTGTGGGCTGGATGCGTCACGTGCAGGCCATGCCTACCCCAAATCCACGAAGGGAAAAAACATTGTGATACATCATGTGATGGCAACATGATGCAACGAGTTTGACATCCATGCTTTATAATAACAGTTTTGTGTCTTCATAACAATCTTGACTACTGGCTACTGCCTGGAAAGATCCCTGAAATTTTCTTGGCAGCACTGTCTGAACTGATTTGCCATTGTCTGCTTCCAGGCAATGAGAAAGACTGACAGGCCCAAGGTTGTCCAGCTGCCTTTGTGTCTAATGTAGGATTATAACTCATGATCTTCTGGCTTTTACCATGGTGCCTTTAACCATTGCAAAAAATTAGCCCATACTTACATATTCCTTAGGCAAATAAGACAGAAGCTAAATAACTGTATCAGAGCTGAATTACAAATTAAGTCATCAGCCAGTTTTGCACTCATTTATTCACATTTATGTTTTGTGCTGGTTTTGTATCATTTATACGAAGCTTAAAACTTCAGCCTGATGATGGTGAATGTGATTTCACCGAAACGTTGCATAGACACTCAAAATATTACAGGGGCAAAACCCGAACTCAGAACAATCTACATATATATATATATATATATATAATGTTTTGTGCTGAAATTTTAAAATTAAAAAAATATATATATATTTGTTTTCATAGATTTTCACGGGTATATGTATGTAGATTGTTCTGAGTTCAGGTTTTGCCCCGTGTAATATTTTGCATGTCTATGCGACGTTTCGGTGAAATCACATTCACCATCATCAGGCTGAAGTTGTAAGCTTCGTGCTGCTATATATATGTATGGCTAGCTGATGAGGCCAAAATAAGGCCGAAATAGATCTATCCTAGTCTCCCTTAATTTTCAAATTCAGCAAAAAAACATGTGACGCATACAGATAGAATTGTCGGCTATCAATAAAAATTAACTGCCTTGGAAATGGCCCTGGGTTGGACCGAGAGGCAAATAAGGAGCTGTGTTGTTCCTTCAATACACCAGGGTGATTTGACACAAAAATATGTAACCCTTCCCTGGTGCAGAGCTGAAGGGATTGGATACTGTAGCCTAGAGGATAATTCTCTGCCTTACAAGGCAAAGGTTGCAGGTTCAAGTCCCAGTGGGTATGGCTAGCTGATGAGGCCAAAATAAGGCCAAAATAGATCTATCCTAGTCTCCCTTAATTTTCAAATCCAGCAAAAAAACATGTCACGTGTATGTGTGTGTGTGTGTATATATATATATATATATATATATATATATATATATATATCTGTATGTGTCACATGGTTTTTTGCTGAATTTGAAAATTAAGGGAGACTAGGATAGATCTATTTCTGCCTTATTTTGGCCTCATCAGCTAGCCATACCCACTGGGACTTGAACCTGCAACCTTTGCCTTGTAAGGCAGAGAATTATCCTATATATATATGCTAAAATTTACACTATTTTAAACATAGTTTAAGACTACACTTTTCCTTCTAAAATATGCATCTTTTACACATTGGAGATAAAACTATACATTGGTGTGCTTTATCCTACAATAATGAATTTTATGACTTGGAACAAATGATGGTATTGATAAATTTAGGAAAATGTAAAGAGTGAAGTGTGATGCAGACTTCTTTATTTAAATAAGTCAGGACTGAGCAAAATCTTTAAGCATTTCTAGAGTATATTACTATAACCAAGCCCTTCCCAGAATGTGGCTTTTGTTTTTCTACAACCACTAAAGAAGACTATATAATTCCCTCAGGTACAGCTTCTCCCAAAACCTTGTTGCGATGTTTGTAGAAACTGCAGCTGCTGAATGTTGCCCTGGTTTCAGAAAAGCCCTCATATGTGGAGAGAGTGCTGTTCTTTGGGGAATATGGCCAACAGATAACATCAACTCTTCCTTTTTCATTGTGGACCTTAACTAACTGTTAAATTGTGCATTAAAATATATTGCTATGGAAATAAGTACCATTTGATTAATTGATGGGACACCTTTGCCTTAATTTTGAAGAGAACAGGTGTTTGTTTGTTTTGTTTACTTATTTTGTCAAGCATGTATAATAAAACAGATATAAGTATAAACATATTTATGAATACATGAAATGGATAAAAAATTGGGACATTAGGACATGGATGGTAGGTACGAAGGTGCATTTATGCATACCCCTTACAAACCTCTAAGGAATGGGGTGAGATCAACAGAAGACAGTCTAAGGTTAAAGTTGTGGGAGTTTGGGGTGAAAAAACACAGAGTCAGGTTAAAAACCACAGAGTCATGTAAAGGCAACTATTTGGATAAGGACGACTGTGCCTAGTGACCAAAGAGCTGGTCCTGAAAGATTTTTCAAAGATTATGCTTGTAGCTTCTGCTATGGCAATTTCTACAATGGTTCTGCTATGACAGGTGTATCCTGTGGGGTCAAACATCAAGATGGTGGTTAAGGTCATACAACTGAAAACCAATATTTGGTTATGTTTGGTCCAAACTTGACTGTAAAAATATGACTTTAACAATCGAGTTGTCGAAGCATGGAACTCATTTATTTATTTTATTTTTATTTATTATTTGGATTTGTATGCCGCCCCTCTCCGAAGACTCATTACCGGACTCAATAGTGTCAACTCCCAATCCCCAGCACTTCTCCCTTAGACTCTCCACGATTAACCTCTCCAGGTTCCTAAGAGGCCAGTAAGGGGTGTATATAAGTGCACTGATGTGCCTATCGTCCCCTGTCCAATTGTCTTTCCTTATCTCATATATCATATATATTATCTCCTTATCATTTTATCTATCTATCTATCTATCTATCTATCTATCTATCTATCTATCATCTATCTATCTATCTATCTATCTATCATCTATCTATCTAATATATATATATATATATAATATATATTCTCTCCTTATCTCTTATATCATATATATTCTCTCCCACCCATCTACTTCTCTTCTTTTTACTTTCTATCGTTATATATATTACTTATATATATTCTCTTCCATATGTATTGTATATTGGACAAAGAATAAATAAAATAAAAAAAAATATGAAAAAGAGTTGGAACTTCAATCACATCAGCACAATCGAAATCTTAACTTTTCTGATAAATCCAAAGAAGTGTGAAAATGCTGCTTATCAAAATGTTCTTATTGGAATTTTATGTAGTTTTATAAATAGGAAACAGACTTTTTCCTAGTTGTGGGGCAAGAACAGCTGTGAATTAGGAAAGGAAAGAAAAAAGATGAAGTATGTTAAAGCAATGAACACATATGCAATACTATCACATTCATCTTCTCATTTATATGAAAAATCATCATAAGGTCTTCCCAAACCTGGTACCTTACAACTTTGCATTGGCTAAAATTTGAAAATTTGGCTTAGTTTCAGCACAACTGGACGTTACCAGGCTGACAAAGTCTAACATTTCTCTGAGAAATAGTCTCTTTCTGCTTTCTATGGTGTTTCCTTCATACAGAATATTGTTGCAAACTCTGGTTGGAAGGCTTGATGGGGAAGATGTGCACACAAAAATCTCAATCTTCTCTTCACAAAACAATCCACTAAAAGGTTGTGCCCAAGCTTTTCTTCTGGGAGGGAGAGTGTACTCTGGCTCAAGCACTTTGTGTTTTTCTCAACGATTCCCTAGTGCATATCTGGCAAGATCTCAAAACATTCTTAACACAAATTGTCTTTGGTCAATAAATAGCAGAAGAGAAGTGTCCTGGAAGAAAAGATTTATTGCAAGAGTGATACAAACACACCCATAAATCAGAATGCAACGAGAGTGCTTTCAGGTAGCAGTGCTGACATTTATGCAAATCTTAGTAAAGGCAGGAACACATTTACAGCACACTGAATAATGCCTCATTTTTTTATGAGCAACCCCCAAAGCTAGTTTATAAACAAAGAAAATGTCACACAAGACCTTTTTTTAAAACAAAAAACCTTACATAGTGTTGTTCTCAATTGAGCTAAGAACAGCTTAAACAAGGGCTGCCAAATTTTCCCATTACCAGAATGGGCCAGCAACAATTTCTGGAGGACAGAATGAACAATAAAATTATATTAATCTCCAGTCAATACTAAAATGGCACCAGGGCACATAATTTTCCATGTTATGTTAAAGATGATACGTTAAAGAAAACAACAATTTAGGAGTGACATGATAGCTGTCTTCCAGGATTTGAAGGGTTGTCACATGTCACATGGAGGAAAAAGTCAGTTTGTTCCCCAAAGCATCAAAGGGCAGGTCAAGAAGCAAAAGGTGGAAGCTAGTTGCACGAGTTTCAATCAGGAACTAAGGGGAAATTTCCTGACAATGACAAAAATTAGTCAATGGAACAGCTTGCCTCTGGGAGTTGTAGCTTATCAATTGCTGAAGGTTTTCAATAAACGTTTGGACAATTATATGAGGAGTCCTGCCTTGGGCAGAGTTGGACTAGAACAGTGATTATAAACTTTTCCCCCCTCAGGTGCCAAATGTGCATGTGTGTGCATTATCACACATGCATGAGTGCACACCCATAATTTAATGCCTGGGGAGGGTGAAAGATGGAAGCTGAAAATGGCCCATTTCCCAACATCTGTTGGGCCCGGTAGGCCTGTTTTTCGCCTGCCCCAGGCTTCAGAGGTTTCCCTAGAGACTAAGGTGGGCAAAAACACCCTCCCCCATCCCCCCAGAGGCCCTCAGGAAGCCAAAGATACCCTCCCAGAACTTCCATGTGAGCCAAAAATCAGCTGGCTGACGTACACATGTGTGTTGGAGCTGAGCTAGGGCAACAGCTTGTGTACAAGCAGATATGGCACCATACCATAGGTTCGCCATCACTGGAGTAGAAGACCTCAAATAGCAATAAAGCCCTACATGGCATCGGGCCAGATTACTTGCGGGACTGCCTTTTGCCACATGAGTCCCAGCAGCCAGTTAGGTCCCACAGAGCCGGCCTTCTCAGGTCCCGTCAACTAGGCAATATTGCTTGGTGGGGCTTAAGGGAAGAGCCTTCTCTGGGGGGGTGCCCGGCCCTCGGGAATCAGCTCCTCCAGGAGATTCGTAATGCCCCCACCCTCCTCGTCTTCCACAAGTGTCTTAAGACTCATCTATGCTGCCAGGCTTGGGGCGATTAGACTCTAGCTCCCTGGCCGATGAATGTTACGTATGGTTGTTGTCTGAGTGGGTATGACTGGGAGTTTTTAAAATAAAATTGGAGATTATAGTTTAGTATATTTAGTTATAAATTAATTTGATTTAGGCTACTATATTGTATTGTTTTCTTTTTTGTGTGTTGCAAGCCGCCCTGAGTCCTCGGAGAGGAGTGGCATATAAACCAACCAAACAACCAAACAACCAAACAACCAACCAACCAACCAACCAACCAAACAAACAAACAAACAAACAAACAAACAAACAAACAAACAAACAATAGCAATTAGACTTATATACTGCTTCATAGTGCTGTTACAGCTCTCTCTAGGCGGTTTACAGAATCAGCATATTGCCCCCAACAATCTGGGTCCTCATTTTATCCACCTCGGAAGGATGGAAGGTTGAGTCAACCTTGAGCTGGTGGTGAGATTTGAACTGCTGAACTACAGCTAGCAGTTAGCTGAAGTAGCCTGCACTGCTGTGCTTTAACCACTGCACCACCCTGGCTCTTGTTCCTTCTGGAAATGATTCTAAGATTCTGTGTTTTCAAGTATTTAGTCCATCTTGGATGCTACAGTATGCTTCAGCTGGCAACTTTGCAGTGGAAGAAATTTCCTTCAACTGAATTAATGTTCACCATACGGTTTGAGAAGCATCTTTCATCATAAATACTATAAGAGCATAGTCGATGGAACACTTGCTCTGCCATAGAAAGTGGTTTCACTAGCAGAAACATTTTAATTGCTAGCTTTCTTTTCTGAATTAAAAAAAAACTTCAGCATTTTATTATTTCATCATGTTTTACAATCACCCTGGATAGAACATTTCATCCCCAGCTCTTTATCAATTTAGGCTACTGGTAATCTAAGGGTCCCATAGAGTGAAGAGTTACCAAAAGTTTTACTACCACACTGTGGGCGTGGCTTATGCAGGACACCCTGCATTTTCTTTCAACTTCTTTCAGTGCAAATTGGGTGCTCTGGGATGGAGTTCCATTTTACTACCCCACTGTGTTCCCCTCTGTCTGGGCAGTAGCCCACCCCTGGTCCCTTACCATACCAAGACAAATTCCTTGTGTGTCCAATCACACTTGGCCAATAAAATTCCATTCCATTCCATTCTATTCTATTCTATTCTATTCTATTCTATTCTATTCCTATATGTATGTCACCACACATATATCTGAGGCTACCTCCAGATAAGGATGAGTGCTGGGCCTTCCCTTTTATCCTGCCTTCTGAACTTTCATACCCCTGAAATCCATGGGATATGGAGAGGCAGTTTAAGGTGACTTGGGCAAACACCGTGATTTGTTTGATTCCATCTAATCTGGCAAATATCAAAGATTCCAAAAGGCAACTGCACTTTCTTGATTTTTTTTCCTTTAAAAAATTTGGTTTCTTATCCAAGAATCTTATTTAGATCCCTTGAAGCTTCTTGGATGAGAAGTGAAATGTTTTCAAGGGAAAAAAGACCCCCAAGAAAGTCCATTTGCCTTTTAGAAAAGTACCTTTGGGACAAGCATGACCGGGATAATTGAGAATCTCCATTGACATTTGGTCTGGCAGGAGTACAATAGAATTGTCCCCTTCCAGCTAATCATTGGGGTTGGCATCGTTGACCAAATCCCAGTGTCCCCACTTCCCCCAGTATGGTTTGGTTGTCCCATCAACTGTTTTTCTCTTAAAGTTAAACAGTATGAAGCTCTGCAATTAAGTAGCCTATCTTTGGTTAACCACATCATTTTAAATATAATGGAAAGATGGATCTTATATTTCTCTAGTCTGCATGGCAAGAAATTCTTTCCCCCAGTGGCCACTGCTTCCTGGAAAGCCTTGGCTCTTTGCTTCCTCTTCTCAGTTGATGTTTTATGTGTGGATAATATTAGGCAGGGTTTAGGAAACCACCAATCATGGACTTTAGAATATCATACATTAAAGCTATATGGACAAGTAGTGCAGCAGGGACCCCTTTTGGGTGTATGGTGGCGGTGTTAGAAGGGGACAGCATAATGAAGGCAGCATAATTTCCTGTCAATTTCATGACCGAGATCATAGTACAGCAGCTGTCTGGAAGTGGCTTGAAAGGTGATGGTTTGCTGAAAAGTAGATATCTGATTTAATCCTTAGATAAGACCATCAAGTGCATTCTTGCACCCCACCTAAATTCCAGTGCTTCAGAACCAGATTGTCAACTTCAGTTGTGTCCTTGAAATGCAAAGGGGGAAAAAGCTGTTAAAATGTACTATAAATACACCACACTAGGGAGGTAATCTCTTGACCTGTAGATATTGTTGTCACTATTTTCTCTATCTGATTAATAGGTGATTATTATTGCTCTGAGAGAGTCTAGTGTGCAGCTTAAGTGTTAATGAATTAATGGATAGTGCAAGTTATCCCATTCATTTCCCTAGTACTGTCATCATGAATTGGTATAGGTATAGGAGCTAGTCTGAACCAACAGATTGAGCCTATTGGCCATTTCTTAAAAAGACAACTATTTAGGAAAAGAAGAGGAGATAAACTAGAAGGGTGTCAAGCTTCAAAAGGTGCTTTTTGTTGTTGCAACTATTATAGCTTCTCAGCTTGCCAGAAAGCTATAGGGGAAGGGAAGGGGGAGATAGAACTTAGGTTCCAGATATCAAGATACCAGACGTGAGAGCCAAGGATGCTTTGGCAGGTGTTTATCAGAACCAAAATACTTTCTTACAACAATACCAGGAGACTTCATTGGACAATGTGACTTGGTCTAATAGAAGGAAGGGAGAACCTGGAATTTATGTGTATTTGTGTGGGAAATGGTTAGATCTAGTTTTGCCCTAAACTGTACATCTGTGCAGAAATGAT
Organism: Erythrolamprus reginae; assembly: GCF_031021105.1. NCBI lineage: Eukaryota > Metazoa > Chordata > Lepidosauria > Squamata > Dipsadidae > Erythrolamprus > Erythrolamprus reginae. Next base: position 53,084,456 of record NC_091950.1, read on the forward strand.
GTACTCAATAAAGTTTTGCATTAAGAGATTAGATCATCTCAGCCATGCTTGCTTTGATTGGGTTCATCAGTCAGAATATTGTCAAAGGGACTTCTCCTGTTTCCTCAAGGCAATCCATACATTGAAAAGGAGAGTTCATTGTAGACTAGAGGCTCCAATTGAAGATGGTTGGAGTAGAACAGCTACTCTTTTATGGCTCTTTTAATCTTAACAGTTTCTTTAAGTGCGACAATAAATAGATCATGCCAAAGACTGCGGAACTAAAATCAGCCTCCTTTTCCTATAGAAAGAAAATCCTTTAGCAATGTTTGTCACCAGCTGTCTATAGTAGATTTGACAATGTGGGGAAGAACCATAATTATGGAGAAGAGAGTGGGAAGCCAGAATGAAAAGTATGAGCTTTTCAGGCCCACACATCTACCAAGCCTGGACCCATTTCTACATTTCCTTATTGTTGTACCACATAATTGGTTATTAGGGGGAAGAGACAAAGAAGAGAGATGGAGGGAGGGAGAGGGGCGGGAGAGAGAGAGAGAGATAAAGAAAGAAAGAAAGAAAGAAAGAAAGAAAGAAAGAAAGAAAGAAAGAAAGAAAGGGGAATTGTCACCAAGCCTTTTTTTACTCCTAGCAACCACGTATAGTAGATACTGTAGATCTCTATGATGAAGAACAGGCATAGAAAAATATTCACTGGAATCAGAATATTAAGTCAAACACCACCCCCACCCCGCCACTTCTAAGTTTCCCACTCCTTTTGCAAAGAGTAGTAGTAAAGTAGAGCAATGGATCATGAAAAATTTCTTGAAAGGAAGGTATCCCTGGTATAATATACAGTATACTAAATATATTGTATATTATACTGCCATATAATATACAGTATATTTAGTAGTCAAGTTGCCTGGGGTTTATAAGATTTTTTTTAAAAAGGAATACAACTTTCATAGAGAGGGAGAAGAAAAATGGCGAGGATTTCAAAAGAACTGCAGTAAAAATGAATACATGCATATTTAACAGTAAATTCCATTGCATTCAGTGCAACATTTATAAAATGCTTTGTGTTTATATCCAGCCATTTTTTCTGCATGCTCAAAGCAAGTTACATGAGACTGAGACTCATTTTAATCGCACAGAAACAACCTTCTGAGTTTAACTCCCATGATATGTAGATACACAGTAGATCTCATTGTATATCCAAAGGAAGGGGTACGTCTTGAATTGAGGTGAGTCAGAACATTTAGATAATTTGTTTGATATATTTTTGAATATATATGAATAAATTAAAGGAAATCATGACAATGCCGTCATCAGAATGGAAGTTCATTGGTGTGTCACACAGCAGGTCTCTTAATCCCAGAGGCATATTTAATTAGGCCACATTGAATGAGCAGGATGAGAAGAGGATAAAAATACTGCTGTAAATAATTGGATGGATCCGAGGCTGGACAATGTCACTGCTCAGCTTATATCCTTGCCTGCTCTGGCTCATTTATCCTACAAAGAAATAAAATAATGTAAAACCCAATCACACTTGGGTTGAATGGATTAGATTAGAAACTATAGACCTGTGCTCGACATCATAGAAGGCTATAATTTGAATTAAAGCAGGAATGCATGTGTAGGTGGACTTTGTGCACTTGTTCAAGACAACCATCTCCTACATTTCTTTAGAAACATAGAAGACTGGCGGCAGAAAAAGATCTCATGATCCATCTAGTCTGCCCTTATAGTATTTTCTGTATTTTATCTTAGGATGAATATATGTTTATCCCAGGCATGTTTAAATTCAGTTACTGTGGATTTACCAACCACGTGTGCTGGAAGTTTGTTCCAAGGATCTACTACTCTTTCAGTAAAATAATATTTTCTCATGTTGCTTTTGATCTTTCCCCCAACTAACTTTAGATTGTGTCCCCTTGTTCTTGTGTTCGCTTTCCTATTAAAAACACTTCTCTCCTGAACCTTATTTAACCCTTTAACATATTTAAATGTTTCGATCATGTCCCCCTTTCCCTTCTGTCCTCCAAACTATACAGATTGAGTTCATTAAGTCTTTCCTGATACGTTTTATACTTAGGACCTTCCACCATTCTTGTAGCCCGTCTTTGGACCCGTTCAATTTTGTCAATATCTTTTTGTAGGTGAGGTCTCCAGAACTGAACACAGTATTCCAAATGTGGTCTCACCAGTACTCTATATAGCGGGATCATAATCTCCCTCTTCCTGCTTGTTATACCTCTAGCTATGCAGCCAAGCATTCTACTTTGTCGTCATCTCTTTGTAATAAGAGCCACGGTGGCACAGTGGTTAGAATGCAGCACTGCAGGCTACTTCTGCTGACTGCTGGCTACTAGCAATTTGGCAGATCAAATCTCACCAGGCTCAAGGTTTACTCAGCCTTCCATCCTTCTGAGATCAGTAAAATGAGGACACAGATTGTTGGGGGCAATATGCTGACTCTGTATATCACTTAGAGAGAGATGTAAAAAAACACTGTAATGCGGTATGTAAGTGCTATTGCTATTGCTACTGCAGCCAAATGCAGACATGAAGCAGCCCTATATTTTACCATTTGCGGGTAACTTTCTTGTTCTATCATAATCAAGTAACTTATTTTTTTGCTATCAATGTGTATCTAATGCGTATATCTTCGTACTCCAGTATCCTGACATATGTATTAGATGTGCTGACAGTAAACAGGAAGTTATCCAAAAGTTAGGGAAGGGGGGTGGTTTACAAGGTAGCATGAGCATTTACATTGCAAAGCTGACAGCATTTCAATGATTTGATGAAAGAAAATGTGGTTTTATGTGTGAAAGTGTTTCTTGTTTTTATGCTGAAAGCTATATTCATGCATGTTACAAATTTTGTATTTGATAACAAGTAACAACAGAAAATATACTGAAAAGAAGGAAATGTTATGTTATTTTAGGTTCCTCTTACGAAATAATGCTAAACTGTAGTTTGAATTTTCTTTAAATACACATCAGTGTTACATCTAAATCATTTAAATAGTAAAGGAAGTACAGTGGTACCTCTATTTACAAACATAATCCGTTCCATGACCAGGTTCTTAAGTAGAAAAGTTTGTAAGAAGCAATTGTTCCCATAGGAATCAATGTAAAAGCAAATAATGTGTGTGATTGAGAAATCCACAGGGAGGGTGGAGGCCCTGTTTTCTCCCAGGAGATTCCTAGAGAGGCCCCATGGAGGCTTCTCCCTACCTTTTCTGATCCTGTTTCCTCCCAAGAGATTTAGGAAGCGCTCATTTAGTTCCAAAGTCTAATATTCACTCCAGCAATTTCCCTTAGCAATGCCTTAAGAAATAGGATTTCCCATGTTAAACATTTTGCACATTGCAGAGCAGGAAACCTGGTTTCATCATTAAATATATTGAATATTTAATAGGTCATGGCTATCTAAGCTGACATACTTGCTATTTGAACCATATATTTTATGCAGCCACATCTCATTTTTAATATTCTAAACACAATGGGGATTAAGAGACATGTCTATGTCTATTTATTTATTTATTTATTTATTTATTTATTTATTTATTTATTAATTATTTAGATTTGTATGCCGCCCCTCTCCGAAGACTCGGACTATGTCTATGTCTATATGTATATGTATATGTATACCTATCTGTCTATCTATCTATCTATCTATCTATCTATCTATCTATCTATCTATCTATCTATCTATCTATCTATCTCTATATCATCTCTCTCTCTCTCTCTCTCCTCTCTCTCTCTCTAATCTATATTAGAACATATATACTAGAATTCGAACAGAAAATAGAACCAAGTCTACAACCAAAATTATGATATATTCCAAATTATAATTCGTTAATTCCTGGCATCTGGGTAACTTTCTAAAAACATATCTGAACTCCTTAAATCTAAAATGAACATTTCATCAAATGCCATGTTTACAGAGATTAGTTTAAAGGGACATTGATATCTCCTACTAGATGTATCAAGTTTTTCTATAATCTAACTCTGGGATCAGAAATATAGGGGTCAGTAAATATTAAAGTATTTGAAATGTCCCCAGGTGGCTCTCACTGTAACAAAATCAAATAAACAATTGAATATTTTAAAAATAAAATATCACTCCATTTCTGAAATATCATAAAACTCACATAACATGTAGATGGAATCTCATACTAATTTCAGAACACCTACTGTAAATTTTACATGATTGAGATTTCAATATTCTAATGTAAAAATCATGTGATATACTGAGGTAAAATTTCAGTTCATTCCTTCCTTCCTTCCTTCCTTCCTCCCTCCCTCCCTCCCTCCCTCCCTCTTCTCCTTTTTTCTTTCAATTTTACTGTTAACACAGATAATATGATGGTATTGGCTGCCTGAAAAGATAGCTAATCCTAATTCTGCAGATCATTTTAATAATTCCATACACTGCATATAAACTTTTTGTAACTGGAATTTTTTTTTAAAAAAAGAAAAGGTGTTGCTTGAAAAGTTAATACTGATCTTGTAAAACTGATCTAAAGAGATCTGAATTTTACTGACTACAGTAAAAGAAATAGGTTAAGCTTCATCTCTAGAGAAAAAAAAGTAAACCAATTTAATTCTTTCTGTATATCATTCAACAACGATTCATTTTATAGTAAGATGCCTTCCTCTGTTAACTAAAGTGATTGAAGTTGATCTTCATTGGTAATCAAATCAGCAGACTCACCAAGTTTTCTTTGTGGTTGTTTCCATTACTACGAAATTTTATCTTCAATCCCCACATAACATCATTTTTTGTTTCTTGTTTAAAACTTATATAGTTTTTGACAGCCAAGCAGAAAAATATTTTTCAAAGTAATTATCACACTACAGATTGGTTTGCTGAGAATCCCAAAAATGGATTTTCTGTACCATTTGTTCTTGTTCTTATTTATTTTGTAGCTATGGTTGTAAACTGAACTGCAGAATTTGATTTTCAGATTTTGATGTTCGTCCAACCATCAGTTTCTAATCAAATCATACTATTGTTTTTCACTTGCTCTATTGTTTTATATATAATGTGTCAATGACTATATGAGCAAATGAAAGTTTGAAGAAGTCACCCCTTGTGCCTAGGCTGACAATAGCAATTTCAGTTGTCTGGAAAAATGGGTGATGGAAATGGACACATACATGATTTTTCATTTATATTTGTCTGCATGCTTATGCAGTAACATGAAAAAAAGATACAAACACACATATATTTTGCTTAATATTGTGCTGTTATATCATGGCCTCTACAGTAGCTGATCAAATATGTACTTTATTACTTTTAGTAATGCTACACACTCCACACTATTTACCAAATCTTTTTATTGTATCTTTTCAATATTCATTGAAAACATTGGAAATGTTAGTACAATATATTTTGCTAACTGAACTATTTTCATTGTTGATTTATCAAGACTATCACTATTGGGAAGACCAACTTGGTTGGATAAATGAAATAAATCTATGCACTTTATAATTTTTAATTTATCTTCTGTTCTAAAGAGGTGCCAAGTTATTAAGGGTTATTAAAATAAACGGAGGGTAATTAGGATTGTGGATCATCAGCATCAGAGTGATGTGTGTGTGTGTGTGATATATATACAGTATATATATATATATATATATGTGTGTGTGTGTGTGTGTGTGTGTGTGTGTGTGTGTGTGTGTCACATGTTTAAGCTGAATTTTAAAATTAAGGGAGTCTAGGATAGATCTATTTCGGCCTTATTTTGGCCTCATCAGCTAGCCATACCCACTGGGACTTGAATCTGCAACCTTTGCCTTGTAAGGCAGAGAATTATCCTCTAGGCTACAGTATCCAATCCCTTCAGCTCTGTACCAGGGAAGGGTTACATTTTGTGTCGAATCACCCTGGTATATTGAAGGAACATCACAGCTCCTTTTTTGCCTCTTGGCCCAACCCAGGGCCATTTCCAAGGCAGTTAATTTTATTGATAGCCGACAATTCTATCTGTATGTGTCACATGTTTAAGCTGAATTTGAAAATTAAGGGAGACTAGGATAGATCTATTTCGGCCTTATTTTGGCCTCATCAGCTAGCCATACCCACTGGGACTTGAACCTGCAACCTTTGCCTTGTAAGGCAGAGAATTATCCTCTAGGCTACAGTATCCAATCCCTTCAGCTCTGTACCAGGGAAGGGTTACATTTTGTGTCGAATCACCCTGGTATATTGAAGGAACATCACAGCTCCTTTTTTGCCTCTCGGCCCAACCCAGGGCCATTTCCAAGGCAGTTAATTTTATTGATAGCCGACAATTCTATCTGTATGTGTCACATGTTTAAGCTGAATTTGAAAATTAAGGGAGACTAGGATAGATCTATTTCGGCCTTATTTTGGCCTCATCAGCTAGCCATACCCACTGGGACTTGAACCTGCAACCTTTGCCTTGTAAGGCAGAGAACTATCCTCTAGGCTACAGTATCCAATCCCTTCAGCTCTGTACCAGGGAAGGGTTACATTTTGTGTCGAATCACCCTGGTATATTGAAGGAACATCACAGCTCCTTTTTTGCCTCTCGGCCCAACCCAGGGCCATTTCCAAGGCAGTTAATTTTATTGATAGCCGACAATTCTATCTGTATGTGTCACATGTTTAAGCTGAATTTGAAAATTAAGGGAGACTAGGATAGATCTATTTCGGCCTTATTTTGGCCTCATCAGCTAGCCATACCCACTGGGACTTGAACCTGCAACCTTTGCCTTGTAAGGCAGAGAATTATCCTCTAGGCTACAGTATCCAATCCCTTCAGCTCTGTACCAGGGAAGGGTTACATTTTGTGTCGAATCACCCTGGTATATTGAAGGAACATCACAGCTCCTTTTTTGCCTCTTGGCCCAACCCAGGGCCATTTCCAAGGCAGTTAATTTTATTGATAGCCGACAATTCTATCTGTATGTGTCACATGTTTAAGCTGAATTTGAAAATTAAGGGAGACTAGGATAGATCTATTTCGGCCTTATTTTGGCCTCATCAGCTAGCCATACCCACTGGGACTATATATATATATATATATATATATATATATATATATATATATATATATATATATATATACACGGTATGTGTGTGTGTGTGTGTGTGTGTTATGTGTGAGTGTGTAGAACATCTCTAAATTGGTCTAATCCATATTAAAAAAAAAGATAATGAAGAAGAAATGATAAATCATCAACTATAATAAAAATGTTGCAATGAGAAAATAGTTGACAGTTTTGCTGATGCTGATGAGACAAAACAAGATTAAGCTTGTTCCTCTAGATTATCTAGCTTCTTTTACCTATCACTATTTTTTAAGTACCTACTGGGTTTAGAAAACACTTGTAATACTATGCACAATTAAAAAGGAATCATTTGCATTAAATTTATGCACCTTGCTTCTCAGTGAACAAGTTTCAGGCCAGGATATGCAACATGGAGTATCAACTATATACATCTTTTAAAATCAACCTTTCAGAAAGCAGTACCTTACCTTACAAGTAGAGAAATACCTTATTTGAATGTCTTCCCCGTAACAAAGCTCTTTTCATGTAGAAATGGACAATCAAGAACAATAATAGGATGAAAGTTTATATTTGACATGTTAACTTACATTCAATATAGTGTATATGCAATATATTTTCCCAGTTTTTCACATCTTTTTTCTCAGTGATGAAATTCTTTGAGTGAATCATAGTTTCTATGGCATGTCTGATGGAGCTTCAGCAAGCTTCAATTGGAGCTTTAAAAAATGTTACAGTATTCAGCATTTTTTTAGTTAGCAAGCAAAGCTGTTCACCACACTACCCCATGCTCCTTTCTCTTCTCTTCCAGACTCTTAAAGTCAATTAGCATTCTGTCACCAATAATGATCCATGGATGATCTTCCTTCCATTATTTTTCTTCTTCTACATAACTTTGCTAATAAGGTCATGTAGTCCTCAACTTATAACAACTTACTAAGTTCCTTTAGTAACCAAAGCTATAATGGTGCTGAAAAACATGACTTAGGATTAACTTCGAGGTTCGACTACTGTAACGCTCTCTACATGGGGCTACCTTTGAAAAGTGTTCGGAAACTTCAGATCGTGCAGAATGCAGCTGTCAGAGCAATCATGGGCTTCCCTAAGTATGCCCATGTCACACCAACACTCCGCAGTCTGCATTGGTTGCTGATCAGTTTCTGGTCACAATTCAAAGTGTTGGTTATCACCTATAACGCCCTTCATGGCATTGGACCAGAATACCTCCAGGACCGCCTTTTGCCGCATGAATCCCAGCGAACAGTTAGGTCCCACAGACCTTCTCCGGGTCCCGTCGACTAAACAATGTTGTTTGGCGGGACCCAGGGGAAGAGCCTTCTCTGTGGTGGCCCCGACCCTCTGGAACCAGCTCCCCCGGAGATCAGAATTGTCCCCATCCTCCTTGCCTTTCCTAAACTGCCTTCCTCACTGAGGTTTACTTGGGAGAAAGTTTGGTGAGCAATATATAAAGAATTAAAAGTTTTGCAGTATCAATGTCTCTACTTATTCATGTCTAGGATAGAATAACATGACTAGAAAAATCTGGATGATGTCTGGACAAAACCCAAAAGTTAAAGAAATTGAGATTCAGAAATTGCTGTAATTTAATAGTTAAATTACAGCATTGTTACAATCTAGATACATGGTATGTTCAGATATACAGTCAAGATGTAATCAGTAGTGGGCTTCACTTACCCTTGCTACTGGTTCAGGAATGGAAGCATGTGGGTGCACACTTGGTGCTCATACAACCTTCTGCGCATGTACAGAGCATTTTTGATGATGTCTGGGTAGGTGGGCAGAGCCTCATACCACCTGTGGCAAACTGGTAGCAACTCACCACTGGATGTAATTGTATATCTCCCAAACTGACTGGGGCAAAAGTACAAAAAGCTCACATGATCAAAAGTATTCAAAAAGTCAAATAAAGCATAGATAATGAAAATTTAGATAAGCAAAACTGTCACTGTTAGCTAAGCTTTTGAAAAAAATGTTTGAAGAATCATGGGAATAGAAAGAATTGTGTCAGAAGTTCAAGATGACATGACCGATTATAATAAAAGAATGCATAGGAAAATGATAAAAAATATGTTGCTTTTGCCACCAATTACAATTTATTGCTCCAGGCCATTGATACCATTTTCTGACATGCTTTTCCATTGATTCATTTTAACAGTGAAATGGCTCAACTATTTTTAGTGGGGAAAGAGATTGATTATATTTCTGGATGTGATCATACCCTTTATTTACAGTATTTTGAAATATCACTTAAATACTTTTGGTAGTAAATAACATAAGCATTGACCATGCAAAAATAAGGTAACCATAATTAAATCAGGGAAGAGTAGAAATATAAACTTTTCATCATGTGGAGTTTGCCTGATTCAATTTGATATACTAATAGCAACACTAGTTATTTTTCATAGACCTTTGATCTACGTTTAGCTTATTTAACCATCTCTAACTCTTTTGAAAATTAGGGTCCTATTCAATTACTATTTAATGGGATTGACTGTGTAATGGAAGCAACAGCCTATATATGAGAGCAACGTAGTGAAACTACCATGCAATTTGCATGGTTCTATGAAATACATTCCAATTATTAATACCAAAACAATAAAATACTCAGGGAAGTTTTTATTAAAATAGTGAACACAGTAGTATGTACCAAGCTCTTCTTTTTAACTTATTTTTCCCCTAGATATTTTATTGTTATTTTTAAGATTCATGTTGGGCAGGTTTATAACCTTATGTGATTGCTGAGAAGTGGCAAGGCAGACTTCATTCTGCTATGTATAAATCACAGCCTTCTTTCTTCCTTTGTGAGGAGGTAACAAATAATGCAATCTTTTCTAATATGAGAGTCTTTCAGATTTATATAGAATTGAAAACTCAGAATTCCCTGGTCAATATGCTGAAATTTTTGGGAATTGAAGATCTCATATTTGGAGAATGCCTAGATTTAGAAAACCTGGCCTTGCCTTTACTTTAATTGAATTGTGGGAAGTCAGGGAATCCAATAACTATGTATAATAAGAAAAAGGGTGCTCACATAAATATTACTTGGCCATCTGATGACTTAAGTCAGCACATGAATCCCACACTTCACCTACAAGATTAATTTTCCTTTAGGGAAAAAAAGATAAAGGTAATTCCCTTTACATCAAATTGATCAAGAATGGTCAAAAATATGTGGAAAAGGTTTCAGTGCAACACTAACCTTATATTTAATTTGGCAGGATTTAAATCCATGTGAAACTAATTTTTTGATCTCTTGCCCATCTTCATTCTAAACAAACTAGATGAAAATAGCTTGCTGCCACCCCAGGGTGCGATGACACTGTGAGATACTGCCATTCATAGTATAGTGGAAGCCCTTAAAAATTCTGGCCTGGAGCCTAATGAGATGTCTTAACTCCTTCCAAGGTCTTTTTCCTTTTTTTGTAAACCTCAGCAATTTGGTACATGTTACAACTGATGCAGTTAGTGATGTAGGCATAAAGGAAACAATACATCAGTTAAGCAAGGTAGTTTATTCTATGATTACAGTAGTCATTCCATTGATATATCAAATTATTCCTGGTTGTTTCAGTTGTTTCCTTTGGTCCAGGGAACTATGAATTTCCCTTTTGAATGAATCATGGACTGAAAAACAAGGCACTAATGATCTTAAACCAGCTTTGTAAGATATCATTGAATGTGTGCTTAAAGCTGTCTTCAGTTGAAGAAAAGAATGGAATATACAACCACTTAATGAAAGACATTGTAAAGACTCTGGATTTATGTCTGCATTAATACTCCTAGTTTGGCATTTTTCGTCTAGGAAAATAAGACTTTCTACTTTCCAGACTTCCAGTTTCTTCATCTTTAGCTCAACTCAGTTTCATGCCTATCTTCCAGAATAAAATGGCAACCAAGAGGCCCACATAATATTTAATAGGCTGTCAACCTTGAAGCAAACCTGGCTGAAGCCATCTTGTGCTGCCTTATAGTTGCCACAAACTTTGAGAGGGGGAAAGGAGAGGGAAAAATAGATAGGCTTGGTAATAGTCAAAACTAAAAGTTTTCTTATAGGAACCAAGCTGATTTTTTAAAATTAATTAATTTGTTTGTTTGTTTGTCAAACAAATATAGGATTGTAGTTTGTATAAACATAACATAAGTAGAAAGCAATGATAAAAGAAGAAATAGGACAGTAGGACAGGGACGGAAGGCACAATGGTGAGTTTACGTACACCCCTTACAAACCTCTTAGAAAAGGGAAGAGGTCAACTGTAGACAATCTGAGGTTAAAGATTTTGGAGTTTGGGGAAGAAACCACAGTCAGGTAATGCATTGAATGGTCACTCTATTGCTCAAGTGGTATCTTCTGCAATCTAGTTTGGAGCGGTTTACGTTATGTTTGAATCTATTACATGCTCGTTTGTTGTTGTGAGGAATGACAAAGCACAGGACAATGTGACTGGTGACACCTGGGAGGGAAATATTTGCTCTTTTAACTAAGGGAAAAATTGCAGGAACTTTTAGAATTGGTTTTCACTAGCTGTGCCAATATGATTTATCCCATAAACATGTTATTTGAGGGATCTACCTGCCTGTGGTAGGTCTCATTTACCTTTGCTACTAGTTTAGGAACAGGAATGTGCGGGCACTTTACATGTGCACAATGCTTCTGTGCATGTGTAGAATCTTTTGCGCATGTACAAAGCATTTTGATGCCCCTACCACCACCACTACCAGTTTGCCTGAACCACCACTGCACCTGCCTCAGAATTCTGATTTTAGCAGATTCATTACTCAGAAAGCTGACCTATGGGTTGTTTTTCTCAATTTCTAACTAATACAATATTGCCAGTATAAAATATTGCAGATATAAAATGTACTAGTACTTTCACACACATATACACATAAAACAGTAACATTTTCTTCTTTGCCAGTACAGTATACAGCGTAATCATTTGCTATCATAGCACCTGGGCAGAGGGTATGCCCTGTGCCATTCTCAAAGTGAGTAGATAGCTAAATGCATTATCCCATTTCCACATCCTTTGACACATCTATTAGATGTGTTTCACATTTTTTATGAAATTTTCAGAAGTGTGAATGGATGAATATTTATGATAACAAGTACTCATGTATTTCTTTTTTTAAGAAAACCGATTAAAAAAATCTTTTGACAGGGCCTCCATTAGCCATGGGGGAGGGAGAGGGGAACATAACATGGGGGCTTAGAAGGGTCCACTGTCTATCAAATCTGCCCATCACTGGAGAATACCAGTTCTCTTTCTTTCTCTCACCATTAATATGCTTAATATTGATAACATTTTGATGTTTCCAGACTGTCTTGGTAAAATATCCCCCCCCCCCCCCAAAGCATTAGGTGGAACCATTATAATAATGATAATGACATTCAGTTCAATGATGAATGAAGTTCAAGTTTCCACTTGACCATAGAGCTCATTGCATGATTTTGGACCCATTAAATCCAACATAAGATGATGGGGTTTTTTGCTGTGAAAATAGGACTTCTTTGAAAAAAGTGTATTAACCCTGCTGTTATGTTCAGGTCTGTGAGACCTGAAATCAAAGTTTGAGCCCCTGTAAAAACGTTTCCCTGAATATCTGAAACTTGAAATTTCATGACTTTGCATCATTTCAGGGATTCTCTCTATGAGAATTTTTTTGGGGTGGGGGGCTTCTTTCTTGCTGAAAAAAAAGTCCCTAAAGTTCTGTTCCAGGGTCAGCCTGACCAGGACCAAAAATTCTTCATTTGAAGTGCTTATGTTTGGTCAATTTGAAAACTTTTTTCATTTGGAAGGTAGTCTGAACATTTCTGCACACAATTATATGAAAATTGAACTGAAAGAATTGATGCTTATTGGTTTATTTTGCTTATTATTATTATTATTATTATTATTATTATTATTATTATTATTATTATTATTATTATTATTATTATTATTATTATTAATTAGATTTGTATGCCGCCCCTCTCCGTAGACTCGGGGCGGCCCCCCCTTTTTTGTGATCTTTTTTTCAATTTATAGATAATTTAGCCTGAAAAACGAGTTCATTTTTACTAAAGTTGGTGTGGGATTGGTAGTTTGAACATTTCTGAACATAAGAAATATGTTTTATCAGAAATAAGCCCCCCCCCCAGCTGCTTGCAACCATTTTCACTTTAAGTTTTTTTTAGGCTCCAAATTTGAAATATTTTTAACATCTTAGACATCGATTTACTCAATTTAACATTGCTGATCATCATAAAAATATTATTTGGGGGTGGGGCAAATTATTTTGGGGAAAAAACCTACACGTTTACTGTTTCGGGTCATATAGGACTCAGACCAAAAATATTTTTTTAGGTACTTACATTTAATCTTTTTGAAATCCTTTTTTGCTGGTAAACTAGTTTGAACATTTCTGCACATAATGATATGAAAATTGAACTGAAAAAATTGATGCTTATTGGTTTATTTTGATCAAAAAGCCCCCGCCCCCATTTTTGAGCATTTCGTGTCAGTTTATATATTTTTTAGGCTACAAATCTCCAAGGGATTTCCCCCCAGAAGGTTTGATATACAAAATTGAACATTCCTGATCATAAGAAAAATATAAATGAACTGAAAAAATTGATGCTTATCAGTTTGTTTTCGAATATAAGACCATAGGGTCTTATACTCGAGTATAAGCCTACTTGAATATAAGATGAACCAAAACAAGAGGAACCCACCTCTGAGCCATGTTAACCGTACCCAGATGTACTCCCACATTAGTCCAGTACTCAGTGAGCTGCACTAGCTGTCTCTGTACACAATTCAAGGTGTTGGTCATCATCTATAAAACCCTATGTGGCACTGGACCAAATTATTTACGGGACTGTCTTTTTCCTCACACATTCCAGCAACCACTTAGGTTGCACAGAGTAGGCCTCCTTTGGGCCCCACCAGCCAAACAATGCTGACTGGCAGGTCCATGGGTGAGAGGTTTCTCTGTTGCATTCCCAGCCCTCTGGAATCAACTCTCCCCAGACAGCTGCACTGTCCCTACTCTCCTTGCCTTTTGAAAGGCATTAAAAACACATCTATGCCAGTAGGCCTGGGGACTGTGAGCGAAAGCTTCACTCTGGCCACTTGTATATAAGAGGATTGATTGTCTGTTTTTATTGTGGGTTTTTAGTTTTTTTAATGTTTTTAAAATTGTTTTTTATTGTCATTGTATCTATTTTTATTCTTGTGAGCTGCCCTGAGTCCGAGAGGAGAAGGGTGGCCTATAAATCTAATTAATAAAATAAAATAATAAATAAATAAATAAATAAATAAATGTTATGGTTACTAGTATAAGATTGAAATATTGGTACCTTGTATAATAATAATAATAATAATAATAATAATAATAATAATAATAATAATAATAATTGTATCCTACTTTTTAATATATAATTCAAGACATTGAAGATACCTAATTCTCTATCCTATTTTTATATCTACCTAACTATGTAACACTCATAACCAAAGACGTTAGTTTCTTGAATTGAGATTTAAATCCATCACTTCTAATATAAAACTTTTTATACACCTAGAATCCAAAACAACAACCAAACCAGTTGTTCTTATCTGTAAAATTGCAGCCTACTTCTGCATAGATTGTCCTATATTTTGCCCTTGAAGAGATATCATTGGATTAGTTTTCCGTGGAATATCTAGTGACCATATTTTAGGAAACAAAATGCATGGTAATCCAAAACCTTATTTTATCCATGGATTTTTTAAATTTTTTTTTTAGCAAACTGAGACTGTATAATCTAGATACATATATTACAGTATTTCTTTATCTATTGTTTGGAGCTGAAAATAACAACTGATAGCCAGTTACAAACCTGCCACTACTGTTAAAGTTTGCACACAACTCTGAAAAACCCTGGATAAAATAAAAAAGTTCAATTTACGATGAGGCAAGGCACTAAGTGTCTTAGTTTAAGGGGTCCTTGCTATTTGTAGTGTACACAAGATTTAGTAAATCCTGAATGTGTGCATCTGAATGTTCTTTTGGGTATATAATTTGCATGTTTATGAGAACATGCCCTTAGAATTGCACACTACTCCTCACTAGGGGTTAAGAATTAATTTTTAACCTAGCTCTTGGTAAGCAGTCTTAAAGGCTTCTTTCTCAGCATGGAGTTTATCTGGCTTACCAGACCAGTTAAGCTTGGATCTTAAATTTGTGTCACAGATCTAGCCAGAGGCTCAATTTGGACTTCCTTTGAATACTTTTATTTTTGTGTTTGATCTCAAAGGAGGCTTGCTAAATGTTTTAGACATAGCTGGGTTTTTTTTCCTGGGGGGTAGGAAATGTGAGAGGATGGAGTGTCGTTTAAAATGGCCAAGTTGAAACTAGAAAATACTATAGTGCCTTTTTGCACCAAGTTCAGTTTCACACAAAAACCTTTCTCCTCTATTTCCATTGTTCGTGAAAGATGATATTAATCATGAACTTTAAAGATTGCTTGTGTAAATAACAGATCTCATGGTACAGAGCTCAGATGTTAAATCCAGTTGTAAATCTTGTGCAAAAGATGTCCAAAATGTGCAACATTTCCAATAATTTTTCTTAACAAAGTCTATCCGTTCCCCTTAATTAGATGTGTGTGGCATAAAAATCTTTACCAATAAAGGAAAATATTTGTAGCTCAAAGTTGAAATGAGAGGTTCTTGGTGCTCTCTGAGCTTGTTTTCTGGCATACATTTCATTACTAAGTAACATCAATAGTGCTTATAGGAGTGCTGTTTGCTGACAGTTTATATTCTGGTGTCTTGATGTCAGTGTTGGTGGGGGTGGTCCTAGAGATTCTTTGTTGGGCTGTTTACTATTGTCTCTTTGTTAGTTTCTTGATTGGAGCATTGTTTACTTGATTGTTGGTCTGAAGTTAACCTTGGAGTTAATCTGTGCTTATTTGGGTGCTGATTGCTGATACTTAACATCTTTTTGTTCCCTTTGTGGCTGGTTGATTGTCTCTTTTGCATAGCTGTTGTTGAAGTTATTAATGTCTATGCATTTATTGATGGCTAATTTGTCAGAGTACCAGGCTTCTAGAAATTCCCTGGCATTTTTGGACTTGGCCTGTTCTAGGATTGTCCAATGTTTCCAATTGAAAATATGGTTAAATCTGTCTATATGTTGTGAAGTTTCATCATCTCCTCTGACTGCTAGTTGGTGCTCATGGATGCATCTGCTAGAATTCTGTCTGTAGTGGAGAATTAATGGAGTGTTTTCTAATTCTTTTGAAGTGGAAGGTTTTTGTTGATCCTTTTGCAAAGTTGTAGGTAAGTTGTAGGTAACAGTCCCTGGTAGGGTTACAAACACAAATACACACAAACAAACAAACACACACACACACATGTATGTGTTTGTGTATATGTGTATATGTGTGTATGTTTATGTGTGTGTATGTTTACATGTACATGAGTGTGTGTGTACACATATACATACTGTTGTGGTTAGCTCTGCCCCAGCTCCTGCCCCAAGGAATGTGCAGGTGGATGTGGGGGGAAAACCCACATGCCGCAGGCCTGTTTTGCTCCTGATGGAATCTGCCGACGAAGCCTTCTCTGACCTAGGCAGCGTTAGTGACAGGGAAGAAGGGAGTTTGGCAGACAGCCCAGGAGGAGATCAATCATCTATATCATCCCTGGATTCTGAACAAGAATTAATGACACATCCACACATGCGTAAAGTGATGCATATGAGACAACAACTGAAGGATTATTACAAGAGAAAATGAGGCCACCTGTGGTTGGGTGGGGCTGCTGTAAATTGTGATACAGATCAAAGTGCAGCCTGGTGTTTTAGGCTCATGGCAGTTTATCTGATTCATTGTTTCATCAAGATCGTGGTTTTTGTGCTGTTCAAGATTGTGTGTGGACTCTGGACTTTAGAATTGGACTCAATTTCCCAGTTATTGGGTGAGCAATTGGATTGCATTTAACCTGTGCCTTGTGTGTACCAGAAAATCCCTTTGACATTTAAAAAGAGAGCTATTTCTGTTTTTCTGTTTATAAAATCTTTTGGCTTTTCCTTTTATTGTATGGTGTGTGTCTTCCTGGACTAATTATCCTGTAATTACGGGCGGTTGAAACAATCCGGCAGAACACATACACAAACATAAACACACACACACATATATATTACATACCTGTACATATATATGTTTGCATTACACACATACGAAAATCAGCTAGATTTATTTTTGGATCCTATTCCTAGAAGATTGTTTTAATTCTTTCTTAGTTTATAGCCCCGGTGATCAAATAAAATGGCATGCTTCCCTATTGCAGTCAGCTTGGTCAAAGAGTTAAAAATGGCTAAAGTGAGCACAGATGCTTTCACAAAAGTAAGATGTGTTTTCATGTTCAAAGTGATATAGGGGCCCAGCTCTTGAGAAGAGTTCTGAAAAGGCCAGCCAAAGAGTGTACAAGAGATTCTCCACACACATGGAAGCTGAATTATGCAGGTCTTGTCAACAATTCCCTTCAAAAGAGTGGAGCTGGTAAAAAGAAAGAAAGAAGGGTAAAAATATGTGTCCATCCTCTTAGAAAAGGGGGAATAGATGGTTTTTATCCAATGCCCCAGAACTGCTTGTTGGGATCAGAACATTTGCACTCTCTTGTCAAAACTAAGACAAAAGGCATTTTGACTGAGAGGATAAATAGATGCAAATACCTAAATGGCTGCTGTTGGCATGGATCCAAGGGTTGGGGTTATTCTTTACAAAGATTGAGCTGATTAGGCAACTAAAATAATAGCTTTTTCTTTCTTTTTTTTTAAAAAAGAAGTTTCTGTTCTCTCCCCCCCCCCTCTTTTTTCTCTCCTTTTCGGCAAATTCTGGCCACACTGTTTCTCTTTTGCATATTTGAACACTGGACACACAAGGCATCTTTAAAACATAAAGTAAATAAATGTCTTTCTTTCTGTGAAGATCAAATGAGATTAGCCTGAAACTAAACATGTCAGATATATGGCTTCCCACCACCTGCTACACATACCACACTGGTGGCCCAAACGAAGGACAAGAATTAAAAGAAAAAAAAAACACAAAACAGCATCCACGTGGTCTGCTGTTACCAATGGCATCTTTGTGATATGCTAATGATTCTCAAAGTGTGAGGTGGCCCTGCTTCGGGAGGCACAGACAGTTGCTTAGGAAACACGATCTTTCCCCAAAATTCCCTTCTTTCTGGAGGCAGGAGTGGACCCTGCATATACTACTCAAAAAAATAAAGGGAACACTCAAATAACACATCCTAGATCTGAATGAATGAAATATTGTCATTGAATACTTTGTTCTGTACAAAGTTGAATGTGCACAACAGCATGTGAAATTGATTGTCAATCAGTGTTGCTTCCTAAATGGACAGTTTGATTTCACAGGAGTTTGATTTACTTGGAGTTATATTGTGTTGTTTAAGTGTCCCCTTTATTTTTTTGAGCAGTGTATATTGGATGCAACATTAGAAGCTAAAAGTCTTCCTTTTTTTTTTACATGGAATGCCAGTCAAATTTTTAAATGTACTTTTATGGCAGTACTTTGTAAAATATGTGTCGTAATTACTGCAACATAAAAATTATTTCAGTTATTTCTAATTCTGTTAATTTCTAAGCAATCTTTTCTGTATAATTGTCTTCTTTCAGATCCAGAAGAGGCAAGGCATTCCTTGACTATCTTTGTAAGTTTTATTATTGTTACTATTTAAAAAGTGTTGCATCAGAATGAAATCATATTGGTGCAGAAAATACCCATGCAGAAATAATCAAATGATATACGTTATGTGATTTTAAAAGATTTTTTTTAAAAAAAGAATGTGCCATAAGAAGCCACAATATGCAACTGAATTATAATAATTGATGAATTCTGCACTAGGGCATTCCCTATGATATTGCTTTCAATAGAAATGACAATCATGCAAATGTTTAGTTGCTAGCATAATAACAATAACAATAACAATAGCAGCAACAACAACAACAACAACAACAACAACAACAGAGTTGGAAGGGACCTTGGAGGTCTTCTAATCCAACCCCCTGTTTAGGCAGGAAATCCTACACTACTTCAGACAAATGGTTATCCAACATCTTCTTGGAAACCTCTAGCATTGGAGTACAGGAAGTCTCATGCACTCCACTGGCCGGTTAGGTCCCACAGAGTTGGCCTTCTCCAGGTCTCATTGACCAGACAATGTCATCTGGCGGGACCTAGGGGAAGAGCCTTCGCTGTGGTGGCCCCAGCCCTTTAGAATGAACTCTGTCCAGAAATACGTACCACCCCCTTCCTCCTGGCCTTTCACAAAGTTCTGAAGACTCATCTCTGCTGGCAGGCATGGGGGCCATGTGTACTGAGATCAATTCCAGCCGTTGTCATGAATGATTGATTAGGTGAATGTGGATGCTTGTGTTGGGATAAATGGGTTTAAAAATATTTTTTAGTTTTTATAGTAATTTTTAATGTGAGATTTCTATACATGTGTATTGTGCTGTATTTACTATGCTGCATGCCATTCTGAGTCATTTGAGAAGGGCGGCATAGAAGATAAACAAACAAACAAACAAACAAACAAACAATAAATAAATAAATAAATAAATAAATAAATAAATAAATTCACAACTTCTGGAGGCAAGCTGTTCCACTGGTTAATTGTTGCTTCTCTACTTGTTTACTTTCCACCCATTGCTTCTTGTTCTATCCTCAGGTGCTTTGGCAAATAGGTTGCCCTCCCTCTCCTTTGTGTCAACCCCTGAAATATTGAAACACTACTATCATGTCTTCCCTGGTCTCTCCTTTCATTAAACTAGACATACCCAGTTTCTGCAACTGTTCTTTTAGCCTCCAGTCCCCTAATCATCTTTGTTGCTCTTGTCTGTACTCTTTCTAGAGTCTCAACAACCTTTTTGCATCTTGGTGACCAAAACTGAATGCAGTATTCCAAGTGTGGCCTTACCAAGGCATTATTACATAATCTTGATTCTATCCCTTTTTTAATGCCGCCTAGAACTGTGTTGGCTTTATTGACAGCTGCTGCACTCTGCTGGCTCATATTTAAATGGTTGTTCACTAAGACTCCAAGATCCCTCTCACAGTTACTACTGTTGAGCAATGTACCACATATACTGTACCTGTGCAGTTTGTTTTTCTTGCCTAAATGTAGAACCTTACTTTTTTCAACATTGAATTTCATTTTGTTAGATACCGTCCAATGTTCAAGTTTGTCAAGATCCTTCTGTATTTTGCACCTATCTTCTGGAGTGTTGGCTATTCCTGCCAGTTTGGTGTCATCTGCAAATTTGATGAGTTCACCCAAGTCATTGATGAAGATGTTGAAGAGTACTGGACCTAAGACAGAGAATTGGGATACTCCACTGCATATATCCCTCCATGTATTTGCAGTTCCATTGAGCACTGTATGTTGAGTGTTAGGGGGATTTTGAATCCATCTGGTGGTGTCCCACTTTTTTCTACTTTATCTAGTAGTAAGTTATGGTCTACTTTGTCAAATACCTTACTGAAGTCCAAGTAAACCACATCAACAGCATTCCTCTGTCCACTAATTTTGTCACTTTGTCAAAGAATGCAATAAGATTAGTCTGGCATGATCTGCTTTTGACAAACTCAAGTTGGCTTTTAGTTATTACTTTGTTTGCTGCTACATGTTTGTTGATTCTTTACTTGATTATCTTTTCCAAACTTTTCCCTGGTATTGAGGTCAGGCTGATAGGACTGTAGTTTCCTGGATCTGTTTTTCTTTTTTGAAAATGGGAACTACATCAGTTGTTTTCCAGTCTTCTGGCAGTTCCCCGGTGCTCCAAGATCTTTGAAAGATATAGTTCAGTGGTTCTAAGAACTCGTCTGTCAGTTCCTTCAGAACCTTGGGGTGTAATCCATCTGGTGAATTCATCTAGGGTAGATATTGGAACACTGCTATCATGTCACCCCTAATCTTTTTCATTAAACTGGACATAACCATTTCCAGTAACCACTCTTTATATATTTTAGCCTTCAGGCCCCTAATCATTTTTATTGCTTTTCTCTGCACTCTTTCTAGAGTCTCAAGATCTTATTTGCATCGTGGCAATCAAAACTGGAAACAGGATTCCAAAGGTGGCATTACCAATATTATTGTTATATTCATATTCACTTATTATATGTTCACAATGATAGCAGCCATTATCTATAAGTTAGCTGGAAGCAGATTCTACAGATGCTTTTCTCTGAGTTATTTGAAAAACCATCTGTCTGCTTACTAATAGTCATGTCATGCCAAGCTGGAACAATGACTATTTCTATCTTGTTCTCTCTCTGGCGTATTTTTGCCTGAAAGTACTTCTAAAGTAGTCAGGGTCATACAGACAGCCACTGAAAAATAATAGATGATATATATTAATTATAGCACTGGGAAAGGAATTAATAGAAGCATTCATGACCAAACCATGATTGGCAGTAGATGTGTTGTGTGAATGTACCTTTTGGAAGCAATTGTAGTAGCAGATGTACCATAAATACTGAAATTAAAAATCTGTTTTGTTATTTACAGTATTAGCTGCAAGGACTCTTTATATACAATCCTATGCATATGAACTGAGAATCAAGGCCAAGATAAATGAGGAAAAAGTTATTGCCAATTATTTTGCAACACACCTCATTTCAACTTAGTATAAGGATGTTGCCTTACAGCTTGTAAGAACTATAAATAATGTTTAATAATGTGAGATCAGCCATTTATAAAAGGCTCAGTGGACTCTTCAGCTTATATCAGTGTGGAGGAAAATAAGGAATGAAAAATAAAGCAACTTTCAGCATGCATCAAAGAGCAAAGCTTTAGCCTTAGTTCGGCAACTTCTGGCTTTTGTGGTATTAGTCATATCCTTAACATGACCTTAATACAGTTTTGTGGCTTTATATTTACATTTCTTTTATTATTACCTAAAAGAAATGGTAGGTGGTACATCACAGCAAAGGCCTAGAGCAAGGTTTGAATATTAAGAGCATGACATTAAACATGCCAAAACAAGGTAAGGCAATTTGGGACATATAAAAAGAGATGGAAAATGTAAGAAGAAGAGACCTCCAAATGCTTGAAGTCAATTATTTTAAGCTATATTTATAAGCAAATACCTTAGAGAAGACAAATGCTTAGTTTTATGAATTCATAATACCTAAATGTATTCAACAAATAAACTATATCCTTGTTACTAGGTGTCATAATTTCCAAACTTTTAAGGACCAAATCCATGCTATACTTTAGCTTACACTGATATAATTTGATGTCCTAACATATGATGGAGCTATTTCTTAATGTTAATAGATTGGAGGGTTTTAAAAAATCGTTAGGCTTATACATGAAGCAAAAAGATTTAGGAGAATTTTAAGTGGGCTACATGGGAGTATATGTATATAAACTCTTTTCCTCTCTCACTTTAATATGTTAAGTTGTCCCCCATCTTCTCAAGTTTTCAAAGCATAGATTTGTAGATCCTTTCCCTGTAATAGTCAGATTGACCTTTTCCACGGTGAGGTCTACTGTGCTGATATACAGAAAAATATAGAGATGAAACTGAGGCTGGTCTTACAGTTTACTAGAATGCTTAGAACATTTTTAGTCAAAATGTAATACTTTTTTGTCTTATTTAAACTGCAAATAGAAATGGATGGCACACAAAACTTTAAAATAATTAAATAATTATACTTAATTGGCTCTGTATTTCTATGGTTCCTTCTCTAGGCATCTACACATGAGATAATGCTGAGGAATTTTAAGGACTTGTTGACTAAAATAAAGAAGAGATAGCTGAAGAAAAGAAGACATATTTTAGTTCTGATATTTTATGAAGTTTTGAAGAAATTTGTGGTCTTAATATCCCAACACTTGGATAGGGAAAATTGAGAATTTCTACCAGTTACTGAGGAAAATATTGAGTGAGATGGATGTAATTGGATACAACAAATTTTTCTAAGTTTGATTTCCTTCTCTCAAAAAAGTACATAGATGTTGAATCCTGAACATAGGCTAGAGGGATAATGCAATAAAATAAGGTACTGTTGAAAATGAGAGGCTGCCATTGAGAATTATGCAAGCACATACTTATCCAACCACTACCTGCAATGAATTCAACATGTGATGTGCCGGTGCCTGGAGGCTGTTGGGGCCTGGATGGGTGTCAACAGACTCAAACTCAACCCGGATAAGACGGAGTGGCTGTGGGTTCTGCCTCCCAAGGACAATCCCATCTGTCCGTCCATCACCCTGGGGGGGGGAATCATTGCCCCCCTCAGAGAGGGTCTGCAACTTGGGCGTCCTCCTCGATCCGCAGCTCACATTAGAAAACCATCTCTCAGCTGTGGCGAGGGGGGCATTTGCCCAGGTCTGCCTGGTGCACCAGTTGCGGCCCTATCTGGACCGGGACTCATTGCTCACAGTCACTCATACCCTCATCACCTCGAGGTTCGACTACTGTAATGCTCTCTACATGGGGCTACCTCTGAAAAGTGTTCGGAAACTTCAGATCGTGCAGAATGCAGCTGCGAGAGCAGTCATGGGCTTACCTAGGTATGCCCATGTTTCACCATCACTCCGCAGTCTGCATTGGCTGCCGATCAATTTCTGGTCACAATTCAAAGTGTTGGTTATGACCTTTAAAGCCCTTCATGGCATCGGACCAGAATACCTCCGAGACCGCCTCCTGCCGCACGAATCCCAGCGACCGATTAGGTCACACAGAGTGGGCCTTCTTCGGGTCCCGTCAACTAAACAGTGTCAGTTGGCGGGCCCCAGGGGAAGAGCCTTCTCTGTGGCTGCACCAGCTCTCTGGAACCAACTCCCCCCAGAGATTAGAACTTCCCCTACTCTACCTGCCTTCCGTAAACTCCTTAAAACCCACCTTTGCCGTCAGGCATGGGGGAACTAAGACATCTCCCCCTGGGCATGTTTAAATTGTGTATGGTATGCTTGTGAGTGTGTATGTACTATATGGGGTTTCTTTTTAAATCTTAAATGTTTTAAATGTATTCAGATTATTTATGATTTGTTTTTCTCTGCTGTGAGCCGCCCCGAGTCCTCGGAGAGGGGCGGCATACAAATCTAAATAATAAATAAATAAATAATAAATGTTGAATGTGCTGCTTAAAAATTAAAAATAAAAATTATATGTGGAAGAACAGGTCTCTGTAGTGGCTCTCCAGCCCTCTACTGTCTCTTCAGGATTCCAAATGCATCCCTTTATTTAGTCTTACCCTTTACTTTTATTCTTATGGTTTTATAAACCTACTTACCCATTAAGTAATTAGGCCAGTGTGAACAATTTTATTGTGGACAGGGAATACACTCTTTTTGTAAAATGCTTCTAAGAGCTACAAGCTCTGGGATCAATGATGTCATTATGTAACTGGAAGGGCTACAGGCATAATTGGAAGGATTTTAATTGCCAAAATGGTATTTAACCTGTCTAAGGCTTAAGGCACTCACTTTGACCCCAAGTATCTCTTTCACCTAAAAAAAAGAAAGTTGAAAAGCTGAAAAATTTGATTTTGTACATTCTGGTGATGTTTTGGATATTCATGAACTTGCATAGAAATAAAGGGAGTCCATTTCTGAAATTTTCATGGTGAGACCACTGCAGAATCTGGCAAGACTTTAATTTTGATTATTGATGAAATGTCTTCCTAGTGTGCTTGAACTTAAAGTTGATCCTGACTATAGAAAGGAGTAAGATAATGCCCCACAGAAATCCTTCCAATACTGAAGTAAAAGCAAAGGGTTGCTCATATTAATGGATGCAATAGATGGATGATTGAATTAGAGAAATTGTTTGCAGTGCCATCTCTTGGGATTTTTTTAACTTCTCAGTTAATCCCCCATTCATCTATTAATCCAGGATAACCCAGTTTATTTTCTGCTGGATCAGCTACGTGTTATCACCCTGCTGGGGCTCCCCTAAAGTAGCTTTCCAGGACTCAGAGCAGCTAACAACAATCAGCATTAAAAAGCAATAAAAATATAACAATAAAATCAACAATGCAATTAAAACAATAATGTCATTAAAATAACCCATACATACTTGCAGACAATCCTAATTTCAGGCCTGCTAGAAAAGCCAGATCTTAACGGCTTTCCAGAAGACTGGTAGGGTGGAGATAACAGACTCAAGCTCAATCCGGATAAGACGAAGTGGCTGTGGGTTCTGCCTCCCAAGGACAATTCCATCTGTCCGTCCATAACCCTGGGGGGATTACTGACCCCCTCAGAGAGGGTCCGCAACTTGGGCATCCTCCTCGATCCACAGCTCACATTAGAGAAACATCTTTCAGCTGTGGCGAGGGGGGCGTTTGCCCAGGTTCACCTGGTACACCAGTTGCGGCCCTATCTGGACCGGGACTCACTGCTCATAGTCACTCATGCCCTCATCACCTCGAGGTTCGACTACTGTAATGCTCTCTACATGGGGCTACCTCTGAAAAGTGTTCAGAAACTTCAGATCGTGCAGAATGCAGCTGCGAGAGCAATCATGGGCTTCCCAAGGCATGCCCATGTTACACCAACACTCCGCAGTCTGCATTGGTTGCCGATCAATTTCCAGTCACAATTCAAAGTGTTGGTTATGACCTATAAAGCCCTTCATGGCATCGGACCAGAATATCTGCCGCACGAATCCCAGCGACCGGTTAGGTCCCACAAAGTTGGCCTTCTCCGGGTCCCATTGACTAAACAATGTCATTTGGCGGGACCCAGGAGAAGAGCCTTCTCTGAGGCGGCCCCGACCCTCTGGAACCAGCTCCCCCCAGATATCAGAGTTGCCCCCACCCTCCTTGCCTTTCACAAACTCCTTAAAACCCACCTCCGTCATCAGGCATGGGGGAATTGAATTTTTTTCCCTTCCCCCTAGGCTTATAGAATTTATACATGGTATGCTTGTATGTATGATTGGTCTCTTAAATTGGGGTTTTTTAGATTACTTTTTAATATTAGATTTGTTACATTGTTTTCTTTATTGTTGTTAGCCACCCCGAGTCTTCAGAGAGGGGCGGCATTCAAATCTAATAAATAAATAAATGAATAAATGAATGAATAAATAAATGAATAAATAAATAAATAAATAAATAAATAAATAAATAAATAAATAAATGAATGAATGAATGAATGAATGAATGAATGAATAAATAAATAAATAAATAAATAAATAAATAAAATAATGCGGATCTCTGGGGCAGTTGATTCCTCAAGGTCAGAGCTGTCACAGAGAAAGCTCTTCCCTGAAATCCCGCCAACTGACATTGTTTGGTGGATGGGACCTGGAGAAGGCTGACTCTGTGGGGTCTTACTGGCTGCAGCAAAGTATGAGGGAGGAGGTAATCCTGTAAATATTATTAAACATAATATTTTATTTTTAAAAAAGAGAACAGAAGCCAGTATTTTATTGAACAAATGATAACCAAGAAATAGTTTTTGAGAGTAGTTTGGTGTAGTGGTTTACGGCATCAAACTAGAAATCAGAAGGCTGTGAGTTCTACTCCTGTTCAATTTGATGACTTTGGACCAGTGACTTTCTCTCAGACTTAGGGAGAATGAAGTGGCAAGCCCAGTGGTGAAATTCAGTTTTTTTAACTACCGATTATGTGGGCATGGCTTGGTGGTGGGCATGACATGGTGTGGCTTGGTGGGCATAGCGTGGTGGGTGTGGCAAGGGAAGGATATGGCAACATCGCCATTCCCACCCCACTCTGGGACCAGTCAATGGTGGTATTTGCCAGTACTCCGAACTACTCAAAATTTCCGCTCTTGGTTCTCCAGAACGTGTCAGAACCTACTGGATTTCTCCCCTGGGCAAACCACTTCTGAAATTGTTGCAAGGAAACTGAATGAACATGTTTAGATAGTTGCCTGGAGTCAGGAATGACTTGAATATATGTGCACACACATACACACACACAGCTTTAAATTAAAAAGGAAACATTTACAAAGAAAGAGACAATATGAACTATTGAATCAGCATTAAATTTATTAGCCATAAAAGCAACAATGAAACAGAAAAATCAAGGATGACAATAGATTTGTACAAATAGTTGTATTTATTCTTAAATTTAGATCAAGGCTAAAACTGAATAAAGTTGTAGTATCGGGTAATTTAGAGATAGGCAAGGACATTTACTGTCTCCCAGCAGATTATTACTCCAAATCCTTATGAATTGTATTTTGCTACTTTTCTCAAAAGGCTAATGAGATGGAAATAGAATAGCCTTTATTGCAACCTGGTGCCCCGTAGAGATGTTCGATTACAATTCCCACTATTGTGAGCCAGCATGGTTTATTATCCTTGAGAAGAAAGTAGCTTGCAGCCTGCAAAAAGACCTGTTCTTCACCTTGTCTCTGGATAAAACATGGAATTATGGAATTAAGATATGGAAAAGGCAAATCCAGATAAAATTTTAGGAAAAAGTTCCCAGAAACATCAATGGAACAGTGGAACCAATTTTTAAGGGAGATGGTATATTTCCTTCCCAGCATGTTTTCAAAGAGAGACTGGATAGCCATTTCTTCAGGATGCTTTAACTTGGATTCCTAAATTGGAATACAATCCTGGAATTGGAGAATATAACATTGAAATTTTAAGGAGTCAAATTGTATATTGAGGAATGGATGAGAAAGTTTACCATAGTTTTACATTGGAACTATATGAACTTTCAGACTGAAAGTGGATAAGAATGTTTGTTACTTGAGTAGTCTGGTAGTAATAGAATACTAAAAACGTATTCCAAATGACACTTCATCAACAGTGCTTTTCTGTAGCCAAGATGGACAAGCAGTAATTATGTTATGACCAGAAGATTCCACAATATTCTGTAACTGGGTAAAGTTTAAAAGTAGAGTTGTTAAGCAGAAATGGCTGTGTTTATTAGAAGTGTTTACCTCCTGTTCATTGGCTGCTGCGGTTTGGCGCCAATCTTTGTAGAGCTGTCAGGCGTCGCTTGTTGCCGGGCGAAACAGTATAAAAGGAAAGTGCCACCGGTCTTACGCGCTTCTCTCTAGCTCGCGTCTGAGTGAAAGTGTATCCGCGTATAGTTAGTCTCCTGCAGAAATAAAGAATTAAAATTAGCCACCGTGTTTCTCGGTTATTTCAGTCAACACAATAATTTAAGACACTGAACAAATCCCGATTGATTGATTGATCGATTGATTGATTTGCTTACTCTCTTTTATCATTGCATTTGTTTCATTTGAAAGCCATGTAAGTTATGCAAGTACATGAAACTTATGTGGAGAAATCAAGTAGAGTGAAAGAAAAATAAAGAGTTTGGGTCTAGACTCCAAAGTAAAAAGTTATTTTTCTTAACTCCATCTTCTTTTTTAATAAGTTGATTTTATGCTTAATTTAGGCCTAAACCCAGTACATTTCATTTTAGCTAATAAAATTGAAGTTAGTATACACCCAGTGAAGGGCTACCAAAATTTTTACTACCACACTGTGGGCGTAGCTTATGCAGGACACCCTGCATTTTCTTTAAACATCTCTCAGTACATATTGGGTGCTCTGGGGTGGAGCTCCATTTTCGCTACCCCACTACATCCCCCCCCCATCTGGGCAGTAGCTCACCCCTGTATGCACCCCTCATAGCTGGCAAGACTAAGTAATCAAAACTACAGTAAATACTTTGAATGCTACTCTGAGGTAAATACTAAATGCTTGAAAATGAATGGGGATTTCCCAAATGGATTTAAGATGGAATCTCTTTCAATACATTGAAAGGTAGTTTCCACATCTCTCCTCAATTGAGTCATTATTTAGAAGATCATCTGTCAACTGGCTCACTCACTACTATCTCCTCCTTTTCTTTCCCAGCCTTCCCATAATCTTTCATGCCAGAGGAGCAAACTCAGAGACATCAATATCCTTAGAGCTGCAAGTTGTGTATCCATGACATAAGATTTTGTACTCATATGTAGCTGTATGTTTTGTGAGACTCTAGAAGTCATAAGAGACAAGTCCGTAGTTCCCTAACTATACTACTACAGATGAGAGATAAAGGATCCTGATTATGAATCTTCTTCTCAAATACTTTCCTAGAAGTACAAATATTATAGAAAAAAATAATAGTTCAGCTTTTAGAAGTATAAAAGTTTATAATCTATATTGAAAAAGATTTTAGTGACTTGAAGTGAATAATATCTGCTTTAGATATTCTAAATTTGTCATCTTATTGCCAATTTTCCCCTTTATGTCAATTTATTATTGAGCTTCTTTTGAGATTAAGATCCTCAGATTTCTTGGGGAAAATTGTTTTTTCAAGCATTAGAGTATCACTTCCTCATCCCTGATCATTAATCATGCTGGTGCCACATTTGTACTATTGTACTAAGAATCCTAAGGTGAAGTAGCCATGTAGCTCTTACAGTCAGATACATAGTTCATTATTTGAATAAGAAATGTGATAAATCAACCTGAAATTAGATTTAAAGTCATTTCTCTGAAGCCCTGTTTGTGACCTTCCTATAGGCCTTCAGTTGGCTACTATAAGAAACAAAATGGTGTAGAATTTGGCTGATCTAGCAAGATATTCCTGTGTTCTTATGTGTCTGATTGATGTCAGAAACAGTACTGAAGCAAGGCTAGTCTTTAGAAAAAGGAATTAAAATACAATTCTCCGGGGCTGATGAGGTTGAGGAAATAATTTCTTGGAAAGTCTCTGAAATCTTATATCCTTTATTGCCTCTTGTCACATATTCCTTTATGAAAAATAAAAGAAACAAAGAAATTTCCCATGATATACCTGTTCTTTTATTAGGGTGAATAACATCATGGAAGACTACTATGTTAAGAAGACAAAAGAAAGTCAGAAAAGCAAAATAAAAATTATTGTATTACATTCCATCCAAACTTTGAAACTTTGAAATGGCTGTTTGTGAACACTCATGAATAGTTAGTTTAAAGACTGAGACATTTAAAAGGATTTTGTTTTATTTATACCAAGTCCTCAAATCCCAAGATCTGAAAACCTCCATTAATAAGAGCCAATGTTGCACATTGGTTAAAATGCAATACTGCAGGCTACTTTTGCTGCCTACCTGCAATTTGGCAATTTGAATCTCACTAGGATCAAGGTTGACTCAGCCTTCCATCATTCCAAGGACAGTAAAATGAGAACCCAGATTTTTGGAGCAATATGCTGGCTCTGTAAACCGCTTAGCAAGGGCTGTAAAGCACTATGAAGCAATATATAAATCTAAGTGATATTGCTATTATACAGATTGGTAGTCCCAAAGCAATCTGTAAAGTCTCTAAAATCAATGACTGAAAATACCATATTTTTCGGAATATAAGACACACTGGCATATATGATATACCTTAGTTTTGGGGGAGGAAAATAAGGAAAAAAGGCCTCTGCCTCCCAGCAGTTTGCCAAACAGCGAACAGCACAGAAGATTTGCCAAACAGCAAAAAGGACAGTGTATTTTTGTATATGTGTGCCTGAGCCATAGAAATAGCAAAGAATTGGATAAATGTACATTACTAATACTGTGATACCTCGTCTTACAAACGCCTCGTCATACAAACTTTTCGAGATACAAACCTGGGGTTTAAGGGTTTTTTGCCTCTTCTTACAAAGTATTTTCACCTTACAAACCCACCGCCGCCGCTGGGATACCTCGCCTCCAGACTTCTGTTGCCAGCGAAGCACCCATTTTTGCGCTGCTGGGATTCCCCTGGGGCTCCCCTCCATGGGAAACCCCACCTCTGGACTTCCGTGTTTTTGTGATGCTGCAGGGGAATCCCAGCAGTGCAAAAACGGGTGCTTCGCTGGCAACGGAATTCTGGAGGTGGGGTTTCCCAGCGAGGGGAGCCTCAGTGAAATCACAGCATCGCAAAAACACAGAGGTCCAGAGGTGGTGTTTCCCATGGAGGGGAGCCTCATGGGAATCCCAGCAGCACAAAAACGGGTGCTTCGGCTGGCAAAAGGGGTGAATTTTGGGCTTGCAGGCATTAATCACTTTTCCATTGATTCCTATGGGAAACATTGTTTCGTCTTACAAACCTTTCACCTTAAGAACCTCATCCTGGAACCAATTAAGTTTGTAAGGCAAGGTATCACTGTATATTAATTCCAGAAAGTTTTCTTAAATGTAATCATACTAACTGCTCCCAATTATTTAAATAGATCTACTCCAAACATGACTAAGTCAGGATTTTACTCACAGAATGCAGGGGATTTTGATTCACTTCCTAAGTTTATACTTCAAACAACACGTGAAAAACATTTATCTCTATGGCTGATTCATAAACTATTCTTATAGCTGGAGCCCTGGACTGAAACACTTAACAAAATAACTTTTGCACTTGTAATGGAATATCTGGATGATTTGGGGGAATGAGGGGAAGAAATGCTGCCTAGAAAACAATCAAACCAAAGAGGGAGAAGCCCCCAAGGGCTTAACGGTCAGAAAAGGAAATTAGGAAGGACTTGCCCTAATTGATCAAGCAGATAAAAGTAGTGTCATGAAGTTTGTACCCTCAGACATAGTTCCCTCTAAGCTGAGCAGTGAGCAATCGCTCACTTAAAAATCATCATCAACTCAGAGTTTTCCAAACCTGCCCAGAAGCCGAGAGGGAAAGAGTGAGAGGGAAGGAGAGAGAGAGGAAGAGAGGAAGAGAGAGAAACAGATAGAAAAAAGAGAGGAAGGAAAAGAGAAAGAAAAAGAATGGGAGTAAGGAAGAGAGAAAGAAAATCAAAATCTAGTTTGAAACTAGTTCAACTATTTAAGTGGCATTTTGATATTGATAGAGTTGCCCTATTATGAGCTCACTGTTATAGACACACAGTACAGTATTTTATTTTGAAATTCTCTGAGGCAAAACAGGGTGGGTTTTTTGTTTGTTTGTTTGTTTGTTTGTTTATTTGTTTATTTGTTTATTTATTATTTCTGTGCCGCCCAGTCCCAAAGGGACTGCCGCTCAGACACTATACTTTTCGGGGGCCCCCCCAAAAAAATTAGAGGGAACACTGCCCTCAGACATTCAAGATTTTATTAATTCTACATTCAAGTAGAATTAGCTTATCTAGTTTTGTTTTCTACCTGGTTTACCTGGGAGGATTGACAGTCCTCTTCATAGCAAGACACTTTGCTATACTTTCAGTAATTTCCCCACAATGCAATTTTCATTCTATTCTTTTGTTCTGGTCTTATTCCTTTTTGCTATCAATATGAGTGAAGATTACATATAAAATAGATTTTCTGGAGCATCTCCAAACATGATATATACAACAGCCTAAATGTTCATTGTTACATTTGTAATACTAAAAATGTTGGTGCTTTGGATAACTGGAGACTCTGTGACTCTCCCTTGTTTAACTTCTTAATATTGACAACATCTGGGTAGTGCTATATACCACAGTGAAGGAAAAGCTTAAATAAACCATAATAGGCACAATAGGATACTAAGTGAGTCTCATAAGGGCTACAAGAGTCATTACCTTTCTGTTAATAATCCTTGTTATGTGTTAATGTTTGTACAGGTAGTCCTCAATAAACAAGAGATATATTGCTCCAAAGAGACCAAACCGTTTTATCACCTGAAGACATTTCAGATTAAATAGCCCTTGCTGTAATAAAACTGTAAGATTGCAAACGACCTACAATGGCCTAATTCTCCAAAAATGTGCATTATCTAAAGCCTCCATTAATCCAATGCATTTGAGAAACAATGTGGATGGTGTTCGAGAGAAAAGGATGCCAATTACATCACATCATGACACAGTTTTATTGGAACAATTCCCTGTTAGGGAGCCCGTACTTTATAGCCATTAGGACGGGGTAAAGTCAAGATCAAATTTTTACCTGACAATTCATTTTATGGACTATCTAGAACAAATCAACATTTTTCACTGTTTCTCCAGCTGAAAATAATATCCTTGGAAAAAACTATGAAATA
Organism: Erythrolamprus reginae; assembly: GCF_031021105.1. NCBI lineage: Eukaryota > Metazoa > Chordata > Lepidosauria > Squamata > Dipsadidae > Erythrolamprus > Erythrolamprus reginae. The sequence goes on from NC_091950.1 coordinate 53,117,449, forward strand.
AAAGTTAAAAACAACAACATAAAACAGTAGTGTGCAACTATCTAATTGCCACCTAATAGGAGTCTGGAAGGAGTTGGGTGGCTTATAAATGTGATAGATAGATAGATAATTAAATAACAAAGAAGCAAACAAACATTAATTCTTATCAATCAAAATTCATTTTAAAATTAGGTCTACATTCCTAGATGATGTCTATATTTACAAAAGTAAGCTGAACCATACTGGAAAGGTCAGGCTGAATGTAACTTACTTGCAGCTTTACTAGTGCTTCTACGAAGATATTCATAATATTGTATGGCATCGATAAAGTTTGAAATTCAGGGGAAGAAAACTATTTGGAAAGAAGTATTTTACAAATAGTCTTTTTTTCTTTTAATATTGTATGGTTTCACAACACCATCTTCAAATAAAATTTCATTCACCATGTAACGTATTTTTCAATGTATAAGACACACCTTTTTACCTCAAAAAAGTGCTTTAAAAATTGGGTGCATCTTATACACCGAATGTTGCTGAGGCTGCTTGGCAGCCCTCGGCGGGAGACCAACAGCTCAGGCCCAGGAATGGGTGGGGTACAGGGCATTCCAAGCAGAGGGTGCAAGCTGTAGAATTCCTGAGCTTCCATCCCTGTGGAAGACCGGCGGGCATTGGCCGAGGAGCCCTCCTGGCAGGCTGAAAAGTGGCTTGGGCGAGCAGCTTCGCCCCACACCAGGTTAAGCACCAGCAGCAAAGCATCGCTTTCCAGGCAGCTGCCTGGGGCCTGCGTGCACGCTACCAGAGTTAACCAATCTGGTGGAGGCAGCGGCGGCAACAGCTGAGGCAACTCTGGCAGCTTCCCTTCGAGGAGCAACAGCACTGGGAATGTCATGTCCACAGCCCCCACTGTTGCCGCTGCTGAATCATGAGGCTGAGGAGTTCGGGGAACAGGCCCGGAAGGTGCAGAACCATCATCCGCACCAGCGCCATGTTGTTGGATGGTGGGCTCAGCTTGGGTGAGTGACTGTGGCAGGGGCTGAGGCAGCTTTATTTAGAGTGCCCTTTGCCGACCACTGCACCCTCACAATGGTGCCCTCGAAGGTGGGATATTGGGATGGGGGCTGATGGAGCTGAGCCCCCTCCCACCGGATGATCAGAGCCAGCTGAGGCAGCTTTGCTTCGACCCAAGCTGCCTCAACTGGGGAGAGGCAGCATCGCCTGGCCCCTACCGCAGCCATTCGCCTGCCACCCAACAGCATGGTGCCAGTGTGGATGACAGCTCTGCCTCTTCAGGGCTTGTTCGACAACCTCCTCAGCCTCAGGATTCAGCAGTGCCAGTGGCCTCCCAGTGCTGCTACTCCTTGAAGGGAAGCCACCGGAGATGCTTCATCAGTTGCCGCCGCTGCTGTCTCCACCGGGACCAGCTAACTTGGGTGGCATGCCTGCCTTGTCCATGTCAGCCAGAGGCCCCGGGCAGCCACAATGACATGAAGACAAGGTAGGTGAAGACTCTGGACTCTACCCAAAGACATTGGATACAAGATGGAGAGCAAATAAATTCCTAAACTCTCTGAGTTGATGTTTGTCCTGATTTTCATCTCTGAATTTTATGAATTTTTATATGATTTTTTAAAATTGTTTTAATTGTCATATATTTAGAAGAGGGAAGCTGTATAAATTTGAATGAATAAATGAATAAATAAGTAAATATTTGCTTAAATTAAAGGCTTAAGGTATTAGTCCATTATGGCTAAAAGAGGAAACATTTCCTATGAATGCAGAGCTGGGTTCCTACCAGTTCAGATTGGTCCTATAGAATCATTAGTCATTAATCATTAGAATCATTAGCCTGGGTTGCCAGAACCAGCAGCGAGCCTGGCCTGCCACACCCCTGAGCCAGTTCTCTCAGCGGGGTCATAGGTAGCTCCTTCTTGATTTTTGTTTCTGTTCATGCACAGAAGGTGGGGTTTTTTTACATTTGCGCACAGTGTGCAACACCTGCACATCGCATCCCTGAGAAAATTAGTAGGTGCAGAATCCGGAACCCACCTCTGTATGAATGCTACAAATATACAGAATAGCTATCTAACAACTATTCCTTTTTAAAGTTGCATAGATTCTCAACATCATCTTCCAGCAGAATTACTATACAATACAGCAAAAAAGCCAATGGTTGTTTTTCTTAAAAAATGGTAATCCTTCAAAAGTATAGTATTTTTGCATATTCTCCTGACAATCAGCAGTTTTTGTGTCAGAGAAACATTGCTATTATATGAATATATGAAGGGGGGGGGGCGGGGTTGTGTTAATTGCAAAGAGAGATTTCACTCAGATTACTAGATATAGAAGAGTGAGGTTTCCTTCTTCTTTCTCTGCTGAATATAAGACCTGCTATTAATAATTGAAGTTTGCTTTTGTGGAGAAAGCACAATCCTTATCCATCATTTTAAAGATAAAAGTTTTTCTTAGGTTCTTTTTTATGGCAAATCAAACAATCCCAACAGTCAATGACTCACAAGTATCACAACTGGCTCCGAGTTTATGCCTTTGAAAAGTTTGGTATTTTGACTTAAATATTGAGATAATTTGCCTTCTTTTTTCCTTACAAAGAAGATGCATCGTTTGAGGATTCAAAGGAGAAAAAGAGAAAATCCTCATTTTTCTTGACAGAAGGCTTGCTGTGCTCTTCACATTGAGGACGGGCAAATATGAACAGGCAGGTTTACACTTTTATCCCTTCTTGTTACCCAACATGACTTTTAGGACTTTCTCCAAATGAAGTACTCGGCCAGACATCTAGAGATGAAAGAGACAGAGGATGAACTCACCTACATGTCAAAGATTTAACGCTGTGATTGATAACTTTCCTGTATATACATTAAAAGCTCTTTGTGGTTGAGAATGAATGTATTTCATAGATACACAATATTTCCTCATCTAAACTGTAAAAGGAACAAATTATCAAACTAAAGAGAGAAAGAGAGAGGAAATACCTTCATCACGTTGACTCTAGTGCATGGGATTGGGTGGACAATGAAAGCCTCAGTTCCTCCTTTAAGCTGTTCTGTTCGAAAAACCCTCACTAATCTTCTGTTCCGGGTCTATTTTACCCGGACCAAAAATTGTTCATTTTAGGTACTTATATTTGGTCTTTTTGAAAGCTTTTTGCACTTGGAAACTAGTTTGAACATTTCTGCACACAATGAAATGAAAATTGAACTGAAAAAATGGATGCTTATTGGTTTATTTTGCTCATAAAAGGGCCCCCGTGCCTATACTCAAATGGGCTTATACTCAAAAAAATTTAAAATGAAAATGGTTGCAAGCGGACAGGGGGGAGGCCTTATTTCTGATTAAAAACCCCCAATAAGCATCATTTTTTCAGTTCAATTTTCATATCATTGTATGCAGAAATATTCAGACTACCTTCCAGTGAAAACAGTTTTCAAATTGACCAAACATAAGCACCTCAAATGAAGGATTTTCAGTCCGGGTCAGGGTGACCCGGGAACAGAATTTTAGGAACTTTTTTTCAGCAAGAAAGAAGCCCCCCACCCCCAAAAAATTCTCATAGAGAGAACCCCTGAAATGATGCAAAGTCATGAAATTTCAAGTTTCAGATATGCAAGGAAAGTTTTTTACAGGGTCTAAAACAGGGTTAAAACAAAATCTACATTTCATTCTTTAATACTGGACTGTTAGCAGAGAAAAAATTAACCACAATGTATAGATAGTCCTCGACTTACAACCACAATTAAGCCCAACATTGTGAAATATTTGTTAAGTGAACTTTGCCCCATTTTTACCAGCTTTTCTCACACATTTGTTAAATGAATCACTGCAGTTTGTTAAATTAGTGACACGGTTGTTAAGGAAATCTGGCTTCCCCATTGACTTACTTACTTACTTTCTTTCTTTCTTTCTTTCTTTCTTTCTTTCTTTATATCTCTCTCTCCTTTTATCTATCTATCTATCTATCTATCTATCTATCTATCTATCTATCTATCTATCATCTATCTATCTATCTATCTATCTATCTATCTATCTATCTATCTATCTATCTATCTATCTATCTATCTATCTATCGTATTTATATGCTGCTCTTCTCCGAAGACTCAGGACGGCTCACCACATATAAATAATACGAAATGACAATTCTGAAGCCCAATTATAAACAGTTATAAAATTTAAAACCAATCTAAATCCAGGTCATAAAGTTACAAAACCGCATTCATTCCCATTTCAATCATACTAATGTCTGGAGCAAATGTTAGAGCTCAACGGCCCCAAGCCTGCCGCAAAGGTTAGTGTTTAAAACCTTCCAGAAGGCCAGGAGAGTGGGGGCGGTACAGATCTCTGGAGGCAGTTGGTTCAGAGGGTCGGAGCTGCCACAGAGAAAGCCCTTCCCCTAGGGCCCACCAGACGGCACTGCTTGGTAGTGAGTGGCAAAAATGGAGCTCTATCCCAGAGCACCCAATTTGCACTGAAAGATGTTGAAAGAAAATGCAGGGCGTCCTGCATAAGCCACACCCACAATGTGGTAGTAAAAATTTTGGTAGCCCTTCACTGTTTTAGATTGTCCTCTCTATTATGACATAATTTCCTCAGATTATTTCATTTAATCATGGCTTGAATATGTATAGTAAGTATTTTTTCGCTTCCTCCTTTAGGGAGTATCAATTTTTAAAGGAATAATGCTTAATTTAAATTGCATGGCTTTCATGAAGGGCGGCATACAAATCTAATAAATTATTAGCATTTATTATTATTATTTTTATTTTAAATTTGTGATCTATACTTCGTTGAATTTATATAGCAGTAAATTCAAATAACTATTAAGCTTGCTTGCCATGACTTTTTTTCTTACTTTTATTTTTAAAAATCTCACATTTTTTTAAAAAATATTTACTTTTCCTTTCATTTCAAACACCCATAAACTCAATATTATTTTGAGTCTTTTCTCAGGCATTTTTTTTGAATAGCAATCCTGCAAGGTATAGATGAGGAAATTGAGATTTATTTAGAATGGTTTATCTATGAGACCAAGGTGTGTCTCAGCACAGAAACTGATGAAGCTTCAATACCAATACCAGCCTGATTTAAAGTAGTAGTCATACCACTAATGCCATACAACATTACAGTGTTCCCTCGATTTTCGCGGGTTCGAACTTCGCGAAAAGTCTATACCACGGTTTTTCAAAAATATTAATTAAAAAATACTTTGCGAGTTTTTTCCCTATACCACAATTTTTCCTGCCCGATGACGTTATATGTCATCGCCAAACTTTCGTCCGCCTTTAATAAATATTTTTTTTAATAAACTTTAATAAATAAACATGGCGAGTAATAATCTAAATGGTTGCTAAGGGAATGGGAAATTGCAGTTTATTTATTTATTTATTTATTTATTTATTTATTTATTTATTTATTTATTTATTTATTTATTTATTTATTTATTTATTTATTTATTTATTTATTTATTTATTTATTTATTTATTTATTTATTTATTTATTTATTTATTTATTTATTTATTTATTTATTTATTTATTTATTTATTTATTTATTTATTTATTTATTTATTTAGATTTGTATGCCGCCCCTCTCCGCAGACTCGGGGCGGCATGGGTGTTAAAGGAAGGCTTGTGATACTGTTCATAGACAAAATAGTGTATTTACTTCCACATCTCTACTTCGTGGAAATTTGACTTTCACGGGCAGTCTCGGAACACAACCCCCGCAAAAATCGAGGGAACACTGCATCATGTAAAAGTGAAGAAATGTGCCTCCAAAATAGATGTTTAGATTAAGTGAGAACATAGGTGAGAAAAAACATTTTTCTCATGCATTACCTTCGATAAGTCTTTCACCGCATGTGCAATATACAACGTACTATGCTAAAGAGGCACTGGTCAGCTGCTTTCTCATCTTACGGTTAGCTTAAAATTGGAGCATATCCTGATTGTTTACAGATACATATGCCTGATGCTACATATGCAGAATATTTTTCTTCCAAATTGAAGGATGGGAGAGCACTGGTTTCAACCTCTTCACTTGCCTTTAACACAGTCTCTATTAAATACTGCGATTCTTAAATTAGCTTTTTTTAAAAGTGCATTTTATAGTCAAGCAAGCAGTAATTGGACACTGTGACTATGAGTGGCCCTTGTGGTGTTTGGATCAAGTCCAAATGTACCTTCTGTCTGTCTCTGACACAGGCAGACAATAGCAGTATTATTTACTATGCTAGCTGTGTGTAATTCGACAGGCCAGCTGCAAGAACAAAGAGCCACTAACATTTTGCCCAGCCCTATTCCCAACTGAAGGCCCATCTACATTTCATAAATTATTTCCTCAAATGGTAGATTCTCTTTCCTCTTTCTAACCCTGACTGTGCTAATTTGAAAACTAAACGTTCACATAAAAACACTATCTCCTTTCTTTGCCATCACTCGGGTATTGTGGGATCCTGCCCTTGAAGCTATCACCCCAGAGTCATTACATTGTCATTATTTATTATTAAATACAATTTGTCTGATTATGTCAGACCTTGAGATCAAGGATTTATTCCTTGCTCTGATATTCTCAGAATCCAAATTGCCTCAAAGCTTCTTAAAAGATAGGTGAGAAACAGTATATGTGTCTGTGGCATCAGAGCAAAACTTCACCTAGCAACTAGATGAAGCTTTTAGATGGATGGAGTTTTAGGTATGAGCAGATTTTCTAATAATAAATATTTACACAGAACTTTTTGAAGGCTTAAGAAAAAAACCTCACATGGGCTGCTTATTTATATCTTACATCATCTCCAAGGAGATTAACAAAGACAGTTCACTCTTTACTTGTTAATTCCTCAAAAAACTTGATAGATCATTTTACTAAAAACACTACATTGAACACTAGGCCATTCAATAGGTTTCATGGTTTAGTGGTGACTTGAACCAATAGCTCCCCGATTTTATAACAATATACTAATCATTTCAACATAGAGCACAGTTTGTTAAATTTTGACAACTGTGCAGATAGGCCAATATCATTAGCCCTTTATTCTGATGGCAATTGGAAAGGAGGGTGTTTGCAAAATGGAGATAATCAACACAGTCTATCTTATAGCATTGTTGTATTGATTATAGGAACAGACTGTTTGAAACTATGGGAACATCCTGAAGTGTTAGAAAGACCTGTTCTAATTAATATCCAAAATGCACCCCATGTTCATTCTCTGCTTGGCTTTCCTGAAATATGAACCTGTCTCCTGTGCATAATCTGAACTGTTGAATTTATTTGCAAGATTGGAATAAATGTGACAGATCAAAGGAAAGTTAAGATTGAAAGAAGTAGTAATTAGTGTTCGGGGTTCGGGGTTGACGTTCCCTCAAACAACGCGAAACACCGCTGCCTGGGAGGAGAGTGGGGAATCCCATCGTCCCATCGTAGCAAGCAAAAGCAGCTGGGAAACCCCACGATGGAATTCCGGGGGCGGAGTTTTGACTTCACGTATACTTCTTCCTGACCTCCCTTTACTTGCTTAAAAGAGAGCCCAGAAACATATCTAATTCTATAGTGTAATGGTTAGCTCTCTCGACTTTGAATCTACGATCGGGGTTCAAATCCCGGTAAAACCACCTTTTTTAAATTTTTATTTATTTATTTATTATTAGTAGTAATAGTATTAGTATTATTAGTATCATCATCATCATGGGCACATCGGGAAGGTTCCCTTTCCCCCAAAAGAGCTGGAGGGTCTTTTTAATGCTTTCTTTTTTCCCCCTTTTATTATATAAAGAAGCATGATGATGATGGTGATGATGGTGATGATGATGATGATACTAATAATACTAATACTAATAATAAATAAATAAATAATTTTTTATTTTTTTTAAAAAAAAAGGTGGTTCCACCGGAATTTGAACCCCTAGATTCTAAGTCAAGAGAACTAACCATTACACTATAAAATTAGCTATATTTCTGGACTCTCTTTTAAGCAAGTAAAGGGAGGTCCTTTCAGCAAAAGGAGCTGGGAAATCCCACAATTTCGACGTTATGGAATTTTCGGGTTCGGGTTCGGGTTTGGTGACGTTACCCAAATTTTTTGTAAAGTCCACCCGAATCTGCCAAACCTGAATTTCGTCGGGTTCGCCCATCAATAGTAGTAATCCATCAGCTCTGAAGTTACAAGTAACTGAACAGTATACGATTGGGAGAAATTTAGGAAGAAATATCCAGGAATTGCTTCATTCATTCATTCATAAGTTCTCTAGGGATTTTGAAGAAGTGAGGTATCTGTAAACATTTCCCTAGATATGAAAGGTTCTTCATAGGTCTACGAAGGCTATTTGGGAATGGCATGCTTTGGTTATTTTCATATTATGAATTTGGTGTTCTTATGTTTCTGTATTATATCCTTGGAACATTATGCTTGGCTATAATCTTGATTTGCTGAAATTATCAACAGTGATTTTGGATATACTGTAGATATTATTAGAATTGTTTTGTTTTTACCTTTTTTCCTTTTAACTAAGAACTAAGAGTTCAGTCTTTTTAAAAACTAGGTTAACGGCCACAAAACATCCAAATTAAGAAAAAAAAATTTGGAAACTAGCAATGGCTTATCATTAGTGTTGGGCGAACCGAACTCGCACAATTCGGGTCCGTGCGGATGTTGCAGTGTTCAGCATGCCAAACACCAACCCAATTTTTTTTAAAACTTTGGGCAAAGTTTGGGTCATGTTCAGCGTTCGGTTACCTTGGCTGGCCAGGAAGTGATGTCAAAGCCCCGCCCCTGGAATCCCATCGTGGGAAGGCTGAGGGAGTGGGGGTGGGGATTCCCCTCTGCCTGCCACTGCCCCCTCCCCTTTGACATCGAAAGGAGGATGGGTGTGCGTGGTGTGTGTGGGGAGCGTTTCTCCGTTGGGAAAGTAAGATGGTGGCAAGTTTCTCGGTGTGTTAAAGCCACTGCTGAGGTGGTCCCCAGAGAAACTTGAAGATGGGAGGGCAGGGCCAAAAGGGTTCGGCGGGTTCGGGTTTGGGTTCCACGAACTTGCCCGAACCAGCCACCAAGTTCGCATGAACCCGCCGAACCCGGATTTTGTTGGGTTCGCCCAACACTACTTATCATGTGATTGATAAGGTACCCTTTATTGAAATAAAGGGTTTCTGAAAAATATTTTACGTGGGGTCCTTAGTGCTCTCTGAGTTTTCCTGAAGATATTTCATTAGCCAACATCACTGATGATATTATCTAGCTGGATAATCAAAAAATTAACAGGAAAACCACATAATTCAGAAATCACTAAGGACCCCACTGATCAATAATATTGAAAAAAATCATGAATGGCAGGAGGATGGCACAGGAGCAATAGGACCAATATGTTAAAACAAATAGAATTGTATTTATACTCACCCACCCTTTATCTCTAACAATATCATGAATTTATTTATTTATTTTTATTTTATTCAACAACAATCTTCCATTTTATTTATTATTATTTATTTATTTATTGGATTTCCATGCTAATTAATTTACACCACCCATTTATTCTTCTTTTAACCTTATCCATTTAAAGCTTGAGCATGACTTCACCAATATGGGCTGGAATCTGAAGTGGCCCTCCGTTAGGGATCAATGCTGGGAGTAAACAGCAGCAGACAATTTCTTAGCATTCCTTGGCACTTCCCAATAATTCATCATTTCCCCTATTGTAACGCAGAAAGATGAACTACTCTGATCCTCCATCAAAACCACTCTGTTTCAGCAGCACCCGAAGTCAATATCCTGAATTTCTGTCAAGGTCTATACTGCACAACATGTAGCACTTCAAATATTGCAAGATTATAGTCTCAGTAGCTTGAATTATCATGATCAATAAATGTAATAGTAAAACATATTGCAAACTGTAATTATCCAATATCTGTGTTGGTAGAGCTTGGCTAACCTTAGACTATTCAGTAACAGGTAAGATTTCTTCTGATTCCCAATCTAATGTCTCATTAATATTGTTATTAATATTGTTATTAATGAGACAGAAGCAATAAATAACTCAGGGAAAGTGTCTGAAGATTTTAGATTCTGAAGATATACATACTATCCCAAATTCTGTTCTGAATATGAATCCAAGACCTCTTAGGTGAAGGAATTTATGATCAAATACAGTACTTAACTAGAATCCCATATCTTGCTACTGAGTCACTTCTAAGACAAAGCAATGTGGAGTTATCAGAACAATTATTATTATAATCTCTGATCTATCAGTAAGAAGTTCTTCATGGTTGTTTATTTTGAGTGACAAATGGGAGCTAATGAGAATGTGTGTGTTTGCATGTGTGTGTTTAACAAAAAATGTAACATTAACAAGCAAAAGAATCAAAATATTAGTTAAGAAAGATTTTCAATTGAATAATAGGCATACTACAAAACCTAGACAAAAGGAACAGCAGCTTTACATGATCATATTCCATATACACTGAAAAAAAATAGATTCGAAGAACTATGTTGATGATGATGAGATCACAGAATCATATAACCATTGGGATGGAAGGGACCTTGGAGGTCTTCTAGTCTAATCACCTGGCTGAGGAGATGAGGTAGCTGGGATTAAATGAAGAAACCAATGGTATCAATAATCTTTATTTTGAAGTGTTCTCTAAAGAGTTGCTTTGAGTCTACAAAATTTATAACTACCTAAACGTACATTTGTAATAGCCTAAATTTACAATAGCAGAGAATACTCTTAGCTTCTACTCCGGCAATCTCACACTACTCACCAGAGCTTTCAAAACTTTCGCCAGACCCATCCTAGAATACAGCTCATCTGCTTGGAACCCATACCGCATATCGGACATTAATACCCTTGAAAATGTCCAAAGATACTTCACCAGAAGAGCCCTTCACTCCTCCACCCGAAACAGAATACCCTACGAAACTAGACTTTCAATCCTGGGCCTTGAAAGCCTTGAACTCTGACGCCTTAAACATGATCTAAGTATTGCTCACAAGATCATATGCTGCAATATCCTACCTGTCAATGACTACTTCAGCTTCAATCACAACAACACAAGAGCACATAACAGATACAAGCTCAATATTAACCGCTCCAAACTTGACTGTAAAAAATACGACTTTAGTAATCGAGTTGTCAAAGCGTGAAACTCATTACCGGACTAAAAAATAAAATAAAATAAAATAAAATAAAATAAAATAAAATAAAATAAAATAAAATAAAATAAAATAAAATAAAATAAAATAAAATAAAATAAAATAAAATAAAATAAAATAAAATAAAATAAAATAAAATAAAATAAAATAAAATAAAATAAAATAAAATAAAATAAAATAAAATAAAATAAAATAAAATAAAATAAAATAAAATAAAATAAAATAAAATAAAATAAAATAAAATAAAATAAAATAAAATAAAATAAAATAAAATAAAATAAAATAAAATAAAATAAAATAAAATAAAATAAAATAAAATAAAATAAAATAAAATAAAATAAAATAAAATAAAATAAAATAAAATAAAATAAAATAAAATAAAATAAAATAAAATAAAATAAAATAAAATAAAATAAAATAAAATAAAATAAATAAAATAAAATAAAATAAAATAAAATAAAATAAAATAAAATAAAATAAAATAAAATAAAATAAAATAAAATAAAATAAAATAAAATAAAATAAAATAAAATAAAATAAAATAAAATAAAATAAAATAAAATAAAATAAAATAAAATAAAATAAAATAAAATAAAATAAAATAAAATAAAATAAAATAAAATATAAAATAAAATAATAAAATAAAATAAAATAAAATAAAAAATAATAAAATAAATAATAAAATAAATAAAATAAAATAAAATAAAATAAAATAAAATAAAATAAATAAAATAAAATAATAAAATAAAATATAAAAAATAAAATAAGTAAAATAAGTAAAATAAGTAAAATAAGTAAAATAAGTAAAATAAGTAAAATAAGTAAAATAAGTAAAATAAGTAAAATAAGTAAAATAAGTAAAATAAGTAAAATAACATAAAATAAAATAAAATATAAAAAATAAAATAAGTAAAATAAAATAAAATAAAATAAAATACGTGAGTAAACAATCGTTGTACAATTGTGCAGGTCTATATTTGACAGTCTTCACCAGGAACAGTTTGCCACAGCTGGAAACCTCTTTTTTTGGAGCTAATCACATTAACTAAGATGATGGGAGAGTAGTAGAACCCTTCTCTCTACACACAACTGTTTGCAAGAAGAGCATAACAAAAATTGAAATATGAAATGCCTGCATCTCCAATTCTTTGCCTTTAGTTGTTAATCCTCCTCCCTTTGGTATTACAATTTTTATTGCAAACTTCATACATCAGCCTGCACACTGATAGCACAGCTATAACTAAGCAACAAATCATCAATTCTTCTCAGGCACCAGTGTTCTGTCTGCTACTCTGAAGTTTTTAAAACAAAATAAAAGGAGTTGAAATTAAACCTCACTAAGATATGTCACTGTATTCCTGAGAGCAAGTATTCATCTATCTACCAGGCATCCAAATTTGAAATAGCCATTTGAATGAAAACATTGGGCTTAATGAATAATATCAAACATGACAAGTATTTGTCAGGATTCTTGGAGAAAGATGAGCTTCAAACAATGACATGCAGGTTTGATTGATTTCACAGTGAGGAAAATCAGATGCTTTAAGTTTGTGGACAGGAATGGTAAGATAGCCAGCTTGACAACTGCAATGATATATAGGAAAGATCAAGACTTGACATACTAAATGTCATGTGCACTGAAGTAGGTCTAGCTTTTGTACATGAAAACACTGAAGTTACATCCCTTATACCTTTGTACACAGATCTGCATGATCAAACACGGATACTGCCCTTCAGACATCAAATACATTAAGCTCTCAAACAGCTGCAGAAGTTTAATCACCTAAAGGTCAGGAAGGACTTCTTCAAGTTATCTAATTTGCTGAATATTCCAAATGAGGTGGGTATGCATATATAATCATATTTTAAAATGTTGGATATTGTTCCAGAAAATTGAACCCAGTGACCTAAAAGGCTCTTCTAACTTTATAATTCTATGATTATTTACTTAGGGATGTATAAACCATCCTATTGCTTATGTTTCAGTTTGAACCACCTATCAGAATAATGCTGAAGTAGAAATGGGCAACTCATAACAATAGCACTTAAACTTGTATACCACTTCAAAACGCTTTACATCAGTTTACAAAGTCCTCAGATTACCCCCAACAATCTCGATCCTTATTTTACCTACCTAGCAAGGATTGAAGGCTGAGTTAACCTTGCGCTGGTTAGATTCGAACTCCTTGAGTGAGTAGTGAGTTAGCCTGCAGTACTGCATTCTAACCACTGCACTACCATGGCTCCTTAGCTTAGGAGTCACATGTGGTGGTTGTTTTTTAGAATCCTTATGAACCTCAGGAAACTGGGATAAGAGAACTGAAATATTTCCCATTAGAAGTGAAATCAAAGAGGTATATAAAACATGCCATCATGCTACATCATTATAAGCCACTTAAGTGAAATGTGTGTCTGTGCTATGGGATGAAAAGCCTGCCACTTATCCATGGTAACATTTTATTGCTACCATGGACCTTGGTTGCCAAAATGTTCTCCCATTTTATGAAAGTCTGCCTCACCCCAGCTACAAAAATGTCATAGGCATCCACTTCCTTACAGAAAGAAATAAGCTGAAATAAGGTGCAAAAAATGTAATGGAACTGGGAAAGGTGCAAAAAAGGGCAACAAGTATGATCAAGGAAATGGAGCACCTCCCTTATGAAACCAGGTTGCAACGCGTTGATCTCTTCAGCCTTGAAAGATGGTGTTTAAGGGGTGACTTGATCAAAGTGTATAAAATCATGCATAGGATAGAAAAGGTGGATAGTGAAAAAATATTTTCTCTATCACACAATACTAGGACAAGGGGGCACTCCCTAAAGCTCATAGGTAAGAAAGTGGGGGCAAATAAAGGGAAATATTTCTTCACCCAGAGGGTCGTTGGTTTATGGAATTCACTTCCAGAAGAGGTCATGGCAGCTGTCAGCCTTGATAGCTTCAAGGCAGGATTAGACAGATTCATGGATGCCAAGTGTATTGGTGGTTATTGAAAGGGATGTCCATGTGCCGCCTCCATGTTGGTTGAGGCAGGCAGGGTTCCCTTGAGTACCATTTGTTGGGGATCAAGGGAAAAGGATGGTTTTGCCTTCTCTTTCTGCTCAAGATTCCCATGTACAATTGGTGGGCTATTGTGTGACACAGAATGCTGGACTCAATGGGCTTTGACCTGATTCAGCATGGCTCTTCTTATATTCTTATAATTTATGGAGATGGTAGGGGTGTATTTATCTCATTGATTTAATGAAATTGATATTATCTATGTATCTATCTATCTATCTATCTATCTATCTATCATCTATCTATCTATCTGGATTTCTATGCCGCCCTTGCCAACAAAAAATATTTAAAACCATTCAGCCAACATTCATGTCAACAAAAACATTATTTTTATTTACATCCCACCATTATTACTTGTGGAATAACTCAAGGCAGTGAACATATCCATCACACCTTCTTCCTCCTATTTTCTCTAAAACAACAACCCTGTGAGGTGAGTTGGGCCAAGAGAGAGTGATTGGCCCAAGATCACCCAGCTGGCAATTAAAAAACTGATGGCTCAGTTGTTGAAGACACTGAGCTTGTCAGCTGGAAAGCCGACACCCTGGGTTTCAGAGTTGAGCACCTTAGTACAGGGTCCAGCTCCTATTCATTTAGCAGTTGGAAAGCATGCACATGCAAATAGATAATTAGGTACCACTTTGGTAATCGCATTCCATGATGTGCAGTGATTTGTTCAGTACTAAATGCTATTTCTTCTGACTGATGGCTGTCAGAACTTTGGCAGTTTGATTCTCACTGCTCAAGGTTGACTCAGCCTTTCCTCTTTCCAAGGTCAGTAAAATGAGGTTGTTGGGGGCAATATGCTTACTCTGTAAACTGCTTAGAGCACTGTGAAGCTGTATATAAGTCTAAGTGATATTGCTATTCCATGTGCCTTGGCATACAGTAATTTTGGCCTTTGGATATGCTGGCTACCTTGGCTAACAAATAGAGATCCACTGCCCTCACTTAGAGTTGGACATGACTGGACAGAAACAATATTTCCCTTTACCACATCTAGGTTGCAAAGATTCATTCAACCATTAAATGGGAACAAATGGGGTGGGGGGGGGGTTATAGCTCTTTGCTATCATCCAGTGGTCATCCAGTTTGTTGCAACCTAACTTTAATAGTCCCAAATAGCTTTTCTCCTTAGCATATTGTAGTCAGTTTCAAACTCCTAAGAATGATCCAATCTGTGTTCTCTCTAACTAAGTCACTAAAAAGCATTTAAAAAAATAGCTATTGCAGCTCCAGCCACCTCATGGTTTTGGGTTTTTGTTGGATTGTGTTGTTTTATTTGGTGATATGAAAAAATAAAGTGCTGCTAATTGGGAAGGGGGCAACTGTAGTGAATAACATTGTAGCATTTATTTTATTTATTTATTAGATTTGTATGCCGCCCCTCTCCGAAGACTCGGGGCAGCATGAATTCGCCATAGCAAAAACTGTATGAAAGGAAAGATTCCACAATTTAGAGCATTCACACTGCCAACCACCACAGATATCCAGCATTTCAAGCAGAACTCACAACAATTTCTGATGCATCACAGATTGATGCAGCTGAGCTGAAATAAATTGGTTTAGTTACCCAGTGAAGGGGATGATATGGGACACTGGGACATGGAGCTGATTTGGGAACAATGCAGCTGCCCTAGGTACATTCTTACTGTTTCTGACAGCTCCATCAAATACAAATGGCAAAAACATATTAGAGATTTGTTCTCAATGGTACCTCTCCATTGGAGTGAGACCCTGCTGATGGCTGGACAGTTGGGTATCTTCTGAAAACAAAGTGCAGCTGTTAGAATTTAAGTACTTGATGTTCCTGAGAGTTTTATAATACCCCAGTTTGATTTGTGGTATTCAGTCTGCTTGATTCTTAAATATGTAGATATTTTTACAGGCTAAGGACTGGATTGCGTTAAACAGAAAGTAAAGTTCTTTCATTTTATGAACCTCATATGGAGCACTAAAATAATTAATTTGGCTAAACATGCAATTAAACGCATTAGAAGATGCACAACCTTTGTAATGAAATGTGCCAAAAGCTGACCATATAATTCAACTCTTGTTCAATAATTTGTGTAACAGTTGGTATGTGGTTTCTCTCTTAGTCTCTATTTTGTGGGTTTGGATGAAAACTCATCTGGAGAAGCCTTAAAATGATGTGACTTGGTTATAGTTGGGGTTTCAGCTGGTCTCTTTGACCACAAACCACAATGATAAGGCTTTATAGGCAGACCTATAACAGAGTCCTGTTTAAACCAGCCACAAATGATGGGGATCAGTACCATCAGCTGGCCACAGAGTAATAGAGGCTAATCATAGTTAACCTTTTCCCATCTATAAAACTGAACATCCACCCACTGAAAGAGCCACTGCATGTGTTTTAAAAGAAATCATTGCCCAGCATATAGCTTTAAGAAATAGCCTGAGTCAAGTCATTCTTGTGACTCCCACACAGGCCACTGGGAAGCATTTACTTGCTCAGGTTTATGAAGCTAACATTATTGGTTAATTGGTGCATGAGTATTATGGTCTTATAATATTATCTTATGTTTAGAGTTTTACTTTTAGTCTGGATGTTCATTTTAAATTGATATTGAAAGTGATATGCAAAGCATAATTATACAGTTTCCCTGTGTCTAATGTGCAGAGTCATAGCTGAAGAATTTGGGTTACATAAACTAGGTCTCAGTAAATGATTGTAGTATTGGATATCTAAAATGCATTTTTGGAACAGCTCCTCCATATAGCTCAATAGAATATGCCTAGAATTCTGCACATTCTACATAGATATCTAAATTGCATTTTGGGGAACAGCTTTTATACATAGAAAAGCAGGCATCCTCTTTTTATCAGAATAATATTCTAAACTTCATTGGGGAATACATTTTGGTATTTGGACCCAATAGCACTCTAATTCTCATATTTTGACTAGTGGTTTGTTGTCCCTGTAACTGGCTAACTGACCATGTAAAACATGCACCAAATCAGAGATAGATGTCATACAAAAAATTTAAAGAGTTTATATAAGTTGGCATATACTCAGATTTTGGTTACATGTACAGTGTTCCCTCGATTTTCGCGGGTTCGAACTTCGCGAATAGTCTATACCACGGTTTTTCAAAAATATTAATTAAAAAATACTTTGCGTTTTTTCCCCTATACCACATTTTCCCCCACCCGATGACATCATATGTCATCGCCAAACTTTTGTCCGCCTTTAATAAATATTTTTTAATAAACTTTAATAAATAAACATGGTGAGTAATAATCTAAATGGTTGCTAAGGGAATGGGAAATTGTAAATTTAGGGGTTTAAAGTGTTAAGGGAAGGCTTGTGATACTGTTCATAGCCAAAAATAGTGTATTTACTTCCGCATCTCTACTTTGCGGAAATTCAACTTTTGCGGGCGGTCTCGGAATGCATCCCCCATGAAAATCGAGGGAACACTGTATTTCAAAAGCTAATTACAATAAGCAAAAAAAGCATAGTACCAGCTACCATCTATTCTAAATTACTCCTTATTTCAAATTTCCCTTTGTCCCTTCTACAT
The DNA here is from genome assembly GCF_031021105.1 of Erythrolamprus reginae. Taxonomy (NCBI): domain Eukaryota; kingdom Metazoa; phylum Chordata; class Lepidosauria; order Squamata; family Dipsadidae; genus Erythrolamprus; species Erythrolamprus reginae. Next base: position 53,135,180 of record NC_091950.1, read on the forward strand.
CTTTTGAACATCACAAAGTTAAAATTTGTACATCAGCTAGTCAACAACTCTCAGTTAGAAGTGCAGTCTTTTCTTCTCAGACCCAAGGTCACAGTACAGTGATCCCTCTATTATCGCGAGGGTTCCGTTCCAGGACCCCTTGCGATAATCGATTTTTCGTGAAGTAGCGGTGCGGAAGTAAAAACACCATCTGCGCATGCGCAGATGGTGTTTTTACTTCCACCGCCGCCCGCCCTTCACCCGCCCACCCCGTTGCTCGCGCCTGGGGTTTCCCCGCGCGCGCACCGCCCGCCCGCCCACGCCATTGCTGGGGCCGCTTCCCAGCTGGGAAGCGGAGCTGGGGTGTCCCCAAGCGCGCGCGCGTTGCTGGGGCCACTTCCCAGCTGGGAAGCGGAGCTGGGGTTTCCCCAAGCGCGCGCGCACCGCCCGCCCGCCCACGCCGTTGCTGGGGCCGCCGCTGGGGTCTTACCGGGGCAAGAGGGGGAAGACCCAGGGAAGCCGCCCAGCAGCTTATCTGCCCGGCGGGAAACTCCACCATCTACGCATGCGTGGCCATAGAAAAAAGGCACGCATGCGCAGATGGTGGAGTTTACTTCCGGGTTGAAAACTAGCGATATAGCCCTTTCGCGATGCTCGAGGACACGAAACTCGAGGGATCACTGTACTACCATTCTATTAGTTCTTGAGCGGATCAAAAATAAAGGCAGGACAAAAATCTTAAATAATTAATAAATACATAAATTAGCTTGGAATAGTAACTTGACAAAGAAATACTAGCATACACAGAATGAGCAAAACATGGTATATTTCAAAAATCTGCTTGACATTCTAGCCTGCATACAATATTGACCTTTGTTTAATATTGTTCAGGCTTTGGAAGTTCTCTCTGTATAATTTCTTTATATTGTGGTCTTTAGAGAGGTGATGTGCAATGCACCACCATAAGAAGACTGGAATCAAACATTTTTTTTCTCCAGGTATACGATGGTCTAACACAAATCTTTTACAACAGAATTTTGACAACGCCATTGTGAGAAATACTTGAGTACTGCAGGAAAAGCCATAAATCGGAAGCCACACATTCTAAACAAACAAACAAACAAACAAACTAACTAACTAACTAACTAACTAACTAACTAACTAACTAACTAACTAACTAACTAACAAGCTAGCTAGCTAGCAAGCAAGCAAGCAAGCAAGCAAGCAAGCAAGCAAGCAAGCAAACAAACAAACAAACAAACAAACAAAATAAATACCTTCTAAGAAAATACCAGGGGGAGGGGGGGGAAGAAAACCCTGGCCCATATCAGCCCTTTGTTATATATCTCATTCTGTAGGTCAGTGGTTCAGATCTCATCACCGGCTCAAGGTTGACTCAGCCTTCCATCCTTCTGAGGTTGGTAAAATGAGGACCCGGATTGTGGGGACAATATGCTGGCTCTGTTAAAAAGTGCTATTGCTAACGTGTTGTAAGCTGCCCTGAGTCTAAGGAGAAGGGCGCCATAAAAAAAATAGAATAGAATAAAAAAATAAAATAAAATTCTGCCCCCAAAATATTAAAGATCATCCATGGCCACCAAAATGTTATGTACTCTACTCTTAAAATGCTAAGTAAGGATGTGAAAAAAATTACTTGTCCAATATGATAGTAAGAACCTGTCTTTTATACTTCATAGAAACATAGAAGACTGACAGCAGAAAAAGACCTCATGATCCATCTAGTCTGCCCTTATACTATTTCCTGTGTTTTTATCTTAGGGTGGATACAGTATATGTTTATCCCAGGCATGTTTAAATTCAGTTACTGTGGATTTACCAACCACGTCTGCTGGAAGTTTGTTCCAAGGATCTACAGTGATCCCTCGATTTTTGCGGGTTCAAACTTCGCGAAACGGCTACACCACGGTTTTTCAAAAAATATTAATTAAAAAATACTCCGTGTTTTTTTTTCTATACCACGGTTTTTCCCACCCGATGACATCATGTGTCATCACCAAGAGTCACTTCTCTCTCTCTTTCTCTTTCTTTCCTGTCATTCTCTGCTTCAATCATTTTCTCATTTCTCTTTTTTTCTCCCTTTTTCTATAATTTTTCTCTCTTTCTCTACCTTTCACTCTCCCCCCTCTTGCTCTCTCTCTCTTTCTCCCTCTCTCTCTCCCTCTCTGTGAGGCCAGCAAAGATTGCTTTGAATGTCGGCTGCCCCCGCCCCCCCAGCACCTCCGGCCCCCTCGCCACTACCGCTCGCCCGCCCGATCCACCCCTCTCACCAACTTTCTTGGGACACGGGTCCTCCTGCAGCAGCGCTGGCGGCTACGGCTTCTCATCCTCTTCATTCGGCCGGTAGCCGCTCTGAGCGCTTTGAGAATGCCTGCCCCACCTCTCCTGCAGCCCCCTCGCTGATAGCTGGGACGAAAGCTCTCTCAGCTAAGGGACTGTGAGGGGGGCGGGGCGGGCATTCTCAAAGCGCTCAGAGCGGCTACCGGCCGAATGAAGAGGATGAGAAGCCGTAGCCGCCAGCGCTGCTGCAGGAGGACCCGTGTCCCAAGAAAGCCGGTGAGAGGGGTGAATCGGGCGGGCGGGCGGGTGGTAGCAGAGAGGGGGCCGGAGGTGCTGGGGGCAGCCGACATTCAAAGCAATCTTTGCTGGCCTCTGCACTTTTGTCACTCCCCGCCCTAATTTCAAGCCCGGCTCCTTGAAAAAGGGTGCGTGGGGGTAGTTTTTGGCTGTCCATAGCCAAAAATTGTGTTTTTACTTCCGCACCGCTATTTTGTGGAAATTCAACTTTCGCGGGCGGTCTTGGAACGTAACCCCCGCGAAAATTGAGAGAACACTGTACTACTCTTTCAGTAAAATAATATTTTCTCATGTTGCTTTTGATCTTTCCCCCAACTAAATTCAGATTGTGTCCCCTTGTTCTTGTGTTCACTTTCCTGTGAATTATATAGTAAAATGCAGTTACAATGCAAAATTACCTCTTTTTTTGAAAAAAAAAATTGCAAAAATTGTATGTTGTTCTGAATGGTACCATTCAAAAATCAAGTATGTTTAAGTGTGAAAAGAGAAGACAAAGGAAACTGCATCACACACAAGCAAGTATATTGGTAAGAAGGTTTCTCTCATAACAGCTACCTGACATGTTACTTTTCTATACATAGAGAGGAATGTAGTTGTATTTGCTATTATTTGGCATGGGGGAGGCAATCAGGGAGGAAGTTTATATTTGGAAATGCACAATGACATCATCCGGGGAAAATTATCCTTTGAATTTTCTATATACAAAAACTGGTTTTTGTTTTTTGTTTTTAAATGAGGACAACACCCCCCCCCCAAATAAATTCACACCATGTTGTCTTCGGTGTGGAGGTATATTCACAACAAGAAGAAAACAGCGAGGAAGAGAGAGAGAGAGATTATTTTCAGACCTTTCCCCCATTACTTGCCATCTCATTTCCTCTAAGCTTAGAAATAATGTCAGATAAGCCTTTTGCATGTACTGTAGAGTGGCTCCATGTTTAAATACATTTGGCAATATGCAGCAAAATCCTCTTTCAATACATCGCACGACAGACAAACAGAATATGGGTAGCTCTCCATGTCTGTCAATAGAGCAGGCTGCGCCTGTGTCGCACAAACTGACCTTTCTGGAATTGTTCAAATTTGGCAATGAAATTGATAGATTTACATGATGCATATGCAGCCAGCCGCTCTGTCTTCGTGTCCTTGTGCTCATTATAAACAGGCAGGGACACCGTGCTAGGCTTACAGAGGGATGATAAAATATCCCATGGCACCTGGGCTCCCTACAGAGCTCAGAAGATTTATTTTCCTTGAGATGAGCTCTTCTTCCAAGGGACGGTTCTTTCACAACCTGTCTACTGGTGAACTCAAGCCTGCCCTTAAAGGGATCACTTCTCAGGAGGGACAATATTTTAGGCACCATCCAATAGAAGAGCTGTCCTCCCAAGTCTGTGTTTTAATAAAGGATTTAAGTTTCTTCAGTAGTGCTGAATTGTGAATTTAGAGGTGGTGATTTATTCCCAAGTGGTACAATGAGTGTTTTTTCTTGGTGGGGAATGGGCAGATTCTTCTTTCTCTGTTAATGAAGTTAATGAACCTTGAAGAAAGTGGGCCTAGGTGATACACGGTTGTAAGCAGAGGGCAATAAAACCAGGCCACAAGGAAGTTATGTACCAAGAGTCACACTGCTGCAATTAAACATTACATTACATTTCCAGATATGTAATATTATTCCATGCATATTTCCAGGTGAGATATTTCTTGCACAAGTTAGCAATGCTATTCAGAACACTCCACTTCTGATCAGTGTTTTGGAAACAATTATAAACATCTTGCTCCTAGGGAGTTTTGCAAATCACACTTTCTAGGTGGAGACGAAACCAACAAAGCAGTTAATAGCATCTTAAGTATAACCAATTGTATGAAAGCATACTTTTATTTGCATTCTAATTGTGAAAACCTAGGACATCATAAATATATCTAAGCATAAGATTCTTTGTTGGAGGCAAAAGGCCAACACAGTAGCTTCCAGTTGTTCATGGAACAGCCTATGGAGAAGTTATGACTTGAATCAATGCAGAAAGAATGCTACTCCACAGTGAAACTGAACAAGAAGCAAATTATCTCGAATCCACAAAATAAAGATTCACTGACTTAGGATAAGACAAGATAGAGACGGACAAAAAGTAAAAGAAAACAAGATTTCTTTTATTTTAATGTTGGGAAGATTGAAGAAAATAAAGTCACCACCACTACCCTGAAAAGGAAAAAGGGAAGCTGAAAAGCAGTAGATAGACTAGATATTGAGATACTATGCTATATGTCTGCCAAAGAGGTTGGGAAGCTAATGAAAGATAAATGGGAAGAATAGACTAGAATAAACAGGAATCTCTTTCTTGCTACATCTCTCTAAACAAATTCTAAGAGACAGCAGATCAACACTCCACCAAAGAGTCTATAGGAGAGTTTGCAAAGGTGATAAAACTAAGTCATGGTTATTAATTAAAAACAGAAAATCCATAAGATCAATCAAATCCTTCCATAGCTTTGCAGGTCCAATCTATTGAATAAACTTCGCCAGTCCTGTGTTAGCTCTTAGTACTAAATTTCCTATTAGTGAGAACAATTAACCAGAGGAATGGCTTTCTTTCAGAAGTTGATGGTGCTCCATCACTGGAGGCTTTTTAAAAGATGCTGGACAGTCACTTGTCTGGAATGGCATAGGGTCTCCTACTTGTGCAATGGGCTTGACTAGAAGACCTCCAAGGTCCCTTCCAACTCTGTTACTCTGTTGTTATTTTGTTAAGTGTTTGAGACTTGAAAGCAAGATAACCCATGTGACAGCAAATCAACTTTGCACAGTGGTACCTCTACTTACGAACCAGATTCTTAAGTAGAAAAGTTTGTAAGAAGAAGCTATTTTTCCCCATAGGGATCAATGTAAAAGCAAATAATGAGTGCAGTTGGGGAAACCACAGGGAGGGTGGAGGTCCTGTTTACTCCCAGGAGATTCCTAGAGAGGCCCCATGGAGGCTTCTCCCTGCCTTTTCTGGCCCCTTTTCCTCCCAGGAGATTCCTAGAGAGGCTCCACAGAGGTTTCTCCCTGCCTTTTCCAGCTCTGTTTCCTCCCAGGAGATTCCTAGAGAAGTCCCACAGAGGCTTCTCCCTGCCTTTTCCAGTTACAGTTTCGGAGGCTCAGGTTTTTAAGTGGAAAATGGTTCTTGAGAAGAGGCGAAAAAACCTTGAACACCCATTTTTTATCTAGAAAAGTTCGTAAGTAGAGGCGTTTGTAGGTTTGTATATACTTAATATTTAAAATCAATTTTATATTATAGACGGAATTGCAGTTGAGCTTAATTTTTATGGCTGCTGCTAATTTATGTATGTTCACTTATTTAAAATTACCTTTGCACTGAATTTCAATTACAATGTTTCAAGGGAAGGTAAACATTCACTTCTCATCCACATCTCCCAAAGACTGGAATACAGGCATCTTTCACATTCTACTTTTATCTGAATCCAAATGGATATTAAAAATAGAATCAGCATAACATATATTTTAAAATGCATGTTTTGTGTGAAAATTAACATATTCCTTTCCCCTCTACTGAGCTAATAAGCGAGTACAGGTAGTCCTTAACTTTCTTGTTGTTGTTAGTAACAAAATCATGTCTGACCCATCACGACCCCATGGACAACATTCCTCCAGGACTTAATGTCCTCTACCATTCCCCATAGTGTTAACAGGTTCAAACTCAACTCAGACAAGCTGTGGTTTCTGCCTCACAAGGACACTTCCATCTGTCCACCCATTATTCGGGGGGAAACTTTTGACCCCCTCAGAGAGGGTTCGCAACTTGGGCATCCTCCTTGAACCACAGCTGACTTTGGGACATCATCTTTCGGCTGTGGTGAGGGGGGTGTTTTCCCAGGTTCACCTGGCATACCCTATTTGGACAGGGGGTCTCTACTCACAGTTGCTCATGCACTTATCATCTCGATGCTCTCTACATGACACTCTTCCTATGAAGAGTGTTTGGAAACTGCAAATCATGCAAAATGCAGCTGGGCAAGTGGTCATGGGCCTAAGCATGCCCATGTTTCTCCAACACTCCGCGGATTGCATTGAATGCCGATTAGTTTCCGAGACAATTCAAAGTGTTGGTAATGACCTACAAAGCCCTACATGGCATCAGGCCAGATTACTTGTGGGACCGCCTTCTGCCATATGAGTCCCAGTGACTGGTTAGGTCCACAGAGCCAGCCTTCTCCAGGTCCCGTCAACTAGATATTGCCGCTTGGCAAGGGTTTAGGGGAAAAGCCTTCTCTGAGGGGGCCCTGGCCCTCTGGAATCAGCTCCCCCCAGAGACTCGCACTGCCCCTGCCTCCTTGTCTTCTGCAAGAGACTTAAGATTAATCCATTCTGCCAGGCTTGAGGCGATTAGACCTTAGCCCTCTGGCCGACGAATGTTATGTATGGTTCTTGTCTGAGTGGGTATGATTTATTTTTAATATAATTGGGGATTTTAGACTAGTTTACTTAGTTTTAAGTAATTGGATTTAGGCTATAGGGCAGCATAAAAGTCGAATAAACAAACAAACAAACATAGATATACATCCTATTGTCTCTTTTTATATGTTGTAAGCTTCCCGGAGTCCTCAGAGAAGAGTGACATATAAACCCAATAAATAAATAAATTGTCCATTTAAGTTTACAGCAACTGCTTCAGCCACTTCATCCTCTGTCATCGCTTTCTTCTTTTGCCCTCAATGGTTTCCAGCATTAGGCTCTTCTTCAGTGAGTCCTTCCTTCTCATTAGGTGGCCAAAGTATTTGAGTTTCATCTTCAGGATCTAGCCTTCTAAAAAGCAGTCAGGGTTGATCTATAGCACTGACTGGTTTGTTCGCCTTGTACTCCAAGGGGCTTGCAGGAGCCTTCTCCAGCACCATAGTTCAAAGGCCTCAATTCGTTGGTGCTTAGCCTTCCTTATGTTCCAACTTTTACATACATTGCAACTGGAAAAACCAGTCCTCAACTTACAACTATTCATTTAGTGACAGTTCAACGTTACAATGGCGCTGAAAAAAGCGACTTATGACTGTTTTTCACACTTATGACCATTGCAGCATTCTCATGGTCATGTGATCAAAATATGAGCATTTGGCAAATGGCATATGTTAAGAAGTATGCAGAGTTATCTCTGAGTGATCAACGATACACGTACACAGAAGAAATGTGGAGGTCTAGCAGATATCCATCTGATAATCCAGAGATACGAGTAATAATTCAATAATACAATCCAGATGCATTAAATTTATAAAATATTATTTACTTTGGCAAATATCATAGTCAAGAACAGTCCTAGTCATACACGGTTAAATCAGTCAATACATTTTTTATTATTATTATTATTATTATTATTATTATTATTATTATTATTATTTATTAGATTTGTATGCTGCCCCTCTCTGTAGACTCGGGGCAGCTTACAGCAATGATAAAAACAATATATAATGATATATAACATCTCAATACATATACAATGCTATAAGCTTACTTGTCCAGCTTACAAATACGTAAACCATCATTTGAACACACAGTTCGAATTACAGCATAGTCACAAAGACAGAACAGAAATAGCAGAGAGTGAATCATACTTCTGGCTTCCTCTTATGGCAATCCGTAACACTAGCTCTTAAAGCAATAGTGTTCTAATATATGTAAGCATACATTGTTGGTCTATTTTATATATTGCCAAGCCCAAACTAGTTATGTACAGTATGTAGTACTAACAGCATGTATTTATGATAGCTGTACCATCCTGGGTCATGTGATCACCATTTGTAATTTTCCCAGCTGGCTTCCAATAAGCAAAGTCAATGGGGAAAGCAGAGTCACTTAATGACCACAGGATTCACTTAACAGAGGCATTGATTTCCTTAACAAGTGTGGCAAAAAGGACTTAAGCAAAACTCACTTAACAACTGTCTTGCTTAGCAATGGGAATTTGCGGCTCAATTATGGCCATATGTCTAGGACAGCCTGTATGTATGTATGTATGTATGTATGTATGTATGTGTGTGTGTGTGTGTGTGTGTGTGTGTGTGTGTGTTTGTGTGTGTGTGTGTTTGTTTGTTTGTTTGTTTATTTATTTATTAAATGTGTATGCCGCCCCTCTCCATAGACTATATATAACATAAATCTAATAATTGAAACTAAAACCCCATAATTAAAAAAAAACATGCACACAACATACCATACATAAACAGTATAGGCCTGGGGAAGTTATCTCAGTCCCCCCGTGCCTGATGGCAGAGGTGGGTTTTAAGGAGTTTAAGAAAGGCAAGGAAGGTGGGGGCAGTTCTAATCTCAGGGGGGAGCTGGTTCTAGAGGGTCGGGGCTGCCACAGAGAAGGCTCTTCCCCTGGGACCCACCAAACGACATTGTTTAGTCGACGGGACATGGAGAAGACCAACTCTGTGGGACCTAACTGGTCGCTGGGATTCGTGCGGCAGAAGGCGGTCCTGGAGATATTCTGGTCCGATGCCATGAAGGGCTTTATAGGTCAAAACCAACACTTTGAATTGTGACCGGAAATTGATCGGCAACCAATACAGACTGCAGAGTGTTGGTGTAACATGGGCATACCTTGGGAAGCCCATGATTGCTCTCGCAGCTGCATTATTTCATACCGATATTTAAACTGCATATTTTGAGAACAAAATGGAAAGAATTTATGAATGGAGAAACAAAGATATACAACACTGTCAGGCAAATTAAATAATGATGTCACTGGAGGGCAACGGGAAGGAGCAAAATGAGGAGACCACAGTTATTATGTATAAAAATCTCTTTGAACAGAAGTAATAAACAACCGTCTTGAAAGATGTATGTCCCCTCTCCAGAAATGGGTAATGGTTTTCTTAATGTTGTATTTTTTAAAGCCTCTTAGTGCAGCTCCAATTTAAACATATGCAATTTTTTAAAACAATCACTAGCATTGGAGCCGAATAAAAATAAAATCAACTTTGAAAGGGGAGCACAATGCTAAACATTCAGATTAAAAATAAGCAGCAGATCAATTTGATTGTTCTATCAAACTTATTTTAAGTTCCTCCCTTGCCCCCCCCCCCCCAGCCCTCCCCATCATTACTGACTTTTCATTCTCTATTACTTGAAATATTTATTGTAATGTTAAAAATAAAATCTCAGGAAGTGCTTCTCGGTTGCTAAAATGTTGGCAGCCTAATATTTATGTTCTATTATTTTCTTAATACCCGTTGTCCCAAATCTCTGGATGCTATAACCAGAGAGGATGTAGATGAGATGAAGATTATCTTTTGATTGTAAATCATTTAGATTCCTTCTGGAATGGGTGAGCAAAGAGAAGAAATGACTGATGAGGATCTTGCAGGAATGTCAGAAATGCAAGGCTTTTTTTTCTTCTTACTTTAAACTAGATTCATGATTGGTTAGCTCTTTCCAGACTTTTGCATGGAGAAAATCTTTCATTTTAAGAGAGACCAATGCAACTGCAGTTTCTTGACCCACGCTAGCTAGCTCTGTTCCCTCACCCTTGTTCCATCCTGAGGTCCTTTTTTGTTTTTGTTTTTTGTGCTCCTGCATTATTATTAAACTTTCTGTGACTACACCCAGTGCTCAAAGGCTGTCTCTAATTTAAAAAACATATGACAGGTAACTAACACTGTGAAATAAAGCATAAAAGAAATAATTATAGCCGTAGGAATCCAACTCCTACGCTAGCATAAAACAAACTTTGGGATACAGGTCTTGAACTGGGGCTTGAAAGCACAACACTAGAGGTTTTGCAAAAAGGTTGCACAAGGGTTCATCAAATGGTGGGAGATTTTGAGTGCAGCCCTTTTGCCCAGATAGTGGGTTTAAAATCAAGATTTTTGTGCATGCAAATAGATCAAATGGATGAAGGAGAGGAATGGCTGCTGACTCCTGGTGTCAGTTTCAGGCCCAGTACTCTTCAATATCTTCATCAATGATGAAGGGATAGATGGGGAACTCATCAAATTTGCAGATGACACCAAACTGGCAGGAATAGCCAACTCTCCAGAAGATAGACTCAAGATACAGAAGGATCTTGAGACTTGAACATTGGGTGCTATCAAATAAAATGAAATTCAATGGTGAAAAAAGTAAGGGTCTATATTTAGGCAAGAAAAACAAAATGCACAGGTACAGTATATGTGGTACATTGCTCAACAGTAGTAATTGTGAGAGGGACCTTGGAGTCCCAGTGGATATGATAAATATGAGCCAGCAGTGTGCAGCAGCTCCCAAAAAAGCCAATACAGTTATAGGCTGCATTAACAGAGGGATAGAATCAAGATCGCCTGAAGTGTTAATAGCACTAAATAATGCCTTGGTATGGCCACACTTGGAATACTGCATTCAGTTTTGGGTACCATGATGTAAAACGGATGTTGAGAGTCTCTACAGTCTCAAAAAGAGTGTAGAGAACAGCAACAAAGATGATTAGAGGACTGGAGGCTAAAACGTATGAAGAACAGTTGCAGGAATTGCATCGCAATTGCATCGGCTGGTGGAAGGTTGCGCCAGGGCCGGGAGACCATGGCTCCAGTGGTTCCGCCTCTTTCAGGATGGTGGTCTTGTGAGAAGCGCAAGATTGTCATCCCAGGTTTTGCATGTCATCGCGCAAGAGCATTGCTTCCAGGGGCGTGGCTGGGCGAGCCCTACTCATAGGGCCACACCACGTGGCCTCTTCCTTTCTCCCCGGGCTTTGGAGTGCAAGCACCCACCCCCTTCCTATCTTTCAGTGGGCCTGCAGGGGTCTCCCTAGGGGTCCAAATAGGAATTTTTTGCGGCCTCTGCGTTTTAGCGGCAGCCATTTTTTCACCTAATCCACACTGTGGAGGAGGATGTTAGGGGGTGTCTCGCATTTAGTTCTGATTTGGTCAATTGGCTTTCCCTTTGGTCACTGGCATAGGCAGGTTAGGGGTGGAAATGGGCAGTGATAGCAACTGTGTGTTCTCTTTTGAGTCTTTGGAGAGGGGCGGCATACAAATCTAATAAATTATTATTATTATTATTATTATTATTATTATTATTATTATTATTATTATTATCTTTCAAAGATGATGGGCAGCCTCTCTACAGGAACTCGAGGTACCTTGTGGCTGGAGCAATTGGAGGGGGGGATGCCCTTGGGACTCACCTAACCCAATAACTGGACGGGAATAGGACAGTGAGCCCTCTCACACTCTAAGGTATGGCCAGGTACCTGACGAAGGCATCAGTACCTTCGCCTGGTTCAGCAAGGAGCTCTGCCCATAGTTGCCCAGGAATGTTATGGAGAAGTATTTCTGACCCAAAATTATTAGTGGCCTCTTCTGGTCCTGGTTATTTGTTAATAATAGTTAAAGTCTGGTTTAACTCAATAAAGTGATCCTATTTAATTCCAGCTATTTGTTTGTCCATGTTCTTTCTCCGCATCCGGCGCAACTGGTATGTCTAGTTTAATGAAAATAAGGACAGTGATAGCAGTGTTACAATATCTCAGAGGTTGCCAGAGAGAAGAGAGAGTCAGGCTATTCTCCAAAGCACCTGAGACAAGAAGCAATGGGTGGAAAGTAATCAAGGAGAGAAGCAAGTTAGAACTTAAGAAGAAAATTCCTATGTTAGAACAATTGATCAGTGGAACTGCTTGCCTCCAGAAGTTGTGAATGCTCCAATACTGGAAGTTTTTAAAAAGATGTTAAAAACCATTTGTTTGAAATAGTGTAGGGTCTTCTGTCAAAGCAGGGGGTTGGACTAGAGGACTCCAAGGTTCCTCCCAACACTATTGTGATTATTATTATTTTACGCTTTCAGAGTGTAGAACAGATCAAATTCGACAGTGTTAAATGTACTTTTTGTTGAAAGAAAAGGAACGGATTCTTAACAGTATTGCAATGGGCAGAAGAAGAAATTTAACTTTTCACACTTGTATTATGATCCTGACTTCTTTTTCTTCTTTTCTTTCTTTCTTTTTTTTGATCTGCGTTGTCTTACTGTTTCTTTTTGACCTAGATTCTGGGACAACTGGAAGCAAGTTATTAAATATTAAAGCTCTTATAGAAGACAATCAGCATGTTCTAGCTATGCTTCCTTCTTGGTATTTGCATAATTCGTATTCCTATGATGTAAATGCATCAGTGCCATTGCCAATGAGAAAGATTACTCCCTTTCACATTTCCTAACTCTAAATTCCCCTGAAATAGTTATTCATCTGGTCCTAGAGAGACATCTGCATATCACAAAGTTATTGCCTTCATTTCGTAATGGCAGGTCACTTTTCTAAAACACACTCCATGCAATTTTTGATAGAAAACCAGCTAGTATCTAGTGGGCAAGAAAAGCCTAACAGGCAAGTGCCAATGTAGCAGCAAGCAAGGAAAAATGCTGCTGTTGCAGTGGCGACCCTCAAATTTTCCCATTGAGGTCATCTGACGCATTCCAATGGTGATTAAACACAACCTGTGTGAACCTGCAGTCTGGCTCGCTCCCAGCAACGTGGGACAGTGGGGGCATGCAGCCAGCAATTGTGATGGAAGACAGGAGGAGGAAGTGATTTTTATAATTCCTCCCACTCAGATGATAGTGGGTGAGCTGACAGGGATAACAGTAGGATGTTGTTGTGAAAAGCAGGAATCCTCAATCAAATGGGAGAGAAAATAAAAGGGAACAAGCCCAAGCTTTGGATATGTTCTGCCTCATTTGTGATGATTTGTTAGCATGGGGAAATGATGAAACAGCGGGGATTAATTGCCCAGGTCACAATCTCATATAGAAAGGGAGTATTTTATTTGTGTTATTTGTTTTATTTATAGCTCACCTTTCCTCCAGGTGTTCTGGCAGCTTACCCTGAGACCTCCCTTTATTTTATCCTTACAACCACTATGCTGAGAGATAAAATGGATAGAGAAAAAGAGAAACCACCCAGGGCTTGGGTGATTGAGAGTGGATCCAGACTCAAATTAATTTTTTGCTGGTGCTGGAAAACCAGCGTTTCTCAGTCTTAGCAACTCCCAGGGGTATGGACTTTTGCATGCATGGAAGCAAAAACCTTGCTGGAACATGGGTGCACCTGAGTTCTCTGTGCACGATTTCACTATCTGCATGGGCGCAGCAGCATAACTCTGCTGAAACTCACGGGATCCCCAGAGCCATGGAGGCGAGCACCAATAGGCGTTCCAGCTAGTGGCCCACCACTGGGTTTGGGCGTACCAGTGGTGGTGGCCAACAGTGGTTCACCAAATGATTAGTGAAGGTTGCCTGGCCATGCCCCCGAACCGGTCCCCAGCTTGGTTACACTGTACCTGTGGCAGGACACGAGTCCGCACTGGAAACAAAATTACCCCAAGCAAAAACTTTATATTATGACGCATATAATTACCGCAGTCAGAATTTCATAACCCAAATGTGGGAAAAGGAACAAATCCCGTCTGAAAATCTAATTATTGAGAAAGTGTATAAATGCACTGAAATGGATGAAATGACAAATGCAATCAAAGGGAGTAAGAATCAAAGAAACCAAAGAGATATGGAAAAAATGGCACGAATGGATCCGCAATAAAAATTAAATATATCAATATAAAATATAAGTGTACATTTAAGAAAGTTAAATGTACTAATATCATAGATTTTATTAACTTATAGAAATGTATATAGTCCGCTTAAGACACAGAGATATGATTTGTAATCTTAATATGCAAAATAAATCTGCATTGGATCTGTAATAACACTTTATATGAATTATTATTTTTTTAAAAAATAAAAGTTTAAATTTTTTTTTTAAAAAAAGAAGGCTATGGGAGTTGCTAGAGTAAGCGCACTACTCTTGGCCGCCTGCTGCCACTGCTGCTCCTAGATGCCACCTACCACCCCCTCGCCTCTCTCCCCAGTGCATAGTTCCTGCATTCTGGCCAGCCTGATGTCATGCTACAGCGGTAGCAGTCCAATGCAGTGTGCATATGCAGCAACCCCGGGACATCTGCTTGCTGTCCTGGAGTGGCGGCAGCAGCAATGCTGCCACTGGTCTCAGCCCCATAGCAGCAGCCGCAAAAGGTAAGGCTGGTGTGGTGGTGAAGAAAGAAGACCCATTGCACTCATCCAAGGAGCCGCTTCAAGGCTCGCTCACCTTTTGGGTGAGTCTGATGTGCGTCTGGCCTGCAGGATTGTTCTGAAAATGAAGATTAATAATAATAATAATTAATTGGATTTGTATGCCGCCCCTCTCCGCAGACTCGGGGTGGCTAACAACAATAATAAACACAACATGTACAATCGAATGATAAAAAAACAACTAAAAACCCCTATTATAAAACCAAACATACACACAAACATACCATGCATAACTTGTAATGGCCTAGGGCAGTGATTTTCAACCTTTTTTGAGCCGCGGCACATTTTTTACGTTTTAAAATCCTGGGGCACACCATCAACCAAAATGACACAAAATGACACCCTAAGACACTCTCCTCTCTTTTTCCATCCGTCTCCTCCCCACCCTTGTGTGTGTATACACACTCTTAAACCATTTCCAAAAACAGGTGAGGGCTGGGGTTTTTTTCTCTCTTATTCTTTTTATCATATGCTTTAAATCAAGAGTCACTTCTCTCTCTTTTGTTTCTCTCTCTCCTCTCATTCTCTGTCTCAATCATTTTCTCATTTCTCCTTTTTCCTCCCCTTTTTGCTCATTTCTCTCTCCCTTCCTCTCATTTTCTCTCTCTCTCTCTTGCTTTCTTTCTCTCTCTCTTGCTTTATCTCTCTCTCACTCTTGCTTTCTCTCTGTTTCTCTCTTTTCTTTCTCTTGCTTTCTCTCTCTCTCTCTCACTCTCTTTCTCTCTCTCTTTCTATCTTTCTTGCTTTATTTCTCTCTCTTTCTCTCTCTGTTGCTTTCTCTCTCTTTATCACTCACTCTCACTCTCTCTCTCTCAGCAAAAAGTTGTGAGACCGGAACCTGAGCTTCCTTCTTCGCGGCACACCTGACCATGTTTCGCGGCACATTAGTGTGCCACGGCACACTGGTTGAAAAACACTGGCCTAGGGGGAAGAGCTATCTCAACTCCCCCATGCCTGGCGGTATAAATGAGTCTTGAGTAGTTTACGAAAGACTGGGAGGGTGGGGGCAGTTCTGATCTCCAGGGGGAGTTGGTTACAGAGGGCCGGGGCCGCCACAGAGAAGGCTCTTCCCCTGGGGCCCGCCAAACGACATTGTTTCATCGACGGGACCCAGACAAGGCCAACTCTATGGGACCTTATCGGTCGCTGGGATTCGTGCGGTAGCAGGCGGTTCCAGAGGTAATCTGGTCCATTGCCATGTATGGCTTTAAAGGTCATGACCAACACTTTGAATTGTGACCGGAAACTGATCGGCAGCCAATGCAAGCCAATCAGTTTCCGGTCACAATTCAAAGATTGCTTCCTCTTCCTTGGATGTGGCAAAAAGGGTCTGGCCTCGGTGATGTAATTTGAGACACACACTCACCCACACACTCACCCACTAAAACAGTGGGAAATCTTACCTCACTGGTTGGTTACTGAGTAATGACAGCCTGTTATAAAAGGAGTTGTAGGAGGGTTTTACACTGACTCCGTGTTTTATCCTGTATGCATTGGGTTTGTTTTTATGTGTTTATTGCTACAATAAAGTGAGAACTTTTCTACCTCGGAGCTTGTCCAGTATATAACACTGGCGACGAGGATGGGATTGTTGGCCTGTGCGTGTGTCCAATTGATCCTCGTACAACTCCTTTTATAACAGGCTGTCATTACTCAGCAACCAAACAGTGAGGTACGATTTCCCACTGTTTTAGAAAGCCTACAGATGTGCTCCCTGCTGTTGGTGGGGACACAACACTTATGGTGGTCTTGGAGGAAGCGGCAACAGCAGTGGCACCTCATCCTGAAGCACCGTCACCAAGTCTTACCATTCAAGAGGCTCTATTCCACATGCCAGATGCACATTGGACTCATGAAAGCTGCTGTTGCCCCAGACACTTTCTCTCTGGGATGCAGTGGTGAGAGAAAAAGAACAGGGCAGCTGTTGAGCAAAAGAGCTGGAGAAGCCTGGTGGCTTCCTCTGTGGGCTGTTCCCATCTGTGAGGCTTGGGGGGGGGGGTTACCTTCCTGTGAGGCTGCTAGCTCCTAACCTGAGGAAACACCAACTGACCATCATAACTTTTTAAAACTTTTTAAGTTAAAAATGCTAAAAAAAAAAAGTTGGCCACACCCATCCAGTCAAATGACTCTCCCACTAAGCCACACCAACAGAACCAGTGGCAAAAAAATACATTTTACCACTGAATAGTTCCTTGGAAAAATCTTCCCAGCTAGACCCTGAAGCATACGGAAGAAGCACTCAATATAATTTTAAAACACAATGAAGATCCAATTATTCAACATCAACAGAAACATTACTCACTCACTCACTCACTCATTCTTTGTTGGACTATCAGTTCCATCAAGCTCTGAATGCAATGCAGAACTTTTGACAACTATAATTTAAATTTAATGCATAGTTACGGTTTTAACAATTAAATGGATGGTGAATATCTTGAAAACTGTTAAGTTCTTTCTGTTATGTCTTGAGAAGTGCCTAGAAACTCATCACAAAAGAGAAGAAAGCATGAAGCAGGACAGATGTAATCACTCCAAAAATAGAAAATCTAAATTTGGTCAATAATTTCCATCCCTCTTAGCAATCAGGATTTGTATCTTATTATTTATTCATTTACCTTTCTAGCCCTCATTATTACAAAGCCTCCGGGTAAGTTTACAATATTTTAAAACCCATAAATAAAATAAATATTAATGCTGTATAGATCACTACTAAAAATTACGTTACCAGTGTATTTTTCTTCTATACAGAATATAACACTGGCCTTTGAATGAGAAAAGCTAATATGATATATAAGGACTCTGGAAGGTGAATGCCCTTCTTGGTTTTCCTGTTTATTTGGATTTCAAAGAGCCAAACTAATAAACAAAAACCTAGCAAATTGACAATATAACGTACCTGGTGGGTAATGCTTATTCTCTGATGTTCCTATCTATACTTTTCATTTGATTAGCAACAAATTATATTGTTCTAGTACAAATGTAATACATTAATTATGTGTCACCAAGTTGTGATTCCTAGTGATCACAATAGAAAGATTTTGCTGTTCCTAACCTGCTCTTTCAGATTTTCAATGTGTACTTATTGCCATTTAACTGATTGCATCCATCCATTTTACTGTTGCTTGTCCTTTTCTTCTTTTCCCTTCAAATTAAATATGTTTAAGTCATACCGATATATAAATGATGTGATGCTTCCTGAAAACTCAAATATCAATTGGGGAATCACCTCATTATAAGTGGAAGTAATATGTTTAGCATGAAAAAAATGTTACGGAAAAACCTAGGGGAAAACAGACATCTGTTTGGTAATCTTCGCTTCTGGAAATGGTGGTTTTGGGAGGAGGGGAATGGAAGAATTTTCTTTTACAGGTACATATAACTGTAGAAACAAAATAAAGCTCAGGATTCAATAAGAGCATAGTTATTTATACGGCAAAGGAAGATTGAGGAATTAAAGTTTTCCTTAATTATATGCCACAGGTCAGGAAAAATACTACCAGCATGATATCAAAGTGTTGGTTATGATCTATAAAGCCCTACATGGCATCGGACCAGATTACTTACGGGACCATCTTCTGCCTCATACATCTCAACGATTGGTCAGGTCCCACAGAGTCGGCCTTCTCCAGGTCCCATCAATCAAACAATGTTGTTTGGCAGGGCGTAGGGGAAGACCCTTCTCTGTGGTGACCCCAGCCATATGGAATGAACTCCCCCCAGAGATCTGTATTGCCCCTACTCGCCCTGTCTTCTATAAAGTTTTAAAGACCCACCTTGGCCAGCAGGTTTGGGCCTTATATAGTAGTATTAACACTTCAGGTAATCTTGATTCATTCAAATATGACTTTACATCCCCTTTCTGCCTTTTGGTCTAAAACTTGGTGTTGGTGATGTTTAATTCTGTGTTTATTGATGTGAAAGTTTTCTCTGTTTAGGTTTGTTTGGAAGGAAAAATGCTAATTTATAAATGTTAATATATAATGCAAGCAAGATTTCTACATGTGTTTCAGAGCTGTCTGGATCTTGGCACAAGGCAAAGAAATCTGAGGGGCACATGTGAGGCACTTTAAAACTTTTCCCCCCACATCCCTTGAGTTTTACTGAATGGTTTGCAGCCAATAGTGATTAGCAATGAGGAACAAATGAAAAACATAAAACAAAACTTCACAAAATCCTAGGCTTCAAAGAGGCAGTAGTAACTCTAAATTTTCTTTTGAAAATAATAATAAAAAAACCAGACTCTATCAGCTACTAAATCAATTTTAAAAACTACTGTTTGATTTAGAGTAGTTATTCATAACTTCTTGATTGTTGAACTTTTACTCTCAGAAATGATAGCTGTTGGATATGGCATGTAAGAATTCTGGGATGGAATGGGATAACTTACCGCAACCATCTTGCTATAGGACAACTCGCTGTGGGACAATTGTAGCCTGAATCTGCATGGAGACTATTTGAGCATGCTGCATTTGTTCAATGGCTTCAATGGAGCATGTGCCTTAAGCACTGAGCCACAAGGACTCCATGCTCTGGCTCACCCCTGCCTTGAAGTATTCTAATTTGAGAAAGTTAAACTGTAAAGCAAGGCAAGGCTCATTGCAACTGTCCGGCAGCAAATTGTCTTGCTTCAAGTGAGTCATGATGAGTCAGATGAGCTAGCTGTTCTAAGACCAGAAGTGTGAAACTCAAGGCCCGGGGGCTGGATCTGGCCTAGGGAGGGGATACTTAGATGTGGCCCAGGGGACCGCCCTGGAAACAGTGAAGGATCAGCCAGCAGTGCCTCTGCCAGCAAAAACAGAGATTGTGTATGGCCCTCCCAAGCTCCGTTTTTGCTGCCAAAGGGTTGTGGGAGACTGTTGCAGCTGACATAAGAGCTGGTGAGGGCCACAGGTGGCACTCCCAACTCCATTTTTGCTGACAGAGAGATCATTGCAGCGAAAAACAAGATCGGGAGCCTGTTTTCGCTAGCAGAGCACTTCGGCCACCACAGCTGTTGCCAACAGTCCCTTTAGAGTTGAGCAGCAAACAAAACTGAATGATAAACAGATAGATAGATAGATAGATAGATAGATAGATAGATAGATAGATAGATAGATAGATAGATAGATAGAATATTGTTGAACTGGCCATGGTCCTGGCCATCTTACCTGACCATGTGCTCCAGCCCCCCAAGGTTAAACACAACCCTGATGTGACCCTGAATGAAATTGAATTTGACAAGCCTGTTCTGGACCCTTATGGATGTGGAAGTACCATATGACTAGAAGGCATCAGTTTGGGGAAGGTGGATATAATGGAAGTACCTCTATACATTATAAGGGCTTTGCAGCTGTTTAGAAACATCTTTGGTAAACGCTGACTCCTTGCCTTATTTCTTACCTGGTTTCCGAACTGAATTAACACAGAAAAGAAGGTTCTTTAGACTTCGGAGGATAATCAGAACTGCAGAAAAAACAATTGCTGCCAACCAACCTTCCATTGAGGACCTGTATACTGCACGAGTCAAAAAGAGGGTGGTTAAAATATTTACTGACCCCTCACATCCTGGACACAAACTGTTTCAACTCCTACCCTCAAAACGTCGCTACAGAGCACTGCACACCAAGACCACTAGACACAAGAACAGTTTTTCCCCGAATGCCATCACTCTGCTAAACAAATAATTCCCTCAACACTGTCAAACTTTTTGCTAAGTCTGCACTTGTATTTCTACTAGTATTTTTCTCATCATTCCTATCATCCTTTTCTTTCCACTTAGGACTGTATGACTTTAACTTGTTGCTTGTATCCTAAGATTTTTATTAATATTGATTGTTTCTTCATTGCTTATTTGACCCCTATAACAATCATCGAGTGTTGTACCACATGTTTCTTGACAAATCTATATTTTCTTTTATGTACACTGAGAGCATCTGCACCAAGACAAATTCCTTGTGTGTCCAATCACACTCGGCCAATAAAAAATTCTATTCTATTCTACTCTACTCTACTCTACTCTATTGTTTATGCCCCAACTCAGGAAGCTCAAACTGTCCAAGGAGCTGCTGATACAATTCTACAGAGGAATCATTGAGTCTGTCATCTGCACCTCTATAACTGTCTGGTTTGGTTCTGTAACCCAACAAGACAGACACACAAAGAATAATCAGAACTGCAGAAAAAACAATTGCTACCAACCTCCCTTCCATTGAGGACCTGTATGCTGCACAAATCAAAAAGAGGGCCGTGAAAATATTTACTGACCCCTTGCATCCTGGTCATAAATTGTTTTCAACTCCTACCCTCAAAATGATACTATAGAGCACTACACACCAAGACAACTAGACACAAGATCAGTTTTTTCCCTGAACACCATCACTCTGCTAAACAAATAATTTCTTCACCACTGTCAAACTATTCACTAATGCTGCAATACTATTACTATTAGTCTTCTCATCATTCCTATTGCCCATCTCCTCCTGCTTATGACTGTAACCTGTTACTTGTATCCTTATGATATATATTAATATTGATTGCTTATTTGTATCCTATGACAATCATTAAGTGTTGTACCTCATGTTTCTTGACAAATCTTTTCTTTTAGGTACACTGAGAGCATATGCATCAAAGACAAATTTATTGTTGTCCAATCTCAATTTAAGCCTAAATTTTGCAACAAGAAGCTCATGATTTGAGCCACAGTCACCTCCTGGTCTTGTTTTTACTGACTATATAAAGTTTATCCATTTTTGGCTGAAGAGCATATAGGGGGAATAGCACTTTGGAAGAGGAACGTTTATTAATACCAACCATTCAGATTTGGGAGGAGGTTTTTTTGCAGCTGAAGGAAGACATATAGATGACAATATACTAAGGATGGAGACAGGCACTAGCAATTTGTTGCGCTTTGTTTCTGTTCTTTTTGAGAGATGTTAGGGAGACTTTATTACATCAGGATTGCCAGTTGCTTGGATGGGACTTTGGCTAAATGATATTTGGTGCATTCCCTTTGTCTCTTGCATGTTGTCAAATATTGAGGTCTGCAGAAACGAAACAAATCACTGCGCTGCTTCAATCTGCTTTGCAAGAAAATGTGGAATGAAAAAGTATAGAATTTGCATAAAGCAGCAAATTATTTTTGCATGCAATAATGCATTGAAAGAGAAAGAGTAAATTATCTTGAATGTAGGGATATTGTCATAACTATATATTGTCATTAAGGCAAATACTCCTGGGTCTTTAAGTAATGTTACCTAAGGAAGTTGATGGAAAGACTGTTCCATTTATTGTAACTGGATCTTAAACCAGAGGGTCAGAATCTTTTCCTCAACCTCCTCCTGAATTTGAAGACAGCTGATGAAGAGGGAAACTGCATTCAGGTAGCCCAAACAACAACAACAAAGATGTCTCTGGTTTTTTTTTTCATTTAAAACAGATGCTTTATGTAGATGTTGGTAGAGAGTTGGTGGAAAGGAATGAAAGCTTTCCTTCATTGTCCTTCTTACATTGTAAGACATAATTGGAAGTGGTTCAGTGCAAAGCATGGAGTGATGAGCTTAGATTCAAATCCCAAATGTGCTTCAGATTCAAAACTAAGCTACCTAGCTATTGGCCTACCTACTACCCAGACATGGTTATTATAAAAATAAAAGCATGTGCATATCAGGAATTGGGTAACACAGCCTTGGGGAAACTAGTTTTTATTATAAACATGTGGTTTAACAACTGGAGACAAATGCAGGCCAGCAGTTTTGGAATGTATTCAGCTGGGATGATAAATAATAGCTACCTCTTGAAAGCAAACCTGAGAAGGCAACATTTCTGCAGGTAGGCCATACTTCGTTTTGTAGCACCAAAGGCCAAAAGGATCAGGGAAACCATCCCTAATGACATCCTATTCGCTAGTGAACTGATTTCCCCTCACTTTGGGAGTTCTTCCCCATCCCTCGAAGTCTATACCCAGCTTTACATCTCCACCCCATGTCCAGTCAACGAAGCAGTGGAAGTGATGTGCTGGTGTCTGGAGGCTGTTGGGGCCTGGATGGGTGTCAACAGACTCAAACTCAACACTGATAAGACAGAGTGGCTGTGGGTTTTGCCTCCCAGAGACAATTCCATCTGTCTATCCGTCACCCGGGGGGGGGATTATTGACCCCCTTGGAGAGGGTCCGCAACTTGGGCGTCCTCCTCGATCCACAGCTCACACTAGAGAAACATCTTTCAGCTGTGGTGAGGGGGGCATTTGCCCAGGTTCGCCTGGTGCACCAGTTGCGGCCCTGTTTGGACCGGGACTCACTGCTCACAGTCACTCATGCCCTCATCACCTCGAGCAGTGTTCCCTCTAATTTTTTTTTGGGGGGGGGGGGGCGGAAAAGTATAGTGTCTGAGCGGCAGTCCCTTCGGGACTGGGTGGCACTCTTTCCCTCTCACTCTTTCCCTCTCACTCTTTCCCTCTCGGCTTCTGGGCAGGTTTGAAAAACTCTGAGTTGATGATGATTTTTAAGTGAGCGATTGCTCACTGCTCAGCTTAGAGGGAACTATGACCTCGAGGCTCGACTACTGTAACGCTCTCTACATGGGCCTACCTTTGAAGAGTGTTCGGAAACTTCAGATCGTGCAGAATGCAGCTGCGAGAGCAATCATGGGCTTTCCCAAATATGCCCATGTTACACCAACACTCCGCAGTCTGCATTGGTTGCCGATCGGTTTCCAGTCACAATTCAAAGTGTTGGCTATGACCTATAAAGCCCTTGATGGCATCGGACCAGAATACCTCCGGGACTGCCTTCTGCCACACGAATCCCAGCGACCGGTTAGGTCCCACAGAGTTGGTCTCCTCCAGCTCCCGTCAACTAAACAATGTCGTTTGGCAGGGGAAGAGCCTTCTCTGTGGCAGCTCTGACCCTCTGGAATCAGCTCCCTCCAGAGATTAGAACTGCCCCCACTCTCCTTGCCTTTCGTAAACTCCTTAAAACCCACCTCTGTTGTCAAGTGTGGGGCAACTGAAACATCTCCCCCTGCCTATGCAGTTTTTTGTGTATGATATGATTGTATGTATGTTTTCATATATTGGGATTTCTATTAAGACTTTTAAATGTATTATTGTTATTTTAGATTATAACTATTAGATTTGTCATTATATATTGTTTTTATCATTGCTGTAAGCCATCCCGAGTCTACGGAGAGGGGCGGCATACAAATCTAATAAATAATAATAATAATAATAATAATAATAATAATAATAATAATAATAATAAAACACCTTAATTTTGTTTTCTGCCAAACATAGTTAGAAAGTGAGCTATTGTTTTTTGGCATTTTCCTTTTGAATTCTGCTAACACAGACTTCGGAGATTCTCATGACAGAAACAGAGCTTGAGAACTGCCAGCCATTAGAAAGCTATAAGTCACCATTGAAAGGTTTACCATTGAACCTTCACCAAATGAAGGATGACACTTGCTTATATGAGCACTTACCTCTATTCATGCTTAGGTAATCACATTTGATGTTGGTCCATGTGCACATAGTTCTTTGAAGCAAAAGAGGGTAGAGCTACAAATTAGGAAAGGGAGCCTAGTCATAAACTAAAAAGACCTGACTTCCATGTGAGCTGAGAAAAAGACAAACCTTATTTAAGGAAGCAATATGAGCGCTCCAAATCAGTTTATTCTCCATGCATTGCACCAAAATATGTCTTTTAAGAAAAGTGTTGTATGGGATAAGAGAGGGGGTCTGTTCCCTACAATCCAATAACATCATACCAAATCTCTTTTCATCAAATCTTCATGTATCTTTTTTTTTTTGGCAAGTTGAAAGTTAAATAGCTTTTATTCTTTTCCTCCATTTTAGCAAGAATTTTCTCAATCATAAAGAGATTTTTTTTTTACCATGTGCATATTTCTTGCAAATTGGTTAATTCTTGACCTTTTCAAGCAAAGAGCAAAATATTAACATTTGTCTAAAATTATTAGCATGTGTGCCTTATTCTTTTTTTGTTCTTTCTTATTTTAGTTGTGACTGTATTTGGAAAATATAATGTAATGGAAATGTAGACAGTATTGTTCTTTTGCCCTCTTAAGCTGTTTGACATAAAGTCGAATGTGTGCGTTTAATAATATAAAATAGAGAAAGAAACAAATGTAAAAATTTATAGTAATTGCTATCCAGTACACTATAAAATTGCTTTTTGAATCACAGATGTTTTAATGCAAGTAAGATTAACCTTTGCCTGGCATTTTAGTTCACATAATCCCTACTTTTTTCTTTTTATCCTTCTGGTATGAACAGATGGAATACTGGAATCTCAAATTACCAGTCTCCCTTTTCTACCAATGCCATATTTTCAGCCTGATGAGGTCTTCTAATTGCATAACTGTCCGATTCACTTCTTCACTCCCTCATCTTTAGAGGGCTGTAATGCTATCTCTTTACACTCCAACACAGCTATTGGGGACAGGTCCCTATTTACAAGAGGGTGGAAGAACAATGCTTTGTTGTTCTTTGACTGTCAAAACTTTTAGAATCAAAGCACTTTGCAATCCTTATAAAATATTCTAAAGTAAGTGAAATTTGGAAAAGGGGATTGTTTTATAATGTTGGAAATACATGAGAAAGAAACTTGCATATAGCATTTTTAAAGTTTGTCTGTTTGTGGGGAGGGCTTTGAGTTTGTGTTAATTCCTGGACTGGTCTCTGTAGTTCTAAAAATACTTCTTAAAATCATGAAATTATCACTATCTGTGGTATTTATCTAATGGGCCATGTAATCTCATTTGATTTGTGCATGTCTTTCTTATTCTTATTATATTAGGCCATATAGCTGCAGATGCTTTGGAGTAAATCAGAGATTTTACACATGTAAACCAGATTCTTAATCATTGAATTTGTGAATGGTCACAAATATATCACAGAACAGTTTTCTTGGAGCCAATAATAGTTAAGTTGTTTATAGTGACATAATAGTTGAGTTGTTGCAATAGGATAGGAAGCTTTAGGTCCATCCACTATTTTTCCACTCAATCTATTTTACTAAACTGTTTTGCAGATTAAGTTATAAGAGGAATTATGGTGATTAAACCTTGGAGCTCTGACATAAGCAAACTATACAGCCAGTAACTAACATTGTGCTGTTAGTGCCTAGATGACCTTGATTGATGTCTGAAACTAAATAGAATCAACTCTGGTAAGAAAATGTATGGAATGGGATCTTAGCTAAATAACAGAAGTCTTGCTCTGAATATTTCACTCTAGTTCAAAGGTTCAGATAATGAGAAATATGGAAAATGTCTTGGAAAATCGCCAATTAATTACAGGGACATTGTGATACAGAGGCATTTTGACACGATACAAAAAGACGGCCTTTTCAATATGCCTTTTCATATATCTTATGAAATTTTCTGGCAAGCCTTTTAAAAGTTTAATGCTTTGAAAGCATTTTGTTTCACTTAAATAAAGTCTAACTCTGGTAAAGTAAAAACAACATATTAAAATTAAAAAGTCATAATTTCCTGCTCTACTCACCCATTTTCATCCATTACTGTTTATTTTTTGTGCATAGTTATTTCTTTGAGATCCTCAAACATCAGAGATAGACTTGGACTTCCATAGGTTGTCCATCTTTAATATATAAAGAACATTTTAAAAAAAAATGAGCTAAACCATATTAATCTATTTTAAATTAGGAAATTTGGGCAGATTTGCACCAAAATTATAAGCATGCACTTAAGTGTCTCTTTGATAACAATATACCTGCGATTTCCAGTCATGTTTCCTGTTCTTCTATTGCTCATATAAAGACTTTAATTTTTGCACTTTAATTTATTCTCCTATACAATCATGAATGGTATACCTCAAATAGTAATGTGTTAAAAGGGGCAGCTTTTGTTTGTTTTTATATTAAATTTGAAGGTGGGAAACTGGAGAAAGAAAGTGGTTTTGTTGTATTATATTGTTTTTAACTAATTCATCTCCACTTTGATGCTTCTCTATATAGCTGACACAGTGCATTTCTTCCTGTATTTGTTTCAAGTCATGCTGTTGATCAGAATGATAAGAAAAACACCTTATGCCAGGGCAGCAACAAGCCATTTCCTGTTTGAGTGAAATATGACAAATTTCTGTCTGTTTATAAGAGAGGTACAGTGTGGCTACTACTTGCAAACTTAGCAAAATGCTTTGTGGTGAGATTATCCTTTGATAGTAGAAGTTAGTGCTGCTAGCTAAAACAAAAATAAAATGTCTCAATTCTGAACTGTATCAGCGTTTTAAATTGTCACCTTCTCTACGAGCATAACCTAAATTGTGACATTGTCTATCTGAGCATAGAGCCTCATTTGTAAGCCCCATTTAAAAAGAATTGTGTGTGTGTGTGTTTCAAATTTTGAATTTATTTTGAAGATTTGGGGAAAATCAGTTTGTTTTAAATAAATAAGGATAGTAATTCTAGGCTGATCCAAACCTTTCTTCTAGATCTCCATGAATCAGATTTCAGTCATATTTTGACATCAGTTCACCAGCACATGAACACAAAGACATGCAGATAAAATGACAGTGTGGTGCTTCTTTACCAGATAATGAAATCAATAATTTTATACCTCATAGAGTTCAAGATCACGGGAAGGATTAATACCACTTTATAAGAGCTTGGTAAGGCCACACTTTGAATACTGCATTCAGTTTTGGTCACCATGATGGAAAAAGGATGTTGAGACTATAAAGAGTGCAGAGAATAGTAACAAAGATGATTAGGAAATTGGAAGCTAAAACGTTTAAAGAATGGTTGCAGGAAATGGGCATGGCTAGTTTAATGAAAAGGAGGACCAGGAGAGACATGATAGCAGTGTTCCAATATCTCAGGGGTTGCCACAAAGAAGAAGGAGTCAGGCTATTCTCCAAAGTACCTGAGGGTAAGACAAGAAGCAATGGATGGAAACTAAACAAGGAGAGAAGTAACTTAGAACTAAGGAGAAATTTGCATTAGGGCAAGGGTAGGCAAAGTTGGCTCTTCTATGACATGTGGACTTCAACTCCCAAAATTCCTCAGCTAGTATGATTGGCTCAGGAATTCTGGGAGTTGAAGTCCACAAGTCAAAGAAGAGTCAACTTTGCCTACCTCTGCATTAGGGGAATATAGTAACACTCCGGGTAATGTAGTCCATAACATGTGACCTCATATCTGTGTTCTCATTGGTTATTATGCTATGCCCATCCAGCTGGATAATTGTGCCATGCACTCAAACAGTCATTTTAAAGTCTTATAAAGGACCGTGTAGCAGCCAGCAGATAGGAGAAATGAATCTCTTTTCACTTAGGTGTAATGGGACAGATTATGAATATATTTTCTCTGAAGAATCTCAGCTTGAATATGCAAGTCTATGAGGATGCCAGACAATAAACTTGCATAGAGTTTATCGGACTGAGAAAAGCTTGGAGCAAAACACTGCATATCTATATCATTGGTGGCATCCATCTACATTGGAAAAAGAAATAGTTAAAGCTTTGTGTCCAATATACTTACTTTTGAGAAAGATAAATAATGACTGTTGAGAGGCTGCTTTAGTTTGGTTCTTAGGAGAGGGATTCAAAAGAGCAACATGACAGCATATGTTATCAAATGTACATATGCATTGAAGTCATGTGAGCACAATACTGCATATTTTGCATGTGTGTCATGTTAGCAACCACATATGCATATGATTTCCTGTGTAGGGGAAAAAAAGAACATTCAATATTATGAATAAAATACTTCTCGACTTTCTCAGAAACAAAATTCTTCCATCCATTTTTAAAAACAACACGCAAAGCCTCCATCTCTATATTGGATTCTGTATCCTGCTGTGAGCCATATGGTTGGGCATTGCAAAGTTAGCCCTGATTGTAAAGCAATGCTTTTTAAAGTCTGCAAGTATAAATCTTTGCCACCTATAAACCATTCAGATCAGGGTCCATGATGCCCTACCTTTTCGTGGTTCTGTTTCTGACAGTTGAAAAATAGAATTTCTGGATTAATCTTAAATAATATTTCCTTTGGTACTAAGAGATAAACTATGTATTTCCTTACTTCATACATGCTACTACTTAGCATTTACTTAGGGGAAATCGCTGAGAATATGAGGTCCAATCTTGCTTTTATTGTGGAAACATCAGTATGGGTCTTTAATTAATTCTACAGGTATACCCAATAATGCTTTCTAAAGTTGTATCTAAGAAGAGAATCAGTAAAATTGGTAGCAGGGGTGTTCAGGAAGGTCAAAAGAGTCCTGATAGGAACTGTGCATCTATCATCAAAGTCCTGCCACCTTTTTATGTCTGTTGCATGTAAATAGCAGTCAGGCCTTAAAGCCAAAAATCCAGAACAGTGATGGCAAACCTTTTTTCCCTTGGGTGCCGAAAGATGCATGCTGTCACACATGTGTGAGCAGCTGTGGGCTACAAGGAACGCTAAATTGCACTCACCGCTGTGGCTCGTAATTTTTGGGACCAGCGCAAAATCATGCATGGAGCCGCAGGTAAAACCTCGCCGAAACACGGGCACAATTTTGCTACCTCCCAGGTGCAGAGACAAAATCACGCTGGTCCTGCAAGAACTTACAAGCCGCGGCGGCGTGTGCAATTTAGCGTTCTGGCTCATAGCCCATTGATGTGCATGAGTACCTATAATTCAATGCCCGGGGAGGGCAAAAACAGCTTACCCCCGCCTCCTGGAAGCCCTTTAGAGGCTGGAAATGGCATGTTTCCCAACTCATGGGACCAGTAGGGTCATGTTTCACCCACCCCAGGCTCCAAAGGCTTCCTTGGAGCTAGGGAAGACTAAAAATGCCCTCCACCCTCCCACATCCCTCCAGAGGCTCACTGGAAGCCAAATACACCCCACATGAGCCTCTGTGTGAGCCAAAAATCAGCTGGCTCGCACACGCATGCACATTGCAGCTGAGCTAGGGCAACGGCTCACATGCCAGCAGATATGGCTTCGCTATCACTGGTTCAGAGGTTCTCTTGCAAATTCAGAAGTTATTTTGGCAGAGAAGAGAGTGGGAAGAGGCAAACAATAAATCAGAAACACAGGCTGTAGTTAAAATGTGCACACACACACACAACAACATTTTCCTTTCTCCAGAATCTATTATAAGGACATGAAAGAAAACAGGACATTGGAAATTCTTTAATATAAAATGTTTCTTCTTCCTGAATAGCAGGTGTCTGTTTGTATTGAGTTAGATATTATGCAGGCATCACAATTTAATATTTTACCTTGCTATTTCTTCCATCTTGCACCACACACACAAACTCTCTCCCTTTCTCCCTCTCCCCTCTCTCTTTCCTTTCTTTTCTTTCTTTCTTTCTTTCTTTCCTTTCTTTCTTTCTGTTCTTTCTTTCTTTCTTTCTTTCTTTCTTTCTTTCTTTCTTTCTTTCTTTCTTTCTTTCTTTCTTTCAAAATATTTCCCCAATGGGGGAAAAATAAGTGTTTGAGTGTGCATACATACACAGGCCGCTCTTAAGCCCTGCATCTTCATTGTGGTATACATTTCTTCTTTGCCTCAGAGTTAAATCAGAAGGATTCCTGTGTGACTGAGCCAAGGCCGGAAGCCAACTGAGCGCTTGTGCAGAATTTTGTGTGGTGGTGGGGTGGGGGGTGGGAGGAAGAAACTCAAACCCAGGTGTTATGAAATTTCTGTCACACGGCTCTGCTCACTTGTAAGGCGGTTTTGGTGGTTTTGCACAATAAGGACAGAAGTCCATCGAGGAGGGACAAGCTACCCATATTTCTGAATAAGCAGCAATAGTTTTTATTTTACAGTTAGATCATTGTGTGCAAAATGAATGGCTGGGTTATTTTGATCTCATTTGTATTGAAAGAGTGATTGATTTGGTCAACTCAGTGTTAATACCATGCCTCAAACAAAGCTGTTTGTTGCTGCAAGATAATGCAGAAAGCCTAAAAACAAGGGTATAAAATAACATATAACAAACACTAAAATAATGACCCTCCCCCCCAAATAAAAGTATATAACAGGATTTGGGTGTGTTTTCTTCTCTTTTTCCATCTGTTCTCAATTATAGAGTGTGTCTCTCTCCACTTCAAGGCAAGAGGTACACCCTGAGAACCATTTCAGGACAATATGTGACATCTGTATATGACAGATGGGCTTTTTCAGGTTTCTTCACCATGAGCTTTATTTTCGAGGACCTTTGTCTGAAGCACCCAGGATCTTTTACTTAGGATTTTTTTTTTTTTAAGAAAACAAACAGGGGGAAAAAAATCCTCCCTCTGCAAATGATCTCAACAAAAGCAGTAACCTCTCACTACAACGGAAGAACTTCTCCTCTAACACCCAAATGTGCAAAGGAGTTGCAACCATTGCTACCACATTCTTGATCCTGGCAGGGGGGCAGGCTACAGTATGTCTTCATAGCAATAGTACTTAGACTTATTTACCACTTCATAGTGCTGTACAGCCCTCTCTTACGAGTTTACAGAGTCAGGATGTTGTCCCCAAGAGTGTCTGGGTGGTCCTCATTTTATCCACCTCGGAAGAGTGGAATGCTGAATCAACCTTCAACCTGTTGAGAATTGAACTGCCAAATTCCAGCCAGCAGTCAGTAGAAGTAGCTTGCAATACTACATTCTATCCACTATGCCACCATGGCTCATGAAAGAGCAGAAGCAGAAGAAAATTATTCCTGATTAGGATTGTAGACAGCCATGATAATGGACTTCTCACTCTTACATCTTCACATATGGATTAGATTAGATTAGATTTATTGGATTTATATGCCGTCCCTCTCCGCAAACTCGGGGCGGCTCACAACAATAATAAAAAACAGTACATAATAACAAATCCAATGCCCACCAATCTAATTACAATTTAAAATTAATAAATTCATAAAACAGTCCCAATATATATAAAAAACAGGCACACAGTCAATCAATCAAATGGCAAAACAACATGGGCAAGGGGGAGATGTTTTAGTTCCCCCATGCCTGACGGCAGAGGTGGGTCTTAAGGAGTTTACGAAAGGCAGGGAGGGTGGGGGCAATCCTAATCTCAGGGGGGAGCTGGTTCCAGAGGGCCGGGGCCCCCACAGAGAAGGCTTTTCCCCTGGGTCCCGCCAGATGGCATTGTTTAGTCGATGGGACCCGAAGAAGTCCGACTCTGTGGGACCTAACCGGTCGCTGGGATTCGTGCGGCAGGAGGCGGTCCCGAAGATATTCTGGTCCGGTGCCATGAAGGGCTTTATAGGTCATAACCAACAATATGGAGTATTCTCCAGGCCATGAATGAGTACGATTGGTATTATTGGATTGCCAAGGTTTTTTTTAAAGAAATAACTTTTCTTTCTGAAATTCTCAAGGTTTTCTGAAACAAATTAAACTCTGCCTTGTTTTTTTTCTCAAGGTTTTCTGAAACAAATTAAACTCTGCCTTGTTTTTTTTCTCTCTCTCAATGGTTCACTTTGGACTACCACCCTGCTTGCAGTCAAGCTTAGTTTGTTGCAAGTATATTTCACTCATTTTCCTCTGAGTTCAAAGGTTATGCACATAATCACAGGCGATCCTTAAATGGTCTTCCTTTCATATTGTTATTAGTCGTTTATTATAGATCCATGGAGATAAGCATGAACGGTTGGCAGATAAGGGAGATCTTTGATGAGTCTATGTTTGAAGCAGGAACATTCAGCTTAAAATTATGGATTGATATGAAATAGTGAAATACTATCGATATAGTATGGTTGAGTTTAATGCATCTTCGACATGCTTTAACTTTCTCTCTAAATGCACCCCCAAAAGATCCAATAAGGGTAGCATTTGTGAAAGCCTTTAGATGAAACACATCAGTGGCTTTCAATATTTGTGCCTAAAAGACAGTGACATGTCTTCTAAACAATTACTGTTATCTACCTCAGTTAAATGATTATATATAACTAAACATTCTGGGCCCTATTTTCTTTAGCATACATACCATCTATGCAAGGTTATTGTCTGGCTTCTACATGTCACTTAAAGCTTGATCTGAATTGAATTCTTAGCTTCATACCAGAGCTGGATTTCTTCCGGTTCGGACCTGTTCACCCGAACCAGTAGCAACCTGCTGATGATGCCATGAGGTGGGGCCACGTGGCACGAGAGGAAGTAAACCGGCAGAAAGGTAAGTTAGAACTCAAGACTTCTTCATTGTGTATTGTGTATTATATATTTTGTCTTAAACCAGTATAAGCAAAGTTGATTCCAGAGGTCATAGAAACATAGAAGATTGACAGCAGAAACAGACCTCATGGTCCATCTAGTCTGCCCTTACACTATTTCCTGTATTTTATCTTAGGATAGATATATGTTTATCCCAGGCATGTTTAAATTCAGCTACTGTGGATTTGCCAATCACGTCTGCTGGAAGTTTGTTCCAAGCATCTACTACTCTTTCAGTAAAATAATATTTTTTCATGTTGCTTCTGATCTTTCTCCCAACTAACTTCAGATTGTGCCCCCTTGATCTTGTGATCAAGAGGTCAGTACAGACATCTATCTTGGAAATTTGGTTTTTGGTGCCACTGAGAAAGGCTCCATGCATTGTCTCATACCATAAATGGGAAAGTAAGAAGATTTTTAAAGCAAGGCCTTGAAGGTGGTTTGCAATGTTTACAGGATGTACACAGATAGAAAGGTTTTAATGGTGATTTCAAAGCAAACAAGATAATTGGCATCAAACTTGCAAAGTGATTTTCATTTGTTTGTAATTAAGTAAGTATAAATTATTTTCCTCCGCAGATTTAAATGCATTTCTTGTAAAAATGTGTTTCAAATGCATTTCTTTTAAAAATGTGTAGAAGTTTTTATACGCTTATACAAATATGTTTGCACTTGTTTCTTATTTTCATATATTAATGCAAGAGTCAGTAGAGTTTATAAATGACTAAAGGCAAAATGCACACAAGTTAGTTCCATGAACAGCAATCCTGAAAGTGCTTCTCCCTTTCATGAAATCTCTGAGTTTCTGAAAAAATATAATGAAATGTTTCAGGATATGGCAAAAAAACCCCCCAAAAATGCAAATACACAGAGACAATACAGGGAAAATGTAGGATTGATTTTTAACCTGCTGAGTCAAATTCCCTGATCAGTATCTCCATGGGGTGGAAGAAGTTGAAAAATCAAGATGAAGGTTATGATTATATTACTGAAGTGTCACTCTTTTTTAACATGGATCACACTGTTGTGCAGGGTTTTGACTATGGGTCTTCAAACTTGGCAACTTTCAGCTGGCTGGAGAATTCTGGGAGTTGAAGTCCACAAGTCTTAAAGTTGCCAAGTTTGAGGACCCCTGGTCCTGACCATCCTGAGGATACCAAATTAAACATCTATATTAAGTATTATTCAGTAACTAATTGCTGCCTTGCCTCTACCTGTATCACATCACTTGATGATTTGTTTTGGATTCCACCCTGGTTGGTTAGGATCTAAAATATTCCAGATCCAAGCTCAATGCAGGATCTTGAGAAATGAACACATCGTAATGTTACAATGTTTTTGCTTATCCAAAAAATAAGAATGCAATTAGATTCTTTCTCCCCAGAATTTGTTCAGGTTGAAAGGTACAGATATTTTTCCGCTTAAAGCACATATATGCTCACAAAGTATATATGCATATAGTTCTTGACAAATTTTATCCATCAAAGGCAGACATTATATAATGCAAGCAAAATGTGGAATGATTTGTTAGCTATGATTTATGGAAGGATAAGTCAAGACTTTCACTATGGCCTTCAGAGTGCACTTCAAACAAGCCCCATGCTTGACAAAGTGTGGGGGGAGGAAGATTTTAGATGAATTCATCTTTTTTTTTTCCCAGACAGAAAGACAAGTTGTATTATTTATACCTTGACACAAACATACCACATTTGAAGTGGGATGGGGAGGGAAGTGGATAAGATGACAAAGGGGTTTTAGATCTCGTCCACTCCCAGAGGGGATATGTGCACCTGTTTCTAACCACTAAAAGGACGTTAGGCTTTCTGAAATGTGACCAAATTATAGATAGAAGAACTGTCAAGATAAAATGTGAGATAATTTACACGGCAAGGTCAAAATTTAATCATTTGTGTCATTGCTTTAATATGTCATGACTTTTCACAGATACTTAAACAAACATGTTAAAATCAGGGCAATATCTTTTTCAGAAGCTGATTATGTGTTGTTTTGGAGGGTTGTTGTTATTATTATTATTATTATTATTATTATTATTATTATTATTTTGCCACAAGAAGCTTGTTCAAGTTAGCTTTTATAGGCCATCCAGACAAGTTGGGTGGAGGGAAGAGGTGATAAACAGTGGTTTCCTCTCTCTGCTTTGAATGTGGCTAGATTCTCAAAGGTGCAACAGACAGCAATAATTATAATTTAGGTTGCTCCCTCTTTTGGGAAAAAAAACCACACAAGAGGCCCAGCAGGGATTAAGAGACCACAAGGTCCCTTTTACAGAGTTTCCAACAGTCCATTTCATAGAAAGCATGAATTTATGACCGTGGGAAATAGCAAACAGATATGACCCCACCAGAATCATTGTCTCAAGGGATTTTGTCTTGCTTATCAAATAGTCCATAGGTTGATCTTTGGGCTTTATTTAGCCTATTAGATATCTTAAGCTTGATTTCATTCCTGAGTATGAGAAAATAATGAAGCTCCCATTTTTAGGTACCCCAGCTAAACCACATTAATGAGATAGAGCAATGAACAACTGAGTTCCATAAAGGAATGATTTTGAGCAGGAAAATAATAGTAACTGCAGGAAAAATTAACTCTCTCTTCCTGTGAAGTTGTATTCACTATTTGTATTTACATATACAAATAAATGAATGGGTCTGGTCTTCACACACACACACACACACACACACACACGCACACATACACGTAAAAAAAAGTGTCATCTCTGTAGTCAGCATCTAACATGGGTATATTTGTGCTTACATTTTGTAAAAATGTGTAGAGAGAATGCTATGGAACTATGGTAGAAGGGATCAGGAGGTAGACCTTTTCTGTTACCGTATCCACTGTCAGGCCAAAGCCATTTTATTAGGGAGCTTAGGCCTGCCACACTTTATACTATTTTATTTTGCATTTTCTACCGTGGGAGAATGGAAGAGGAGATTGTATGAGGTTGGTAGTAAATAGCCATAATAAATTATTTCTAGGAAGCCAAGGCCATCCTTTGTTTCTGCACCTCTGCACCTGCACTGAAGGAGATGGGTGACTCTGCCAGCATGGCAATAGAAGAGTGGACAACATGATGGATTTGTGCATGTGAAGGCAAAGATTTGAACTTTCAACTGGGTGGGGAAACCTGGGAAGCTTCAGATTCGGGGTTTCATCCAGATGTGCCAACATGGCTCTATTAATAAACTGGCACTTTGAGGAATACTTTGTCTTTGACTCTGATTTAATTTTGGATGCTATTTGGAGTATTGACATTCATCTTATGTCTATGTCATCAGGCCTGGGGGTCCCAGGGGACTGGGGAGATCTTTCAGTGGTTCCATTACTGTACCTAACACTCTTGTCCTTGTGCTTTTAGTGCTTAACAATGAATGTTTTATTGTTGTTGTTTTTAAATTAAATGCTAGTATACAGCATTCAGAGCCACTTTTTAATGACATGGGAAGCAATACAAATTTGATAATTGATAAAAAATTAAATGAAATAAATCAATCAATCAATCAATAAATAAAGTATAGTTTCAGTCAAGGGGAAAAAGCAAAAAAAAAAGTATTCCGACTGATGCATAATATCATAGTAAAAGAGCCAGCATGATACTTCCAACAACATATTGATTAACTTATTTAATAATTTGTTAAATAATCAAGCTGCCTACATGAGTTTTCCAGATGGTCTTCCATCCAAGCACCTGGCTTGGGCCAGCTTTGCCCAACATTTTTATTATACTATATTTCATATTCTTTCAAACCATTCTTTGTTCCTTCCAACTTTGGCGTAGTATGTCTCACCATTTTGATTCCTTCCACAACTATATCTGAAAAAAGTATCTAGATATCCTAACAATGGGCGAGTTCCAAGCAATGACACTGACCCACCACATGGTTAGTATGATCTGTGATTCAACTTTAAATGTCATTCTAATTGTCGGCAATCACAAATGAGAAACACCTCATACCCTTTTGCAAGCCAAGCAGTTTCGTTTATATGTATAATTGAATAATTTCACTGAAGGAAATCAGAAATGACAGTTTATTGGGAGCCTATAATTGCAATGGACTTCTCTATCTTTCTGTTATTAAAATCTGGCATTTTTGGCCACTTTTCTTGAGTAGAGAAAAGAGTGTAAACACAACTTTGCCAAGCTGGGGAAACCATCTTCATAGATACAAAATGCTTGCGACATTGATCTGAAAGCTCTACCTGTCTCTTCCTTTCATTTTTACACCACCAGCACTTGGAATGGTTACATGCCTGGTGTGAGGAAGAAAGAAATGATAACTGAACTAGAAGCCACCAGCACTGTTGTGATCTAATTAGCAAAAAACACGTCTAGCCAAGAGATGAACATTTGTTGAAAGGGAAAGCCAGTATTAACACAGGTTTGTAGAATAGGTCCTGCCAGAAAGTGCTTATAGGCAGACACTAAGAGGTTTGAATATCATGCATGGAGCTTTAGAGTAATCCCGGATTCCAGCACAATGCACTTCTACTATGTGCTGTGTCAGTGGTTATTAGATTATTTCTACTGTAGGCAAGGTTTCAGAAGAGTTATGGCCCAAAGTAAAGATGGACTTTACTCTCTTCTTCCATCTTGTAAATTTTGTCCCATTATCCGGGAGCTTTTGGAAAATATAAGGCACTATTTGCATGCAGACAATATGTGTTGCTCTTAAGAATGAACAAGAATTTCAGTAATTTTTTTCAAAGGGAAAAAAAAAGAATTTACCTCCAAACAACACATTTCTGCATAAATTCTTTTGGAAAGAATTTTTCTTTAAAAAGAAAAGTGAATAGGAAATTCCTACCACACCCCAGATTGACCAATTTAGACATTCCTAATCAGTCTTCAAGGAAATTATCAAATTGACAGTACAAATTTCAAAGATCCATGTATAATCTAACTTGGCTACATTGTATTGTGACAATTGTTTAAATTATCTGCATTTCAAATAAGATTTCAGTGAATAATTTATACTTTTGCAGACTATTTTCCTACTGTGTACTTGTTCTTCACCCAACATTTTTGGGGAGCTCAATGTCTTTCAGAATAGAATCATTTTTTTTTTGGTCAAATGTAAGAAATAATGAGTCGATGCATTTTCATCGGATTTTTAAAAAAATACTGACAGATTATGGGATTTAAGAATAGGAGGAAGAAAGTGAAAACATGAGCATTAATTATTCTTATTTCCATTTCCAGCTATGAACAATAGATTTGTTACCAAACTTTGCTAGATCTAAATACATAAACAAATTTAGAAATCAAGGAGAACAGCTGCAGAATTTTGGTAGAAATAATGCATTGTTTTTTTATTTCTAGGTAATGTACCTTTTATGATATTCATACACTGATTCAAATTGGAATTCTCAAAATAGTCCAGCTAAAATTTGGTGACGCTTCTCACAAAGCTTTAACTCTCGGCATTCACAGAGTACTTGAATACAGAGTGTTAATCAAACTATGCCACAAAGAAGACTGAACTGATGCAGGCATTATCTATGTGCTGTGTGATACATTAATCAGATCTGTAATTCAGCTTTCCCCAGCTTGAACTCTCTAAAGTGTTGAAAATGAATCTTCCTGAATTTCAGACCTTTGTGGGCCATTTCCATTCTGCCCCATTAAGGGAAAATATTTTAATTGGTACATGAAGTTTTCCTTTGAAGGCTCTTGTCCATTCATTGAAGTGTCAAGGACCATGGTGTTCTTGTACTAGGGAATGGCATATAGAGTTGTATTTGTTCTAGTAGAGTATTCTAGTACAGTAGAGTCTTCGGAGAGGGGCGGCATACAAATCTAATAAATTATTATTATTATTATTATTATTATTATTATTATTATTATTATTATTATTTACAGGAGTGGGCTGCTGCCTGGCTGGGGGGGAATACAGTGGGGCAGCAAAATGGAGCTCCACCCCAGAGCACCCAATTTGCATTGAAAGATAGAAACATAGAAACATAGAAGACTGACAGCAGAAAAAGACCTCATGGTCCATCTAGTCTGCCCTTATACTATTTTCTGTATTTTATCTTACAATGGATATATGTTTATCCCAGGCATGTTTAAATTCAGTTACTGTGGATTTACCAACCACGTCTGCTGGAAGTTTGTTCCAAGGATCTACTACTCTTTCAGTAAAATAATATTTTCTCATGTTGCTTTTGATCTTTCCCCCAACTAACTTCAGATTGTGTCCCCTTGTTCTTGTGTTCACTTTCCTATTAAAAACACTTCCCTCCTGGACCTTATTTAACCCTTTAACATATTTAAATGTTTCGATCATGTCCCCCCTTTTCCTTCTGTCCTCCAGACTATACAGATTGAGTTCATTAAGTCTTTCCTGATGCGTTTTATGCTTAAGACCTTCCACCATTCTTGTAGCCCGTTTTTGGACCCGTTCAATTTTGTCAATATCTTTTTGTAGGTGAGGTCTCCAGAACTGAACACAGTATTGCAAATGTGGTCTCACCAGCACTCTATATAGCGGGATCACAATCTCCCTCTTGTTATACCTCTAGCTATGCAGCCAAGCATCCTACTGGCTTTCCCTATGTTGAAAGATGTTGAAAGAAAACATCTTGCATAAGCCACGCCCACAGTGTGGTAGTACAAATTTTGGTAGCCTTTCACTGAGTATATAATATATATATTATATACTATATACTATGTACTATATTAGTATATATAGCAGAGTATATATTAGTATA
Source organism: Erythrolamprus reginae (assembly GCF_031021105.1). Taxonomy (NCBI): domain Eukaryota; kingdom Metazoa; phylum Chordata; class Lepidosauria; order Squamata; family Dipsadidae; genus Erythrolamprus; species Erythrolamprus reginae. The sequence continues at coordinate 53,174,750 of NC_091950.1, forward strand.
TATAGCAGAGTATAATAGAGTATAAGACTGATTGTTGCAAGTATGGTTTTATAATACATGTGATTTTAGTGATGTTTTTAATTGGGTTTTTTTTTTACTTATACTGTATTTATACTTGTTTTTAGCCACTCAGAGCCCATTTGGAGTGAGTGGCATATAAAAGCAGTAAGTAAGTAAGTAAGTAAGTAAGTAAGTAAGTAAGTAAGTAAGTAAGTAAGTAAGTAAGTAAGTAAGTAAGTAAGTAAGTAAGTAAGTAAGTAAGTAAGTAAGTGTTCTGTCTGGGTCACTCCAGAAGCCAATACCAACCCAAAAAGAGAATCCAGACACACTGGTAAAAGGCAAAGGCAGTTTATATAATTCAAGGAAAACACAGGTAACAGAAAATGTCCTTACAAACAGGAAAAACACTGGAACTTCAAATATATACACGAAGGGAATAGTCCATGAAGCAATACCAGATTCTTGCTGCCAAGACGAAGCTGTAGATAGCAAACAGACGCCTCCCATGAGTCTTCCAGACTGCGAGGCCACAAGCCAAGATCAGAGACGCTGAGAATCAAAACAGGTCACCGCAACTCCAATTGATAACACTCCACATGGCTTCAAGGCCTTGCCTGCCTTTTAAACCCTGCTGATGAGGACCACACCCAAACCCAGCTGTTTCTAATTCAATGGTGAAAATATTTCTTTAACTGCTCCTTTTGTTGCTCTGAACGTCTCTGTCTCATGTCAATGACAGCTTGTGCGTCATCACCTAATGACTCCAAGCTACTGGCTGGGGAGAGCCCCCCCCCCCGGGGGATCTCATGCTGTTCTCCTTCATCCCATTCCTGACTCCTCTCCCCCGTCCGACTGTTCAGCCCCCTCCTCTGCGCTGTCATCCTCCTCCGGGCATGGAGCCAGCAGAGACACAGCTGGTCCCTGAGCAGCCTCAGGCTGAATCACAACAGTAAGTAAGTAAGTAAGTAAGTAAGTAAGTAAGTAAGTAAGTAAGTAAGTAAGTAAGTAAGTAAGTAAAATAGTGCCAATACCCAGGTACTTCAGAGATGCATAGGAGAAATCTGTGACAATGCCCGAGAGAGAATTCTGGGCATGCATTACATGGATACATGGATTAGAGTTTTCTTTGAGAGAAAGCAAGCAAGATTCCCTCAAACAGTTAAACACAACAACTGCGGACAATGAGATAATCTTATTCCTAATGCTCTGATGAGTGTGCCAGTCTTATTAGGTGGGAGACTGATGGTAGTTAGTGGCCCAGGCTGAAAGCATGCAGCTTCATTCATTTAAGAAAGAAAGAGTAGCCAAGTAAATGAATCTTGCAAAGGACAGGTAGGTTAGAAATGAAAGACACATGTACAATATACCAGAAAGTGAACTCCCTTCCCCCCATTTAGCAGACCCAGAGATGCAGATTGTCATCCAATTAAAGGCTGAAGGAAGGTTTGATTAATCTATCACAAGCAAAAGGGCCTGGCTTCAGTCACTAATCGGAGAGGTGTGAAAGCAGCATGTTGGTCTCTGGAGACCTCCTTGGCTCCTGCATTAGTGTGATCAGGTGCTCCTGCATAGTCAGATTCTGGGACAACTGTCTCTTTTGAATTATAGCTAATTGTAAGGAGGGACTTACAGTTCAGACAACTGAGACAGAGATGCTTCATATGAACTTGAGCTATAAAAGGACACTGTTTGGACTCAAAGACAAACTTCTTTTTCTGATTCAAGATACAGAATGAAGATAAAATGGGGGAAAAAACCCTTGTGTGCTATTGAAACTCTTTGGATAAGTTTGATTCAACTGAAGCAATTAACAGGTGCATTATTGTTTATTAAAAATGTTTGTTTTTCTTCCCAGGAAAGAGAGTTAAGAAAATTTTAAGCAACATTTTGCTTAATATTCTGAAACATATTTGAAATAAGAACCAGGGAACATAGGACAAACCGTGCTGGATTAGATCAAAAGCCTATATTTGCTTCTGGTCAAATACTTTCCTTTGTTCGTGTTCTCTATGCCATAGTTTTATACATTTCAGTCATTGTGCCTGTCACTTGGTTTCTTTCTTTTTAAATGAAAAGGTTCTTAAGTTTTGTATTGTAACTGTATTTTAGCTTTTGAGCTAAAAAGACATTTTTTTCAAGTTCTTGTTCCGAAAGTGTCTTCCCAAATAGTGAGAGATAAAAAGCAGCAGTTGAATTTTTTTCTGAGGGGAAAAAATCCCAATATGAATCTTGTATCCTTCAGTATGTTTTTAATGTCTACACTTCTTCCTGGAAATGACCCCACAAAATTTGTAGAAACATTTGTAAACAGAGCAATACATTTTTTAAAAGTCCAGATAAATACCCGGCCAACGGTTTTAACCGTCGGCCGGAGTTGCCTCAGGGGCGGGGGGGCGACAATGATGCAGCTCTTTTAGCTGCGAACTTCCGGGTTCTTCGGAAACCGGAAGTTCGGCTTTTGGCAGCGCGCCAATGAGAGCGCGCTGCCGGCTTGCTGAGGCGGGCCCACAGATCGCCCTATTTAAAGGGCGATCTGCAAGGGTCCCGCACTGTTTTGCTTTTAACAAACAGCCTGCTTTTGGTGCTGGCTGTTTCGGGACGGCGATCGGCAGCGGAGAGGCAGCGGATCGCTTCTGCTGGGAGAACGGGGCCTATCGAGGCCTCGGCAGGCTTGCTGGGTCAGGGGCTTGCGGGCCTCTGACTCGTCCATTTATTTTCTTGCTTTTAGAGCGGAGAGTAGGGCAGCCTACTCTCCAGGGGGGTGGGGGTAGGTCGCGGCGGGGCCCGGAGGCCTCGCCCGGTAGGCAGTTGTTGCTGATTCAGAGGCTTTTGCCTCTGAGTCTTGATTAAGCATTTTGTTTTATTTTTTAGGTTAATTTTGGTTTAGTTGTTGGGAAAGGTTGGTGCCCAGGGTACAGGGGGTTGTAGGGTAGGCCCCTTCCCCCGGGGGGAAGCTAACCCACCCACCCCAGCCTCGAACCCTCCCCCGATACCCCCCTCCCCCCATTGGAGTTTGTTGGCAAAGGAAGGGTAGGGTGGTAAGGGGTGGACAACCCCCTCCTTTTTTAGTTGGGGGGCATAGGGGTTTGGGTTCTGTGAGGTGGTGGGCCTTGTTTGGGGGTGGTGGGATTAGGTAGGGTGACCTAGTGGTTCCCTACGGTCCCAGGGGCTCCCATTAAGAAGCCACACCTAGGTAGGCTTTGGGGCTTCCGATTGGTGGGTTTGCCCAGGGTTTTAGGACCTCAGTACCTCCCATCCGGGTGGCTGAGGGGGAATAAGCCCAATTTTTGGGCTTGTTATTTGTATTTGGCTGGTGATTGGGTGGCCTGTTTGGTATGGGCCCCAGGAAGCGCGTAGCTACTCAGGCTCCGCAGGGCCCTCGCCCTCGGAGGGCCAGGGTCCCATCTTTATGGGCTAGGGAGGCGGGGGTTATAGTTCCCACCCCCCAGGTGCCACCCCCTCCTGCCGCCCAGGCCCCTCGAGGCCAGGAACCTGTTGTATTGGCTCAATCGTTTTCTGCTCTCTTAGATCGCCTGGACCGCATGGACGCCCGCTGGGAAGCCACCTTCGGGGCACGCAGTCGATCCGGGCCCTCAGCGGCATTGGGAGCCCCTCCTGTTGCTGGGCATGCGCAAGAAGCTTCGGACCAGAGCGACCCTGTGGCACGGGATGCCAGTTCTGCGGCCGGGGCCCTCGGGGCCCCATTGGATGGCAGGGGTGAGTCTCTTTCCATCGCACCCACACCGGTTGTTCAGGGGTTACCCACCTTGACCCCCCCGGCAGGACCGGCCGGCTTGGGCCCTCCTTTGGGGTCCAGCACGCCCATGGTCTGCTCCCAGGTTTGGGGGGCGACCGCACCGCCGGCTTCGGTTCCAGCCGGGGCGCCAGTGGTGAACACGGGGTCTTTGCTTGGCACGACTGGGGTGGCAGGGATCCAGGTAGCCCCCCCGGGGGTGGGAGGATCTGTGGTTTTGCCTGGATTGGCCAGCCTTCCGGCGGCCGTGTCTTCTGCGGGGGTGACCAATAACAGCGTGGCCACCTTGACCGACCCCATGGCGGCTGCCATGGGGGCGGTACCTGTGGGACTTCCCTCGACTCCTTTAGGGTATCATTTGCACCCCTCAATTAGAGATAAGATTTGGAGGGGGGAATATATTGACCTCTATACCCTATTGAATAGGGAAGTTCCCAAAAAGGAAAAGGATGAGGAGGCCCGTACCGATCGGGCCAAGAAAGTCAAGGTACCTAGGTCTTTCAGGTCTTGGCTTTACGCCTTCCTGACATATGCCACCATTATCATACAGAAGGAGCTGGGTAGGGCCACGGCGCTCCTTAAGTACATTGACCTCATTGCCATGGCGCACTTCGAGGTCAAAGGGGATGCCTGGCAGAACTACGACGAGGCGTTCCGGATGAGGGTGGTGTTTGACCCCTCTCTGCCCTGGGATCGGGAGGTGCCCGATCTATGGTTTCAGGCGACCCACAAGAGCGGGTCGGGTCAAAGGACCGATAGTGGTCATTTAATGGAGGAGGAGCCGGCTGCGCCCCGCACGGTTGCGGGGCAGGGTGTTCGAACCACCCCGCTTTGTTTTGAGTACAGCGCCAAGGGCTCTTGCGCTCGCTCCTCCTGTAAGTTCCGACATGCCTGCGGGAAGTGCGGGGGTTCCCACGCCACGCACATGTGCCCGCATCCCGGGAAAAACAGGAACGGCAGGGACAAGAACAGGCCCGCCGTTCCTGCGACTCAAGGGCCCCAGTCTGGTCAGGCTTGAGCACTTGACTGAACTCTTGCGGGGATATCGCCCACCCGAGAGGGCAGCTGCTATCCTGCAGGGCTTTAGTGAAGGCTTCAGAATTCCGTATCAGGGTCCCCGTAGGGCCTTTATGTCAAAGAATTTGAGGTCCCTTCAAGGTAATGAGGAGTTAGTTAGGATCAAGATTAAGAAAGAGGTAGACGAAGGGAGGGTCCTGGGCCCCTTTCCCTCCCCTCCCATCCCGAATTTAAGGGTATCCCCCCTTGGGGTGGTACCCAAGAAAGCCCAAGGTGAGTACCGGTTGATTCACCATCTTTCTTTCCCACGGGGGGAGTCGGTGAACGACTTCATACTGGAAGACCTGTGTTCAGTCCGCTGCGCCTCGTTCGACGCGGCAGTAGCTATGGTCCGGGCTTGCGGGGTCGGGGCGCTAATGGGCAAGAGCGACATTAAGTCTGCTTTTAGGCTCCTGCCCATACACCCCGACGATTTCGATCTCCTGGGTTTCTGCTTTGAGGGAAGTTTTTACCTGGATCGAACTCTCCCCATGGGGTGTTCGATTTCATGCGCTCTCTTTGAGAGCTTTAGCACTTTCCTCGAGTGGGCGCTCAGGAGTCGAACTGGGTCCAGGTCGGTCATCCACTATTTAGATGACTTCCTGGTGGCAGGCCCGGTGGGCACACCTCAATGCCAAGCCCTGATGGTGGCATTTGAGGGGCTATGTGCTTATTTAGGGGTGCCCCTAGCGCCAGAGAAAACGGAAGGGCCGTCCTCTAAGATGTCCTTCTTGGGTATAGAGCTGGACTCCTCCACGCAGTCTTGCAGACTGCCGGAGGACAAGCTGTTGAAGATAAGGCTCAAACTGGAGGAGGTAGCCAGCCTGAAGAAGGTGACCCTCAAGCAACTCCAGGAGCTTACAGGGCTGCTTAACTTCGCTTGCCGGGTAATTGCTCCCGGTAGGGCGTTTTTACGCAGACTGTATTCCGCCATGCAGGGTTTGAGCTCGCCCCATCACCATGTGCGGCTCAGTGTTGGGGCCAGAGAAGACTTTCCTGGCCCACTTTAATGGGATTTCCTTCTGGCGGCAAGATTTGCTTCTCCAAGCAGACTTGCAATTGCACTCTGACGCCTCGGGTTCCCTTGGCTTCGGGGTGATGCTAGGAGGGAAGTGGTGCCACCGGCTGCGGCCGGTATAGGAAGGGATCTCACATTCCTAGAATTTTTTCCCTTAGTAGTGGCGGTTGAACTGTGGGGCAGTCAGCTCGCCAATCGGGTGGTTCATTTCTGGTGTGACAACTTGGCGGTTGTCCACGTGGTAAATTCTTTGTCTTCAAAGAATGAGAGGGTAATGCACCTGGTCCGATTTTTCGTCAGTAAAGCCTTGGCTCTGAATGCACTGTTCTTGGCACGCCATGTGCCGGGGTTAGAGAACGGTGCGGCTGACGCTTTATCCTGTGGACAGCTTGCCAGGTTCCGGGCATTGGCGCCCTGGGCACAATGCACACCAGAACAGATGCCAGGACACTTATGGAGCCTGGCGGGGCTGTAGAACCATGGAGGCAAGAGGCAATTCGGGCCATTGGGCTGTCGATAGCCCCAAGCACCCGTGCTGCATACCTCCGGTCAGGTAAGGAGTTTATGGAGTTCAGGGTTAGTAAGGGCTATAGGCAGATGTGGCCCGTACCGGTCGACCAGTTGTTAGAGCACTGCGTGCTGTTACACCAACGTGGTCTGAATGTGAAAACCATTAGGGGCAAGTTGGCAGGCCTGGCGTTCATCGCCAAAGCTCAAGGGTTCCCTGACACGTGTAGTGACTTTCGGGTTAGGAGAATGTTAGAAGGGTGGTCCCGGGAACGGCCGCCACCAGCGGCTGATGCCCGGCAGCCCTTATCCATATTACAGCTGTCGGCCTTAAGCCACACGTGGATCAGGTTCTGCACTTCGCACTATGAAGCCTGCCTTTTCCATGCGGCAGCGACTACGCTCTTTTTCGGGGCTTTTCGGGTGAGCGAAGTTTTAGCCAGCTCTGTTCGGGACAATAGCATGCGCGCGCTCCAGCGGAGCGACATGCAGCTACGAACTAGTGGGTCTCCATACGCCTGCGACAGTCGAAGACGGACCAGCATGGTCGCGGTGTGGAGATTGCTTTGGCACCAACGACTGATGGTGCCGTTTGCCCAGTGGCGGCTTTAACCGCTTTTTGCGCTAGTTGTGGGGAAACCCCGGGATTTTTATTTTGTCACTGTAATGGGGCCCCCTTAACTAAGTAACAATTCTGGGCGGTTACTAAGCGGGCCCTTGAACAAGTGGGCGCGGACCCCTCCAGGTTCGGCACACATTCATTTCGTATAGGCGCGGCTACCACAGCCGCCACTGCTGGTTTTGCGGATCGCCACATTATGGCCGTAGGCCGTTGGAGGTCTGCAGCCTTTTGTTCATACGTCAGGCCCCCCCGATAGGGACCCGTTTTGGCCGTGTTAATTTTCTGTTTGTTGTTTCAGCTGTTGCTGGTTCCCGGCCCGCAGTTTGGCTCATGGGCCACAGTTTCGTGTTTTGGGCCGGCCGTTTTGCTTCAAGGTCTCCTGTCGGATCGCAGCTTTCCCTGGGCTCGAAGATGGACGTTGTATGGATGGGCCACAGGGGAATGCGCTGGGTGGGGCTTCGCCCCCTGTTTTTTGGACGGTGTCGATCCGAGGGAGCCCCCGAGTTGTTGGTGATCCACCTCGGGGGTCAACGATCTCGGTGTTTTGAGCGGCTTGTCGGTGAGCATCCAGGCTCGCGAGGACCTTCGGGCCATCGCAGCCGCGTATCCAGGCACACGTCTTGTGTGGTCTGAGATCCTGCCCAGACTTGTCTGGCGGGATGCTGTTTCACCCAAAGCCGTTAACAAGGCCAGGTTGAGGGTCAACCAGGCCATTGGGAAGGTGGTTAGGGAGTTAGGGGTGTGTGTAGTGAAGCATCCCCATATAAAATTTGGAACCCCCTGGCTCTACCGAGCCGACGGCGTTCACCTCTCAGAGGAGGGGAATGCCATTTTCCTGTCGGGCCTGCAGAGGTGCCTCCAGGAATTGGTGTAGGAGGCTGGGTGGGGGTCGGGGGGGCCAAGATTGAGATCTGACCCCCCCCCCCTCCGTGGCAGGTTTCGGGTGGAAATGGGCAATTAGATGCAACTGCGCATGCTCCTTTCAGGGCATCATTAAAGGGTGATGGACCGCCTCTCTCCAGGAACCAGAGGTTCGAGCAACGTCGGGGATTGGAGAGAGGATGTCCATGGGAATCACCGGATCCAATGTCCCACGGGGATTGGAGGGTGATCTCCTCCCACACGCATAGGCGTGGCTAGGATCCAGGTGAAGGTGGTACCTTCACCTGGTTCAGCAAGGAGTTATTGCCCAATGTTGCCAAAGAATGTTATGGTAGGAATTTCCGCCCCGTTAGTTTTTGCTCTGCAGGTCCTTAGTTTGTTTTGAATTAAATATTCAAATTTATTTATGCAAATTTATTTAAAGTTATTTAAAGTTATTTAAATATGTTAATTAATAAATGACTCTTAATTAATCCACAATCCATGTCTCAGCGCCTTTACTCCGCCTCCGGGGGCAAATACCCGGCCAACGGTTTTAACCGTCGGCCGGAGTTGCCTCAGGGGCGGGGGGCGACGATGATGCAGCTCTTTTAGCTGTGAACTTCCGGGTTCTTCAGAAACCGGAAGTTCGGCTTTTGGCAGCGCGCCAATGAGAGTGCGCTGCTGGCTTGCTGAGGCGGGCCCACAGATCGCCCTATTTAAAGGGCGATCTGCAAAGGTCCCACACTGTTTTGCTTTTAACAAACACCCGCCCACCCTCCGCTATCACCAGTGTGTCCTCCAGAGGTCGCCTCGGGGCCGAATAGGAATTTTTTGCGGCCTCCCCTTTAGAGGTGGCCGTTTTTTCGCCTATTCCACACTGACGGGTGCGGATTGGATTGGTTAGGGGGTGAGGTGCATTTAGATAATAAATAGGCCTCCCTTTGGTCATTGGGGTTTGGCAGGTTTGGGGTGGAAATGGGCAATTAGATGCAACTGTGCATGCTCCTTTCAGGGCATCATTAAAGGATGATGGACCGCCTCTCTCCAGGAACCAGAGGTTCGAGCAACGTCGGGGATTGGAGAGAGGATGTCCATGGGGATCACCGGATCCAATGTCCCACGGGGATTGGAGGGTGATCTCCTCCCACATGCATAGGCGTGGCTAGGATCCAGGTGAAGGTGGTACCTTCACCTGGTTCAGCAAGGAGTTATTGCCCAATGTTGCCAAAGAATGTTATGGTAGGAATTTCCGCCCCGTTAGTTTTTGCTCTGCAGGTCCTTAGTTTGTTTTGAATTAAATATTCAAATTTATTTATGCAAATTTATTTAAATTTATTTAAAGTTATTTAAATATGTTAATTAATAAATGACTCTTAATTAATCCACAATCCATGTCTCAGCGTCTTTATTCCGCCTCCGGGGGCAAATCAAAATGGCTTCATCAGAGCATTAGCAGGCTTAAGACAAAAGACACTAAATATTACTAGAGTCAAAATATATTCTTATAAAATCCTTTCATACATGTCTGCTAAAGAAAACTCATATCAAAACATGTCAGGCAGATTTTTTTTCTAAAAACTTTCTTTTACACCTATCTTTCTCAATGTACAGCTGTTGTTATTTGGATTTTAAATTTAGACAGGATATTTTATTTAACATTATGCTAATACATGGTGGGTAGGACTTTGTTATATGACCTACAATAAACTACTATCTGCTTGTTTTGCTTGCCTGCCTGCCTGCCTGCATATCTATCTATCTATCTATCTATCTATCTATCTATCTATCTATCTATCTATCTATCTATCTATCTATCTATCTATCTATCTATCTATCATAGAAACATAGAAACATAGAAACATAGAAGACTGACTGCAGAAAAAGACCTCATGGTCCATCTAGTCTGCCCTTATACTATTTCCTGTATTTTATCTTACAATGGATATATGTGGATTTACCAACCACGTCTGCTGGAAGTTTGTTCCAAGGATCTACTACTCTTTCAGTAAAATAATATTTTCTCATGTTGCTTTTGATCTTTCCCCTAACTAACTTCAGATTGTGTCCCCTTGTTCTTATGTTCACTTTCCTATTAAAAACACTTCCCTCCTGAACCTTATTTAACCCTTTAACATATTTAAATGTTTCGATCATGTCCCCCTTTTCCTTCTGTCCTCCAGACTATACAGATTTATCTATCTGCCTGCCTGCCTGCCTGCCTGCCTGCCTGCCTGCCTGCCTGCCTGCCTACCTACCTACCTACCTACCTACCTATCTATCTAATTTATAAGCTGCCCCTCTCCTGAAGGACTCAGGGTGGTATACAACAGTAAAATGAATACAAAAATTACCCCATTAGTCAGATGGGCTAACTCTTGAAACTGAGCTGTGTTACTGAAGGTCACTATAAAGAGTCAATTTCATTGTAAGAATATGGCATCTGATGTAGTTTCTTTGGAACATTATATTGTTAGCATTTTCCTTGATACTTCAACATCTAAAGAGCTATGTCAGAATTTAGTGACAAGGCTGAGCAATAGGAATACTCTTTATAAGGGCTTCTGGCATACCATTATATCTCAAACTTGGGAAATCATTGTTGTGGCCCGCCAGCCACCAGCAGAACTGGTGCCACACTTAGACATTGAGGAGGTTGGGGAGGAACTTGGGCGAGTCCTGGAGTTTGGGGAAGGCTCTGATGGATTTTCTGTGTCAGAAGCAGTGTCATGCTGTTTATTGTTTATAGCAACTTGTTCAGCTAGAACCCTGTATAACTAGCTCTTAGATATCAGTTTTAAAACAGTCAGATCTAATAAGAATGTTCAAATTATTCCAAGCACTACATTTCATATTTTATAAACAAAAAGTACAATTTGGATTTGCATCAATGTTTGCAAGATCAGGAAGGAGAGTAGTTACAGCCCCTACATTACCAGACAGTAAAATAGTGATTCTGAAAACAATGAGATTGCATTTCTAAAGTCTTTTGACAGCCGAACTGGACAACTTCGTTTCATTAAGTATGGACAGAATATAAATATGTTAATTTCCTTTCTCTGTCATTTGGGGGATTGAAGGCATGAGTACATTTGATTGAGTTTTTTTATTGAAAAAGGTAGTCATGATGGAAATTGAACTTTGTCTTTTTAATCTAGCAGATCACAAAGCTCTTAAAAATACACTTTTTCCATGATTCTAGGGAGAATTATGCCATGTTGGCCTTTTGTGATAAAACCAGCAAAAAAATCTTGCAGCACTTTAAAGAATAACATTTTCAATATCATAAGCTATTGATCACAGTCTTCTTCATCAAACACATAATGCCAAGTCATATAGTTGTTTTGGGATGGAAATCATCAACAAAGACTGATTGGGGGTATTTTTATCATCTTGACTCATGGATAAGAGGCTTTGACAAAATTTCATCAGTATTTCAGTAACTTTCACAATGCTATAGTTTTAACATTCTGGACACTATAAGTAAATTAAATAATGAACGTATAAGCTTCATATTACATAGCAACAAAATGGCTTCCTGCTTTTAGCTCCCATCTAGAATTTAGTACAAAATTAATCATTTAATCAGATCTTGTAACTACAGCTTTTCTGATACATCTAAGAATTATATACAAACAAGAATTGTATACAGATAAAGCATTAAATCAAGCATTCATACAGTTATATTACCTTCCCACTGAAGTTTTAAAAAGCAGGTCAATGTAACTATTGATATAACAGTTTCCAGCAGGAAAAGTATGGCAAGACAAATCCAGAAGAGAACAGAATGCTACGTATCTGCAAGAGCTCCCATTTAAAATAATAAGCTGTGGAAAAGTCTTTTTCATGTGTCTTGAATAATAGGCTTATAAATATCAACTTATCCTAAATAATTGTTGACCAATAACAATAGATCACATAGCAACATGAACAATAACAAGGGTTTTTAGTTATTTTAAATAATATATTTGTCATATGCTGTTTTATTATTGTTGTTAGCCGCCCTGAGTTTACGGAGAGGGGCGGCATACAAATCTAATAAACAGATAGATAGGTAGATAGATAGGTAGATAGATAGATAGATAGATAGATAGATAGATAGATAGATAGATAGATAGATAACAGCAGTTGTAACAATAAAGCCTTTGGCTGATCCAGATGTTGATTTTATTTTCATGTCTATTTTCCCAAGATTATTATAGGACCAAATAATGTTACCCAGAATACTGGGGGAACAGATATTTGCCTGTCATCCAATGACAATTGAAGGGACTGAAAATAATATTAACCCCTTGTGTTGTTTTGTTCTCTTCTTTTGCAGGACTCACTTCTTTCTTGAAAAAGGGGACTGCCTATTAGGACAAAGTCATCATTTGAGTTAGAGACTTTGGCCTGCCACAAAGAGAGTAGTACCATGGGAATTGTGAGGGGTGGTTGTACGAGGGGGTAAGATGCTAGCCACAACAGATTCATTCTTGAAGATTGAAGGTCTTGAAGAGTCAGCGGAAATACAGAGGAGGTCCATGGATGTACAGACAACCGGATAGGCCTACGTGATGAACCTGTGGCTGTGAGGATGAGGGATGAACCTTAACCTGTGTGGGAAAAGTTAGAATTGGTTTGACTACAGTTCGTAACCCACATGGCTCTATTAATAAATTGGAACTTAGAAGAAGACCAAGGTTTGGATTCTGATTTATTTCTCGGATGTTTATTGGGACGTGAAACTATGTGTCATATATAGATACCAATGCCCTGCTATATTTTCTATTAGACAAACATTAGATAATCTGTGTGCAAATTAAACAGTTAGAATCAGAAATGGCAATTGGGTCACATTTCACTTCTCCAGAATATACTTAAAGAAAAATATGGAGAAATGACTTACAATAATATAATAATATAATTTATTAGATTTGTATGCCGCCCCTCTCCGCAGACTCAATAATGTTGAGTGTGAACAGTTCTTATTTAGAGATTTAAAGTGTATTAATCTTTAATGGGATCTATAACATTCCTTAAATGTACCATGATTCCTTTAACTGAACTCAATTGGCAAATATTTTGTTTTATTGAAAATGTTCAACATTAATAAACCAGGCCAGGAAGCTCCACAATATTCCACAACTCCATAATGCAAAGGAAATGCTACAATTAATCAAATCCCCTAATCAAAATAGTATATTCGACATCCAGTGTGAACAGACTATCCCTCGTTTGTCTCTAGAAGTGACATTCTGCAATCAATTGGAGAAAAGTCCTTATTTGTAGGAACCAGCTCTCTGTGTTCAATAGTTATCACATGCCATGGGTTCTCCAAAAAGCTATTTCAGATAACATGCAGGTTTATATCATTCTTCAGTGAACACTATTCTTATTTGTGAGATATAACTCATGTGTAATATGGATCTGTCACGCACAGTGAGACTTTGGGCAAGAACACAGTATTAGGGCAAAAATATATATATGGAAAACTAAGAATATCAATTTAAGGACCAATCAATTAATAAAAAGAATGTATGAGTGAAAAAGAGCATGTTCTTGTTCAGGTTGTAGACCAGAAATGAGTGACATCAAGAACTAGAAAACTACTGTCTTTTGTATACATGATATTGATAAGCTGGACAAATAGTTTGCCATGGTGTAAGACATGCATCCTCCCTATGTTCCTATTCACTGCAATATTCACATTAGACAAAAAATGTAGTGGTGATTTGGAGCAAACCATTTCAAGAGCATTTAAAAACTCCTGCTGATATTCCACTTAAGCAGAACCCTGCTTTTCCCCAAATTTTGTCTGAGACATAATTAGATGGCAACTTGATAAAGTTTGCTTTGCAATTGAGTTAAGAGTGTTCCAGAGATGTCAGATGAAATTGCTGAAACCTAAGCACTATGGAAAATGCATTTACATCTGAAATTTGTAATCCTTTTTCTATCTTTCCTTCTACTCCTAAATATTTACTTTCCGTTTTTGTACTGCAGTTCTGCAATAAGTTCCTGTAACTCCCAAACGTTATACACAAGTCCCTATCTACCAACCAATGGAATAACTTCTTTGTAAAAAGACATTATGTAACATTTTTCACTGTTTTATATATGTAACAGATTGCATTTTAAAGCAAAATTTATGTTAAATCCCCCTATTTCCTACTTTCTATTTATGCTTATGGATTTCTTTTGGGGGGGCTTTGCTGAGTTGAGGATGAATAGCTAGCTCATGTTTACTACTTCGCACAACATACTTGTTTCTCTGAAAGCCAATTTTGATTCAAATCAATTTAATTAAGTAACAAAGCTGGTTACCATGGAAACAACACTACTAATTTGTCATGACAAATACTCCGCGAGATTGACTGGTTGCTAGGTAACAGCCAATGGGCTGCAGGACAGAGGATGACAAATTGTATCTGTTGCAGATGTTGTGATCCAGTCTTGAATTAGGCCTCTGTTCTGAATGGAATCCCAAGAGAATGTCACCTGGATAGCTTAATAGCAACATAGGGAGTAGCATGCCACAACAAATTGCATTGTTTTGCACATTTGAAAATGTGTTTCAAAAAGAAGCTAGAAAAATAAATTAATATGATGCATAGCATCATCCTTTTGGGGGCTTTTTGTTGTCAAATCTACCAAAATGATTGAACTTTTTTGTGGGTAGCTTTTATACATGCATCTATACATAAATCCTTAATTATTCTTTTCTTCTCTTTGTCTTCATTCTATAGAAAAATGAATGAATATACCAAATACATGAGAAAAATTATCCTATTAAAAACAATAAAAAAATATCAAAACCATTACTGTTACTGTAGAAATAATAGTAATAATAATATTATTAGAATAGTATTAAACTTATGAATTATAAGTCCATAGCTCACAACATAGATGTATCTTAAAAAAAATAAATCATGACTTCTACTAGTATGAAACATAAGAAAAAAAATACTGATAAGCTGAATTTTATAAATCATAAAACTATTTTTCCAGGACCAGACAAAAATCAAATATACAAAATATATTTCACAAAATGCGGATATTATTTTGCCAAATGAGGTGGGCCTTTGCCAATTACATTAAACAGTTAAGGCTTAATTCTTCTGTTCAATATTTACGTTCAACAGAAAGATATTTCCTGGATATCTCAGAATATATGTTCTTTCAAATTGCTTTTAATTAATTAACATCATAGGCACATCCATAGGGAAAAAAAGGGGAAAGATAGAAATTAGACAAGTATTCCTGTCAATAAACCTTTTAAAAATCATATAAGTAAACTTCTAAAAAAAACTTCTAAGAATTTGTGTATTTTATCATTTTTCTTTCAATGTTATACATCTATAGTAAATTAATCTCCATATCAATTCAGGTCTAAAACACATCGTGTTTGAAGGAACTTATTTTCAAAGAAGATTTGGTAAAAATTATCACCATAAACTTTTGCAGATTTACCTGAAGTAAACTAGGTTTAGTTCAAAGGAACTAAAGATAAAATATACCATTAAAAATGACATTCAGAATCATAAATATTTCAAAATGTGCCTGGATTCTATCCTGAAATTTCTCAGTCCAAAATTTATAAATATTTAGAATTTTAACAACTTTCATTATTGTCTGAATTATTTTTGATTTCCCATAAAATAATTTAATTTTACAAATGCCACTGATTCTCAGATTATTCTTCTGCTTTATGTGCAAACTTAGATGATCATGCAGTATTGTATAATATTTATTTAGCTGCTCTTACTAAAATCAATCTGGCTTTATAGATTCCAATCCATAGGTTGCTTGAATTAGCTTGTGAGCATGACCTGATTGAGCCAGGGTGGCGCAGCAGGTTGAGTGCTGTACTGCAGGCCACTGAAGCTGACTAGATCTGTAGGTCAGCGGTTCAAATCTTATCACTGGCTCAAGGTTGACTCAGCTTTCCTTCCTTCCGAATGTGGGTAAAATGAGGACCCAGATTCTGGGGGCAATATGCTGGCTCTGTTAAAAAGTGCTATTGCTAACATATTGTAAGCCGCCCTGAGTCTAAGGAGAAGGGCGGCATAAAAATTGAATAAATAAATAATATTGAATAAATGAATAAACAAATAGCCTGCATTGTACCTTCAATGGACTGGGACTAGTTTGCTACTGCAGTGAGTAGATCCTGGGAAAATGAAACATTTTATGGAATTATTGCACAACTATAATAGACAAAAGTCTTGTTAGAAATCACGTTTTCTAGATCGCTTGCTGGAAATACGCTGTATCTTAGCTCTACCCTGAGATGCTCCCTATTACTGAGTTTAACTTTAAGATTTTTTTCCCCTGGAAAAGGTGAATTTCGGGTTTTTGAAGGATATACCCATCAGGCCTTTATGAGGTCCGGAAAGATATTACTGGAAATTAGGTGCTTTGTTTTTCAGAATTTCACCTTTCTTTAAATTTCAGTTGAACCAGTGAAGGATAGAGCCTAGCAGGGATTGATCACACTAGTGCCTGGTGATATATTTGAGCATGTCATAATGTATATGTATATAGTAGTGATGGTGAACCTTTTTTCATTCATGTGCCAAAAGAGCTAAAAGAGTAGGGGCAAAGGAGATCACATACATGTGTGCCCACACCCCTAATTCCTTGAAAAGGGCAGCATAGAAGTCTAAATTAATAATTAAATAAATGTGCTCATGACTTTTCCCCAATCCTGGCACACAATGGCACCTCTGTTTTTTGCTCTCCCCAGGCTTCGAGCCTTTCTAGGAGCCTGGGAAGGGTGAAAATGGCCTTTCCCACCCCCCGGAGGCCACAAATAGCCCGTTTTACAACTTCTTTTTGTGGTGCACATGCCATAGGTTCACCATCATGGGTATAAACATATACAGTGTTCCCTCAATTTTCACGGGTTCGAACTTCGCAAATAGCCTATACCATGTTTTTTCAAAAAAATATTAATTTAAAATACTTCGCAGGTTTTTTTCTATACCATGGTTTTTCCTGCCCAATGACGTCATACGTCATCGCCAAACTTTCATCTGCCAAACTTTCATCGGTGTTGTTATTGCAAAAAAATAATTATTGTTAATAAATAATTATGTTTATAAATATCGGGATCACTAAGTGTCTTATTCAATGGTGAGTACGAGTAATAATGTTGAGTAAATGGTTGTTAAGAGAATGGGAGATGGTAATTTAGGGGTTTAAAGTGTTACAGGATGGCTTGTGATACTGTTCATAGCAAAAAATGGTGTATTTACTTCCGCATCTCTACTTCGCGGACATTTGACTTTCGCGGGCGGTCTCGGAATGCATCCCCCACAAAAATCGAGGGAACACTGTATTATATGACATTTATGAACTATATTGTTAAAAAAGGAGGAAGGGATTACTCTACCTTCTCATAATTCTGTTATCTTACTTGGATTTGCACTTCACAGCATTTGCATTAAATCTGTTTTTTGTTAATATTTTGTTAATAAATCTATTAGTTCTTTATAAGCAGCATACTTAATCATTGTTTTTCCACTTTATATCTGGTCATTCCTTTAGAACAATTCAAAACAGATTACTAAGGCTCCATAACAATTCTACCATTTTCATTCTGGAAAATAAAATGTTCTCCTTTCTATTCTTAAAAGTAGCTTTTTTGAAGCCTGTGCTTAACTCTCATCAACAGTAAAATGTACATAATGCAAAGGTGAATTTTCCCCTCTGAGGTGCTCTAATTGAATCATCATTAGTTTCTGAGGCTGGCATTGTTTATAGCAAATAAAGGCTATTATTGCTTTTTGCGGGTTGGGTGGGGTGGGGGTGGGGGAGAATGCAATAAATAACAGTTAAAATATTTAAAAGTGGCTTTGTTGATCTGTCAGACACCTGCTGTACATTTGTTTAATAGATGGTAAGGTCGATGAGAATGTAAGGTCCTGTCAACCACAAAAAGGCTGAATTAACCTTAACTATAGAGCTGTTATCACTGCCTTTGTAATAATCCTTTTAAAGGGTAACTGTGAATTAGCACTAATTTCAACTTACCTGTGTGTTTGTGTGAATGTGAGGCCTCCCACGATGCAAGTGGGTGGAGCAATAGGACAATATGGTAATTGTTTCCTTTTGGCTCATGGAATTACAGGGGTGGAAAGAATGCCTCACACCATCCAGTCCACCACCCAGTTGGTCCAACATTTCCCCCGAAAACCTCCAAATATGGACATTTTTACAATCTTACTTTGTAGGATTTTCTTTATGGTTAAATCGCAGCAATTGTTCAGATGTAATGTAAACTTCAAGCTACATTTTTTCTCTGGATTCAAACCATTGCTTTTTTCTCAGCTTTTGATGAATACAGTAAACTCTGACTCTTTCTTCCATTGAATATATATAAATTCAGCTTTGATCACCATGATGCAAAAAGGATGTTGAGACTCTAGAAAGAGTGCAGAGAAGAGCAACAAAGATGATTAGGGGACTGGAGGCTAAAACATATGAAGAACGGTTGCAGGAACTGGGCATGGCTAGTTCAATGAAAGGAAAGACCAGAGGAGACACGATAGCAGAGTTCCAATATCTCAGAGGTTGCCACAAAGAACAAGGAGTCAACCTATTCTCCAAAGTACCTGAGGGTAGGAAAAGAAGCAATGAGTGGAAACTAAAGGAGAGAAGTAACTTAGAACTAAGGAGAAATTTCCTGACAGTTATAACAATTAATCAGTGGAACAGCTTGCCTCCAGAAGTTGTGCATTCCCCAACACTGGAAGTTTTTAAGAAGATGCTGGATAACTATTTGTCTGAAGCATTGTAGGGTTTCCTGCCTAAGCAGGAGGTAGGACTAGAAGACCTCCAAGTTCCCTTCCAACTCTGTTTTTATTGTTGGTGTTGGTGGTGTAGGTAGTGGTTGCTGCTGCTGCTGCTGTCGTTGTTTATTATTATTATTATTATTATTATTATTATTATTATTATTATTATTATTATTATTTATCACAAAGCTCTCTATTTACAGCCTCTTTTCCTCCTATCAACAAATGAAGTTGTCCTTGAGAAGTTATGGATAGGATTCTAGAAAGGGTTACCTATAGTGTTACAATCTTTCCTCTTCTTCCCTCCAGGAATACTTACAGCATCAATGACATAGTTCACATATAACACTAAACCATAATGCAACTTACTTGTTTTTTGGTTAAATGTGAGCTCATCCTCTACGTTCTTGGCACTATGTATCAACCAGAATTGCAGGTGACAAGCAGATAATTTTTTTAAAAAATCCCAAGGAATCTTTGTATTTGGCCTGTAAGGATTTGGTAACATTGCTAGTATGTTATGGTGCTTGAAATTCTTTATGGTCAACAATAAAGCTCAGTGGGTTATCTATATCTAAACTTTTATTGGGTCACTGTTTCAAAAAGAATGTGCACCTTGCTTTTGTTCTCACACCCATGGTTGAATCATGGTCTATCAACTTCTGTGCTCAGGACATCTGGATCATAGCTCATATAAGTTTGATCTTTCCTTTGGAAAAATGAGACACCCAAACTAGAGCAGAACAGAAAAGAACAGAATAACAGAATTGGAAGGGACCTTGGAGATAATCTAGTCCAACCCTCTGCTTAGACAGGACACCGTATACCATTTCAGACAAATGCTTATCCAACCTCTTCTCAAAAACTTCCAATGTTGGAACATTTACGAATTCTGGAGACAAGATGTTCCACTGATTAATTGTGTTCACCTATTACTTTACTTAACCACCTCATCAAAGTATCAACTGAATTGGATTTATTTCTTCACTCTATTTTCAGTAGCCTACCCTGCTCTCATCAAGATTGCTACTTTCTTAATTTAGAAACGGAAAATGTATTTTTCCTTCATTTTGGACCTGAGAACCTACACTAGTTCCCAATATGGTGTCTGTGAAGGGTTTATACAGTAACCTCTCTGAAGAAATTTCTTTCTCTATCTGATTCAGAATTGTCGCGATGTTCAAATATGTTCTTACTACTTGATGAATTTACATTATGGGGGGAGGGACATTTGTGGGCCTAATTAAGCTGTTGAGTCTCCATTTGACCAAATCTATATTTAACAATTCTATATATTCTATATTTGTTCCCTGGAGTATTTTATATACTCCAACATTTCTGAATTTTACCAAACTATCCTCATTTATTTTATTTTCTATGGAGTTAGGTTAGACATATGTATGCAAATAGAAATTGCAAATATAAATAAGTATTGTAATGTAGAGAAAATGCAATTTATTTATTTATATTTCATGTTTCTAGACCACTTCTTACCCTCAAGGAGGGACTCTAGATGGTTTAAGGCAGTTATGGTGAATCTTTTTTTCCTTGGGTGCTGAAAGAGCATGGGCGCATGCTATCGCGGATGCAGGAGTGCCCACACCCATAATTCAGTGCCTGGGAAGGGTGAAAACAGCTTCCCCTGCCAACTGGAGGCCCTATGCAGGCCAGAAACAGCCTATTTCCCAACTTCTGGTGGTCCCAGTGGGGTCGTGTTTTACCCTCCACAAGCTCCAAAGGCTTTCCTGGAGTCAGGGAAGGATAAAAATGCCCTCCCCTCCCCCTGGAGCCTCCCTGGAAGCCAAACATGCCCTCCCAAAGCCTCTGTGAAAGCCAATATTCAATTGGCTAGCACACACATGCACTTAGGAGCTGAGCTAGGGCAGCAGATATGGCCCCGCGTGCCACCTGTCGCATCCATTTATTATTTATTTATTTATTACTTAGATTTGTATGCCGCCCCTCTCCGAAGACTCGGGGCGGCTCACAACATGTAAAAACAAATCATAAGCAATCAGACAAATTTAAAATATTTAAATATTTTAAAAAACCCATATGCTAACAGTCACACACACAGACATACCATGCATAAATTAAACGTGCCCAGGGGGAGATGTTTCAGTTCCCCCATGCCTGACGGCAAAGGTGGGTTTTAAGGAGTTTACGGAAGGCAGGAAGAGTAGGGGCAGTTCTAATCTCCGGGGGGAGTTGGTTCCAGAGGGCCGGGGCCGCCACAGAGAAGGCTCTTCCCCTGGGGCCCGCCAACCGACATTGTTTAGTTGACGGGAGAAGGCCATAGATGCCATAGATCCATGCCATAGATGCCATAGATCCATGCCATAGATTCACCACCACTGGTATAAGGTATAATCAAAACATAAAACATCATATAACAATTAACTGTAAAATATTAAGATTAATTTGAGATTTTTTTAAAAAAATATATCAATTTACATCATTTGGTGATGTTTGCACTAGTTCAATGTGCTAATTGTTGGTGGATAATTTTAAAGTACACATTTTTCTACCTCTGATTATTTTACTGTAAATTGAACTGAATAAGTTCCCATATTTATATAAAATAAATGTATAACTAAATTAAATTGTAGTTAAAAGCATAAGCAAACTCAACACTACTCATTGGTAGTGTTGGGCGAACCGAACCAGCACAATTTGGGTCTGTACCGAATTTTTTGGTGTTCGGCATGCCGGACCCGAACCTGAATTTTTTAAAAAAATTGTGCTTCGCTTCGGCATTCATGCCAAACACCGTGAAAGCCACCACCCAGCTGTCCTCTGCTGAGAAGAGGAGGAGGAGCCGGGCACTGGTGGCGGTGGCAGAAGGCGAACACCGGGGAGCTGTCGACCAGTCGGGAGGCTCGGAGACAGGCACAAAAGGAGCTGGGGAATCCCACGAAGAGATTCTGGGGGCAGAGCTTTGATGTCACGTATACTGGTAGGTTGCTAAGGACGCCAAGGTGATCACTTCCTGGATTCCATGGAATCCAGGAAGTGATCACCTTGGCATCCTTAGCAACCTGCCAGTATATGTGATGTCAAAGCTCCGCCCCCAGAATCTCTTTGTGGGGGGGATTCCCAAGCTCTTTCAAAGGGAGGTCTTTTCATTTAAAAAAAAATATTTTTACGAAAAAGGACGCTGCAGCAGCGTCACAAGCAAAGGGAGGTCTTTTCATGTAAAAATATTTTTATGTGAAAAGACCTCCCTTTGCTTGCGATGCCACTGCAGCGTCCTTTTTCGTAAAAATAAAAATAAATAAAAATAAAAAATCTGTTAAAATAAAAAACGATGGGATTCCAGGGGCCGAGCTTTGGTGCCACGGACTGCTCGGGTTTGGGTTTGGGTTCAGCTGAACTTTGCATGAAGTTCGTTCGAACTTGCCAAACCCGAACACCGTTGGGTTCGCCCATCACTACTCATTGGTGTATACATTTCTAAAAAATCTCTTACTTGTTGTGCTATATGGTTAATTCCAATTAATTCTTTACCCAGAGAAATAAGATATCCTCCCAGAATCTGTTTTACCATCTCTCACTTAATTTCCACTTTTTTCTGTTGTGCAGGGAGATCTGATTTTATTCACTAGAAAAAGGAAATTGAGTCTCAAGATAAAGGTTAAAGGTTTGTAGGATATCTTGACTGGAGGACATCAAGAATGGAGAAGATTGGCCTATGGATATCAAGTCAAGAAAGTGAGAGGAAGGCTTCAATAGTCTTGAAAAATAGAGATTCTGAAAAAAAAACCTTTCTAGATTTACAGGCAAGCGCATACTGGCAGAGAAAGAAAAGGGAGAAACACATCCAGGTACCTTTATGAAAGCTATCCATCAAATGTCAAAGCTGATAATCAATTTTTTGTCACAATGAACTGATAAAAGTATTCAGTAATAATGTCATGGGGGAAAAATTTGTGTTGGAACTCATAATGCTCAGCCTTGATATCAAGAGAATTCATAAAAGCTCAATACCCCTGTAGCCCTTGGAGGCACAATTTCTCATCCACAAGATATGGAATAATTCCTTCTCTTTTATTTCATTTATTTATATATTTAACACTAAAAAAGAGCACAAAAACGTACCCCAAAAGATGAAGGTGGGGAGTATTAACACTTTTTATTGTTGTTGTTGCTAGAAAACTATTTTTTTTAAAAGGATTCCAACTTTTTGCAAGCGAACATTAGCACTCATTTGGGTTGCCAATATCACAATGTTATGGTGATTTCTCTCACATCATGCAAATGGCAGCATAATGTCTACCCCTCTTGAAATGTAAAATCAAATCAGCATTCAAATGCTACAAGGCTGTGATGAGCTTGGAAATAAATATGCAGAAGCATATAACGGGAAGGGGGGGAACTGAGGCAATCAAGGAGAGCCAGCGTCCTAGCTTGGACTATAAATCTTTGTCTGTTTCAATCGTAGAGCTGGCTGAATCAGTATAAAATTCGAGCTGGGATGTCATCAATTTCTGTTAACCTCTCTATTCCTCTTTGTGTTGGCAGCATGTTGATGGATTGGTTTTGTCACTTGTGCTCAACTCACAGTATGTTAACATGGAAAGGTGTAGTCAGGTTATGAAGAAGGGTTATTGCTGTCCGAGCTCTGACCTGGACTTACTATCTTCTCTAGTATCACACAGTCTTCCTGTCTGTGGAGCTATGATACAACAGCCTTTTCATTGGTTTGTGCAATTTTTTTCAAAAAAAAATCTAAATATATCTCTTCTTGTCTCCCTTCCTTTTATCATCATAACCTAGAGAGGAGTTTATTGCCCTTCCCATAAACTTGAATGGAGGGAGGAAGGAAGGAAGATTTCATTTCAGTTACAGTACCACTGGACAGATAAAAAATTACGGCTAAATTGAAATGCTATTCAGATAAAGCTACACTGACCCAAGCCACAAGGGGGATACATAAGCTAGTTCACACAAAATACAGAGCCCTAAAGTGGAGTTGTTGCTTTTTGTCAAATATTGAGAGTGCCTGGTTAAAACCAGATCCTCCATTTAAGCGAGATAATGCAACCCTCTGATTGGTTGAACCATCTGACAGCTCCATATATAAGGGCTAGCTGTAAACCTGGCTCTTTGCTGGACCTTGTCCTCAGCCACCAACTGTCCAATGGAAACGAGGCATCAGTCACTTCTTTTTTGAGAACACTTTCCAGCACAGAGTGAAATTACAGCCAACTTGACTGGGAGGCTCTAGCTGCGGTTGCTGAGGTGAAACATTTTTATGAATATCTGTTTGGCAGGATGTTTGAACTGGTCACAGACCACAAGCCCTTGTTAGGGCTGATCATGGGAGATTACCACATGTCTGCCTCCCTGGCTGACCAGATGGACTATCTTCCTCTTGGCATACTCCTACTGATCCAATGCCCTCAGACACTGCCCATTGCTGGACTTCATGTGGAGGAGGGGGACACCTGGACTTCCATGATTTCACTCTAGATTAGATTACATTAGATTTATTGGATTTGTATGCCGCCCCTCTCCGCAGACTCGGGGTGGCTCACAACAATGGCAAAAACAGTACATAGTAACAAATCTAATATTTAGCAATCTACATTACAGTTTTAGGTTAAAAAATTCATAAAAGCAACCCCAATATATATAAAAACAAGCATACAATCAATCATACACCAAAACAACATGGGCAAGGTGGAGATGTTTCAATTCCCCCATGCCTGACGGCAGAGGTGGGTTTTAAGAAGTTTACGAAAGGCAAGGAGGGTAGGGGAAATCCTAATCTCTGGGGAGAGCTGGTTCCAGAGGGTCGGAGCCACCACAGAGAAGGCTCTTCCCCTGGGTCCCGCCAGATGACATTGTTTAGTCGACGGGACCCGGAGAAGGCCAACTCTTTTATTTGTGCTAGCAAAACATATCACTCTGAGTACAGTGAGTACAGTGATGGGAAGAAGCCTGCCTGAGTTATAAATGGGCCAGTGGCTTCATCCAAAACTAGACTGCAAGACATCTACTCACATCAAACTGAGCTGAGCACAAATAAAAGAGCCAGATCATTCCATACCAGTGGTATTTGCCGGTTCTCCGAACAACTCAAAATTTCCATTACGGGCTCATTGGAATTTGTCAGAATCTGCTAAATTTCACCCCTGATAAGAATGTATAGAATTTTCTTAAGGGCCACTTCACCCTTTATGCATCACAATTTAATAGGAAAAGTGGTAGAATTTGCTTTCCTTAGCAGGCAGTTTAAGCTGGCCTTAGCCCTCTGGATTATATTAACAATACCCTCATTTGTTTCTCCTTTTTCTTTAGATGAAGATGGTAATACTTAATTTGTCTATTGTCCTAAATCTTCAAGACGTTGGAGGAGAATTAATAAACAAAACTCAGTCGTAACCACGTGGCATGAAGGAGTTTAGATATATGTTTATTGACTATGAAAATTTTATGAGAATACGAGAATCTGACCTACAATAACTACAAAAACAGTATTTTTGAAAACAGAGCATTTGTTTTGCAACATTGCTTGTGTGTTTGTGTATAAACTCAGGTTTTTTGCTGATGATTGTACTGGTCACAGAAGCAGAATGGAGAATGTTACAATCTTCAGCTAATTCACTAGCTTTGCTCTCCCCCCAGACAGCAATAATTTGGCCATAGATACCCATGATTTGGTAATCTCCCAACTGGATGATTCTAATGCAGGATATCTGAGGCTGCTTTTGAAGATGGCTCAGAAGCTTCAGTTGTTACAGAATTCTACTGCCAGGATTCTGACTGGCACAGGCTACTTGAATTATATTATTTTGCTAGTGTTAAAAGACACTACTCGGGCTGCTTTGCTACCTCTGATTCGAATTCAAAGCCTTCAAAATGACTTTTAATCTCCAAGTGGCTTAGAATTCCGGTCCCAATGGTAATACTTTATATGTCATTCTCTCCATTCTTAGAAATCATCCACTGAGGGCTTTTCCTCTGGCTTCTTCAGACTTAAGCTACAAAAAGCTCCAACTAGTAGGCAACTAATACCGCACAAAATCCCTTTTATTTTCTAAGGGAATTCCCTCCCTCCCTATATAAACATGATGCTGTTTATGCTGCATGCTTTCCTTTCTGTGCATACTTTAAAAATAACATTGGCGCATGGTTCATCATGGTGCAGGTAATCTTCCATTTTTTTACAATATATAAGAACATGACATGAACATGGCATTTTGGGAAGCAAGATTTGGGGGTCCTGATTTGAACAAAGGGAAGTTGATGAAAATTCACCTACAGTATTTCAAGAGTTGGGAAGAACAATGCAGCTGCTCTGTTGGTATTTGCTGAAGAATCAAGCCTCTCTATCTGTCATCACTTACAGTCTGACTGATGGAGATGTGGGAGAGTCACGTTTGAATTTGTTGGAGTTTTTTAAAAGAAAAAAAAATTATCTACCATTGTAACCAGCAGGAAAGCAGCTTAAGGATTTGTCTAATTTCCTTTTTTTTTCCTGGGGTCACATATGGCTGGGAGGTGGTGTCATCTTTTGGATCATGTAGATACACATACACATACAAAAGTATAAAACAACACATGCACATACCCAAACCGACAATCACAATAAGCAACTATGTTTACAGACATAGTTCTATAAATTGCATGAAATTAAATGCTCTAATCTCAACTATATATTTTTTAACAAGGTGTCCATTTTCTGTCGTGGTTTCCTTAAAGGTCTGTGTTCTCAATTACATAATGACATACAAATGAAAATGCATTTTCCAATTTCAACCTGCACCAAGTGTCAGTTATCAAGTTCCCTTGCTAGTCCCATGAGGCTGCCCATAGCGTTGCTGGAAAGGAGATTGCTGTATGTAGTTTACAATATTTATTCCAAGAAACTCCTATTAAAATAAAATCAGCCGTTCAGGTTAATGATTATTATTTAGGATTTGCATTGCGATCATGCCCAGAGGCTCAACACAGGGTCAGCCATAGCCTTGCCTTGGAATGTAGCTGTATAACTACAAAGGTCTCCAAATCTTGTTTCCATAGATTTGAAGATTTCTGAGGCCAGGAAAAAGCATTAGAATAATATTTTCTAATGTTCTGCATAAAATAACAGCATAGTCATTTATCAGGCAAGCAATGTCATCAGCCCAATAAAAACGGTGAGTCCTGGTATAAAATACACTTGGAAAGATAGTTATATTTATTTTCTTGATCAGTTCACAGAACAAATTACGGTCAGGCATTTTCCCTTTGCAATTTCATGATGTTGCTATGCATCTATGTCTGATTAGGGCCAAATGACCAAACTTGCTAAGGGAATCTGTAATCAGATGGAGGGGGGAGCATAGTTCAGAGATAGAGCACATGTTCTGCATCCGGAAAGCCCAGGTTCAATCTTGTTAAAAAAGATCAGACAGTAGGTGACAGAGGGGACTCTGTCTTAAATTTGTTAAAAGTCACCATCTGTTAAGCCTAGAGAAGAGTAGGCCTCACTACGTGTGGACCAACTAACAATCTGCTTCGGAGAGCAGACTTTCCATTTTGCAATTTTTAAAATGCCCCCCCCCCCATGAATCCTGAAGAAATTTCATCTGATTGATGGCAGCCAAAGTATTCCTGCTATTGTTCTGATTTCACATGGCTATTGCAGGAAATATCCTGAAGAAAACTCATTTATTTATCTATCTATCTATCTATCTATCTATCTATCTATCTATCTATCTATCTATCTATCTATCTATCTATCTATCTATCTATCTATCTCTCTCTCTCTCTCTCTCTCTCTCTCTCTCTCTCTCTATCTATCTATCTATCTATCTATCTATCTATCTATCTATCTATCTATCATCTATCTATCTATCCATTCATTCATTTATTATTCATTTATTATTTATTTATTTATTTATTTATTTATTTACTTCTTATCTTATTTTATCTCTTATCTTATCTTATCTCGCACACACACACACACACACACAAACACACACATACCAACCTCTCCTGCTCAGTAATGTGTGTAGCTGCCTGATTTCTTTTTACAAAGAGAAAACAATAGCTGGATCTGTGGTGGGATTTTTGTTTTTGATAATCCCTCATTAGATAAATGAACTTTTCCAGTTTCAGTGGATGCTTGGAGATCTCAGGCTGAAGCACATAAGCTTCAGTTAGGTTCTCCATTCTGGAGGGAAAATACTGACTCCTGATTGGCTGGGCTGGCTGGCAGCTCCATAGAAAAGGTTGCTTTCACCAGCAAGTTGCTACTGGTTTAGGTGAACCACTCTGAGTCAGGAAGAACCCATCTCTGGTCAGATCGCACTCACTCAAAAATTATTACCAATCCCAGCATTGCTAGCAGTTGGTCTTGGGGGTTTGTTTTTGATTTTTTTTAACATCCTTGTAAGGTTATGACTGAATTGGAAGAGAGTTGAGAGATATGCAAAGACTGGATTTCTTTCTGTTTGATTCAGGATTCCCTTGTCCAGCATAAGAAGTGTTTTTATTTCATTGGTTACCAATGGTAAAGATTATTCTTTTATTATTCACATGTGTCTATACTTTTAGCAGACAAAATGGACCACATTATAAGTATGACTGTGAAATTTCATCCTTGCCCAAGCAAGTGACATACTGACATTTAATTTTTTTTACAGTAAGTGATTTATTTTATCATTTTAAAATCAAAATATGATTTTTCAAAAATGTCTCATTTTTTTTGTCAGATCAGCTCATTTCATCAAATGAAGAAATCTGCAAGTCTTACATGATCCCTTGCCAGACCACCTTCTCAAAATACCAATTCAAGATTGTTCTTGCACATTTCAAGATTCTTCTTAGATTTGTAGTATTGATTTTTCTTTTCTTTTTTAATACTGTCATCATTCAAAATCATATGTTGTTGAACAATGACATCCAGCATCAGTAAAATTTATCAATCCCAGAAGATGACTTAATTACTAAATTTAGTACAGCACTAAATTTATTTTAATGCATGAGTATCAGGGCTTTTGAATAAAACAGACAATTTTTATTTGCATGGAGCTTATTTTAAAACAGAAAGCTTTTCAGATGGCCTCCTATTAACTGATTTATATGAAACCTGCACAGTTTAATAGAAAGTCTTTTTTTCATTAGAAATTTTTTTTCTGAGCCCTGAAAACTGATGCCCTCAAAGTGTCACGTGATGCTAAATTTGCACTCTAATTCCAAAATACAGCTTGCATGTGAAAATAATTTTAAGGGAGAATTAATATATATATATATATATATATATATATATATATATATATATATATAAATTAATTAATTAATTAATTAATTAATTAGAATTAATACTATCACTGAGTGGTGTATCCTTTTACTATTGATGAATGTATTTTATTCTCCTTATGTACACTAAGAGCATTTACACCAAAGACTAATTCCTTGTTTGTCCAAACTCCCTTGGCAATAAAGAATTCTATTCTGTTCTAAATGTAAAATGTCAATACTAATTATAAGGCATTAATCATGATGATCCCTCAGATAAAACTATCATTACACAAGATGGAATTGGCTTGTTGTGTTTAGGAGGTGTTTGCTACCCAAGACCCAGGCTAGCTTATAAAAATGTCATAGATGTCTCCTAAACTCTCCCCTCCCTCTCACCAAAAGAGATTTCTTGGATAGTCCCCCACCCTCAAGGACCAGGGTCAGGAAGAATCCACCCCAAGGGTAGTTGGAGGGAAGAAAAATAACAAGGCATCTTAGCATCTGGGGACTACTGCATTGTTCACAGCCCTTCTCTGTAATCATAAGTGCATTGCTTGGCTGCCTTGGTAATTTACATAATACCATCCTGACAGGTTCAGTTCAGTTATCCATCACCACTGGGATGGTGTTTTCTGGCCTTTTCATTTATTTTTCTTTCAGACCCCCTGCTTCTCTCTCTTTCTCCCTCCCTCTCTTCTCTTTTTCTTCTCTGACTCTTCTCATCTGCAACCCCAGTTGTCTCGTATTTGGTCAAGGAACAACGATGACAATAGTAAAAATAGATTGATTTCACATCATTTCAGTCCCTCCTGTTCAACTAACGGAATAAGATTGCTGATACTAAGCAAATAAAATGTACACAGGTACCCTTTGCCCAGAGAAAAATTATCTATATTCCTCCAGTATACAGCTCCTTTGCTTTCAACAAAGGAACTGTAACTTTTATTTATTTTTTTCCAGTGGGGTTAATTATAATAAGCTTTAAATTTTATGTTGAGATTCATTTCAAGGTAAGCCTAAACAATGGGAAATATTTAGGTGTGCTTTGAAACCTTTGTCAGGGCAATGCTAAGTACTCTTATCTAGAAGAATTCATTACATGTTTTTTTTTCTGTGTAGGAAAAAACAAAGGTGTCTGAGAGTCAGAAGTCTGATGCAAAAAGAATAGATTTTAATTCCATGCAGAACTTTGCCTATCTTCAAATGAGTTTATGTATGCCCATTCTGTGATAATTATCAAGACTGCCACGTGGGATTTATTTTACTTATTTGTATTCTGCCTTTATTATTTTTACAAATGCCTCAAAACAATGAACATATTCAATACACCTTCCTTCTCCTATTTTCCCCACAACAACAACTCTATAAGGTGAGTTGGGCTCAGAGTGCCTGGCCCAAGAACACCCAGCAGGCTTTTATGCAATTCATTTTAAACTTTTCAATGGGCAGCTTAATGCCTTATGTTTGTTTGTTTGTTTACTTACTTACTTACTTACTTACTTACTTACTTACTTACTTACTTACTTATTTATTTATTTATTGTTAGAGTTGAAAGGGACTGTGAAGGCCATCGAGTTCAACCCCCTGCCTAAGCAGGAACCTTATAGTACACCAGTCAAGTGCCAGTTCAATCTTCTCTTAAAAATGTCCAGAGTGTTGGAGTTCACAACGTCCGCTGGTAGGTTGTTCCATTGGTTGATCGCTCTGACCGTCAGGAAGTTCCTCCTTATCTCCATGTTCTGACTACTATGCTCTAAACATGGGCTAATTTAGATTGGAAGCACCACCCAATAAGTAAGAAAAGTCTGAATCCTCTTCAACAAACTATTCAGGTTTTCTTTAAATCCCGTGGACAGTTTTTTTTAAAAAAAAATGTTGTTTAGTTTTCCCACATTCTTTCATTTCAACAACTCAGGATACCATTCGTTGAATATTTGAATGTGCTGTCTAGGGCACTTCCAAAATTTCTGATTCTTCTTTCCAGTCTTCCAATAAATTACTGTGAATAAGGAACAAAGCAAATCATTTATTCACTGCCTTGAATGTCTATGCTCTATAGAATCTGCAGTAATAGAAAGCACCTTATCTCTACCACATACAAAAGGGAAATAAAATAAATTATGTGTGCCTCCTCTTGCTCCTTACCTCCTCTAGAGGCATTTGTCTGGTCACATAAAGAAGAAGAAAAAACAAAACAAAACAAAAGAAAAGAACAGTAGTTCTTATGAAGGGGACTGCAAAACCTCAAACCACCTTTGCCCGGAGCCAGGATGTATGGTGAGGCAGAAGTTCCTGAAAAGTTTTAGTAGACCTTCTACAAAAGCTACAACATTTCCAAGAAAGTGCCAGCTTTACTGCTGTTTCAAATATATCATAGCCAAACCAGAAATAAATCAATTCTTCTGACAAACAATGGCAATGGTGTGCCTTCACACAAATGTGAAACCAATTTCTCAAGTGCCGCAAAGAGCACACAGGAATTTCCCCTAATCATAGTCACTAGAGATAATTCTGATCAGAAAAACATGATCAGTTTCAAACTAGGATGTCATGTTCCCTTTTTTCTATGACTCCACAGATATTCAACTGAATGATCTGAAGAGGAGTTGTATTTTTGCTTCCATGAACATGCATCTACCTCTCTGCTTTGTTTAATTCCTGTATTGCAGGAAGGATTATACTTACCTTCAAACAATCACAGTTCCTCATCTGAAAAATAAGCACCGAATAGAATAAAGATCATAGATATGTATGTGGCTTCTTTTACTCCTCAGTTTGTACTCTGCATATGTTCAGATGGAGAGGCCGCTTCTGAACAGGGTTTCTGTTTTAATGGAGGGAGATTGTGATCCCCTTATATAGAGCGCTGGTGAGACCACATTTGGAATACTGTGTTCAGTTCTGGAGACCTC
Source organism: Erythrolamprus reginae (assembly GCF_031021105.1). Taxonomy (NCBI): domain Eukaryota; kingdom Metazoa; phylum Chordata; class Lepidosauria; order Squamata; family Dipsadidae; genus Erythrolamprus; species Erythrolamprus reginae. The sequence goes on from NC_091950.1 coordinate 53,206,491, forward strand.
ACCTACAAAAAGATATTGACAAAATTGAACGGGTCCAAAGACGGGCTGCAAGAATGGTGGAAGATCTTAAGCATAAAACGTATCAGGAAAGACTTAATGAACTCAATCTGTATAGTCTGGAGGACAGAAGGAAAAGGGGGAACATGATCAAAACATTTAAAGTGTTTTTAATAGGAAAGTGAACACAGGAACAAGGGGACACAATCTGAAGTTAGTTGGGGGAAGATCAAAAGCAATGTGAGAAAATATTATTTTAATGAAAGAGTAGCAGATCCTTGGAACAAACTTCCAGGAGACGTGGTTGGTAAATCCACAGTAATTGAATTTAAACATGCCTGGGATAAACATATATCCATTGTAAGATAAAATACAGGAAATAGTATAAGGGCAGACTAGATGGACCATGAGGTCTTTTTCTGCCGTCAGTCTTCTATGTTTCTATGTTTCTATGAAAAGTCTGTAATATCCAATGGAAATTGAATGGGGTTTACTTTTAAGGATGTCTTTGTAAACCACCCCACATCCCTTAGCACACTGCAAAAGGGGGCATTATTTTCATAAAGGGGTTGGTAACTGGTTAGATGTCTGTGTATTTCAGAATTGTTGGTTGCACTGTGTCTCCAGAGGTTTAAATGTAGGTCTTTCCCAGTTCTTCTCAGACACACTGAACATCTTTTGTATGCAAAGGATTTGCTCTGCCATTCAGCTACAGCCCCCCTATGGCTTTATTTTCTTACACAGAGATATGCATTTCTTTTTCTAGGCATCCTTTCTCAAATCTCAATAGTTAAAAGGTTTGGAGATGCTTGCCAGAGTTTTATTTTATTATATATATATATATTAAAAAACCTTAATTCTTGCTTGACAGCTAGGAATATGTGGAAAAGTATACATTTCAAAGATGTCAGGAAGAAAAACCTCAACTTCTGTCTTTCAAAAACTATGTATAGTTTTGCTATAGAATGCACTGCGCGTATGTGTTTTTAAATTTTTAATAAGTTAGTGAAGTCCCAGAAAATCCATCTGGAATTTATGCCCATGGAGTCACTCTCATCAAACAACTAATATTGTGTTGCTGTCAGTTAGCATTTCTACCTATTACAGCATGATTAAAAGGCAGCGAGAGTGAATGTCCCCTGATTATTTTTTTTAAAGTAGGACTTCGTTACTGCATTATTTTGTTTGCACAGTATCTGCATTTGTGCAAGCTTGTGAGGTTAATAAACAGGAAAGGCAGAATGATTGGGTGCCTATATATGAAAGGGGGAACAAATAAGAAAGGGGAAGGTGTCCAGTTCCTTTATCTTATTATGAAATAACTTTATTAGTCTTTGGCTTATGCACAAATTGAATTAAATAACAAATACCTACAGTTCATTTTGTATTTTTGGATGGACATTTCACTAACTTTCTCTTCTGATAACGAAAGCTATTAGCTCTTGTCAAGGCTGATGGTGATGGTGCAGACAATGGGGGTATAGGAGAGGATAAAGGAGATCATTTTTATTGAAACAAGAATGAAGTGATAGTGTCAGAGGCTGAGGCTGAGAGATAAAATATTACATCTAATAAACATGCTACATATGGGATTAGACAAGGGCCACAGAACAATGGGAGCTATAAGAAAACAATGGCATTAATATTGAAGAAATAATGACGAAAGTACGCACTATGATAGAAGTCAGAATTTTAATGAGAATAATGCAAAAGAGAGAAATCAGATGTGATGCTAAGATGACATATCTCTGCATATTTGAATTTGAACACTGAATGGGTAGAGTAGTCCAATTGAAATGAATAGCGTTGTTTAGATAAGCAAATTCTTAGGTAAACTGCATTAATGCCAGTATTAACAAGAAGGTATTTAATTAGATGTTGGTAGGCAATTAGGTATCTTTGTGATATTTCAGAAATCCCTAGGGTTTAAATCAAAATCAGGATGAGATTTGGTTGACTGCTTATACAATGCTCAAAAAGAGGAAATAGATTTACCTCCTCCCCCTCTTCCTCCCCCTCCTCTTCCTCCTGACAAAAAATGTCATTTGCATAAAAGGTATCTGTCTATGTATAGGTGTCTAAGTAATCTTATTAATTGAAATCCAGTTATAGATCCTCAGCAATAACGTCATAGATGGACTAGTCTACGGAGAGGGGCGGCATACAAATCTATATAATAATAATAATAATAATAATAATAATAGTAGTAGTAGTAGTAGTAGTAGTAGTAGTAGTAGTTTTAATGTATTAATGTGTTTGTGCTCAAATAATGTCAAATAATGTCTATTGGTGCTGGACTAGGTTTTATTTATTATTTTATTTATTACTTAGATTTGTATGCCGCCCCTCTCCGAAGACTCGGGGCGGCTCACAACACGTGGAACAAATCATAAATAATCTGACAAATTTAAAATATTTAAGGATTTAAAAAAGACCCCATATACTAACAGACAAACACACAAGCATACCATATATAAATTAAACATGCCCAGGGGGAGATGTTTCAGTTCCCCCATGCCTGACGGCAAAGGTGGTTTTTAAGGAGTTTACGGAAGGCAGGAAGAGTAGGGGCAATTCTAATCTCCGGGGGGAGTTGGTTCCAGAGGGCCGGTGCCGCCACAGAGAAGGCTCTTCCCCTGGGGCCCGCCAACCGACATTGTTTAGTTGACGGGACCCGGAGAAGGCCCACTCTGTGGGACCTAATCGGTCGCTGGGATTCGTGCGGCAGGAGGCGGTCTCGGAGATATTCTGGTCCAATGCCATGAAGGGCTTTTGACCTGTCTGGGCTGAAGAAGAGAGCCAGGAGTCAGGCAATGCTTGTTGCACTGACTGTTCCTTTGCCCAGGTTCGCCTGGTGCGCCAGTTGCGGCCCTACTTGGACCGGGAGTCATTGCTCACAGTCACTCATGCCCTCATTACCTCGAGGCTCGACTACTGTAACGCTCTCTACATGGGGCTACCTTTGAAGAGTTTTCGGAAACTTCAGATTGTGCAGAATGCAGCTGCGAGAGCAATTATAGGCTTCTCTAAGTATGCCAATATCACTCCAACACTCCGCAGTCTGCATTGGTTGCCGGTCACAATTCAAAGTGTTGGTTATGACCTATAAAGCCCTTCATGGCACCGGACCAGAATATCTCCGGTACCGCCTTCTGCCGCACGAATCCCAGCGACCAGTTCAGTCCCACAGAGTTGGCCATCTCCGGGTCCCGTCGACTAAACAATGTCGTCTGGCGGGACCCAGGGGAAGAGCCTTCTCTGTGGTGGCTCTGACCCTCTGGAACCAGCTCCCCCCTGAGATTAGGATTGCCCCCACCCTCCTTGCCTTTCGCAAACTTCTTAAAACCCACCTCTGCCATCAGGCATGGGGGAACTGAAACATCTCCCCCTTGCCCATGTTGTTTTGGTGTTAGATTGATTGTATGCGTGTTTTAATATTCTGGGGTTGTTTTTATGAATTTTTAGCTTAAAATTGTAATTGGATTGGTGGGTATTGGATTTGTTATTATGTATTGTTTTTATCTTGTTGTGAGCCGCCCCGAGTTTTCGGAGAAGGGCGGCATATAAATCCAATAAATCTAATCTAATCTAATCTAATC